>NC_087446.1:53269988-53586526 GCF_036321535.1 Camelus dromedarius | reverse complement strand
CATCCTTAACCATAGTCTCCTTCTCTTTTGAGGGTCAGCCCCTCTTGACTTCAGTACTGCTTTGGTGAGGATTGTATGGATTACTGCAGAATATAGGGAAAGTAGAACCAATTTTCCTTTGCTGAGAGGTGAAGTGGGCAGATTTGGGCTTTGGAGTCAGCTATCCTGACTCCTGGGTTTGAATCCCAGCTATCATATTGGGACATTCACTATTCAACAAATATTTCTTTTTTTTTTTTTAACACTTTTTAAATTGAGTTATAGTCATTTTATAACGTTGTGTCAAGTTCCAGTATAGAGCACAAGTTTTCAGTTATACATGAACATACATACATTCATTGTCACATTCTCTTTCGCTATGAGCCATTATTCAACAAATATTTCTTTTTTTAAAATTTACTATGTGCCAGTGATACCACTGGGGATACAGTGGTGAAAAACAAATACCACCTCTGACTTCATGAAGTTTAGAGGGAATGACAGATATTAAACAAGTAAATATAAGCAAAGAACAGGTTGTTAGGAGAGGGCATAACCAAGGCTCCCTCCAAGTGAAGACCAGGGGCAGCCTTGGAATCTATGAGAGACTTTCTACTTTCATTTCATTTTCTTTCCTTTCGTGATTTATTTAAGGAGTATGTCTTAGGTGCCTGCTGTATATACAGCACTTTCTCAAGTGCTTTGGAGAATACCAGAGAAATAGAAGACGATGCTAAGTTGGAGGGACAAATATGTGTATATTTAGAACTGTACTTTGAACAACTAGAGAATTAAAACAAGTGTGTGTCCTCAGGTTATCTGAGAGGCTCTCTGTGTGCCTCAGTTATTTCATCCATAACATGGGGATACTGTTTGTCTTGCCCAATCACATGTTTTTGTGAAGACCGAATGAGATCATGAGGTGATGAGGTGGCACACAGCTCCCAGCACAGGACTGGAGGGTTAGGGAAGGATGAGTGTGGCATAGGATCGCTAATCAGGCACTCTCAGGAGGATGTGGACTTTAAGTCAGGTCTTAAAGGTGACAAGTGTGGATCAGGAGAGAGGAGGCTGTAGGCTAGAGCAGTATGGGAGGGGATTAAAGAGGAAGAATGAGCCAGATACATGAGGGGCAGCCAGGAGCCCCACCTGCTGGGATAGAAGATCCTAGTTAGAGACAGAGGTGAGCTTGGATCAGAATGGTTTGTCAGTTCAGAGTTTTGTCTGAAGAGCCCCTGATTGTCAGAAAAGGCTCTGGACGCCTTCCTGCCTAGTGTTTCGGCGGGGAATAGAAATTAGCTGGCCATCATGAATTTGCTTGTCAAGTTGAATGATTGAAATGTACAAGAATTAGGCCACTCTCACCTTCTGAAATGGACTGTATTCTGCCTATGGAATGTGTATCTCTCTAAATAAACTTGCTTTCACTTAGAAAAATATATACAAGAAATAAATGCTCAGTCCTTACAGGTTAGGGGAATCAGAATTATTTGATTTAAGTAAAACTGGATAAGAGATAATCCCACATGTTACCCCTGAATTACAGATGTCTAAAAAATGTTTCTATTTCAAGTCATTAAGTCTGGGGCTAATTGTTGCCTTTGCCAAATCTTTCTTGCCTTCTTTTAAGGTAGAATGTTGTCTTGTACTAGATAATTTGTATTATTAGCAATGCTTTGTTCATGGTAGGTATTCAATAAATACTGCTCACTGCAGAGTGTCCAGTGTTTTTGACCTACTTTCTACCTGCTAGTGTTTTCTTGTACTCTGAACTAGGGTGAGGGGTTGGGGGATGGCACACCCTCCAGCTAGTCATCCAGGCCAGACACCTGGGATTCGCTCTAGGCTACTACTCCTCTCACCTTCTTTCCCTGTGTACTACCACTGCTGTAATTGGTCCTCATCTCTTGCCTGGTCCATTGTAGTAGACTCCTTAGTGGTCTCTCTACTGCAGTCTTGCAGACCCAGCTCCCCCATTCCCTCCCATCCAT
Source organism: Camelus dromedarius (assembly GCF_036321535.1). Taxonomy (NCBI): domain Eukaryota; kingdom Metazoa; phylum Chordata; class Mammalia; order Artiodactyla; family Camelidae; genus Camelus; species Camelus dromedarius. The sequence goes on along the minus strand of NC_087446.1, from coordinate 53,584,556 downwards.
CCTCATAGCCATATGTAAAGATCTAGATGAGGGATTTTCTAGGAAGAGCAAACAACCTGAGTAAACCTTGTAGTGGGAAGGAACTTTGCACATTCAAGGAACTGAAGGAATGCCAGATTTGTGGACCAGGACGCTAAAGAGAGGTCTAGGAAGGCAGAAGAGAGGTTAGCAGGGCTCAGGTCATGGGAACCTTGTCAGCCTTGGTAGGGAGTTTGAGGAGTGACCTGATCTGCTTTATAGTGTAAAGAGTTCACTGTGGCTGCTGTGTTGAGAGCCCTGGGATCTGGCCTCCCTCTGGGCAGCATGCTGGCCTGAGTGAGAACTCCTCAGTCAACTCTGGCCAGCAGAACAATCGTGCCCTCTGCCTTTTCAGGTTTGACTGGTGCTCAGCCCTCCCTCCTGTACCCGCCTCAGGCCAGAAAGGGCAGCGCCTCTGCTAGGCTGGCCCTGGTGTTTGGCGTGCCTGCTCGTGGACTGAGCCTATAATTTGGTGGGTTGGCTGGTTACAAAAATAAAAAGTATGACCTATAACTAAAGCTGAGTGGATTCAGTAAAGAGAGAGCTTTTAATTTGCAGAGGTCCTGGGCTGTATTTAACTGGAGGAGAAATGTGTCTCCTCCCTAGTCACTGCTCCATTTTCTCCCTTGAGTACCTGCTCTGGGGCGAGTTGGGGTTTGTGGGCCTAGGGGTGAGTTTTAGGGGGATATTTAGAAGGAATGTTAGGGTCCAAAAACAGGTTTGATGGGGCTTCCTGGGAAGTCAGCATTATTTAGTCTTGCTTCTCATGTAGCCCACTGAGAGGGAAGTAGAGTTTTCAGATGTTTGTGTGATCATTCATTTATTCATTGAACACAAATGTATTGAGCATTTACTCTGTATTTTAGACTTTAGAGATCCTACTGTGAACAGGAAGGACAAAGGAGACTTGTCGCATGGAGTTGAAGTTGTTGGGGACAACAAAAAACACATATACAAGTTTGTAATGGAATGTTAAGTAGGGATAAGTGAAGAAAAAGAAGGTCAAGAGTTAGAGAGTAATGGGGGCAAAGTTTTAATGAGGTGGCAGTTTTGGGGGTTGAGGTATGAGAGAAAAGCAAAATAGCGAAGGGACTTTCTGTGGACTCTGGATCCCAGCTCTGGAGAGTTCCTCCAGGACAGGGGCTCCCAGAGCAGCACAGCCAGTCTGGGCAGAGTGGGATCCATGCTCTTCGGGGGCTGGGCTGGCTCCTAGCCCCAGGTGGGCCACTTAGAGCCTGTGGTTGCCTCTTCCTGGCTCCACTTGTCAGAACTGTCTGCGGGGCTGGGCAGAGTGCTGATTAACTGCAAACAGATACTTGTCTTTCCAGAGCTCCCCAAGCCTGATTCTCTCAAGATTTCCTGAAGTCACCGTGTGTTCTTGGCTAGAGGAGGATTAAGAAGTCTGGCCTGGGAAGTTGCAAGGAGTGCAGGGGTTCCTTCTGCCCATGACCACTGCTCAGCCAGGCCTTTTGCAAGGGCTCTGGGGTTCAGTGGATTGGATTTGAAATCCTGGCTCTGTCATTTATTAGCTCTGTGACCTTGGGCCAGTGCTGTAACTTCCTTGAGCCTCAGTTTCTTTATCTGTGTAATCAGGATAAGAATACTTGGCTTCTAGGGATTTTGTGAGGATTAAATAACATGTGAAGAATCCAGGACAGGGTCTGGCATAGTGGGTGCTCAGTAAATTTTAAGTAGAAATATTATTTTAAGACCACTAACCTCGTAAAGTCAGGGATCTGCTATTAAAGAGTCCAATGAAGATATCCAAGAAATACGGATTCTTGTTGATGCATAAGAGACTGACCGATTCTACGTACCTCGAAGTTGTAAAATCACTGAATTGCACACCATGTTAGTCACCTTGCTTTCCTGCTTGATGATGCTGGCCTTGTCATGACCTCGCCACTGGCCTTAGGACCTCCGGGAACCAACACAGCCCTTGGCCTGCCCTTTAGCACATTTCGTCTCTAGCACAGCCTTCAAAGAATCAGACTTTAAGACCCTTCTGGACTGGGGCATTTACCAAGGCTGGACTAGCTACTAAGGTCCAGACCTGTGCTCCTGGGACTGTTTTGAACTCTGGAGTGGTGGTGGCACTGTTATGTGGGCTCATTTGCAGACTGAGGAGATCACAGACTCCCTTCCCCTCAAAACCAGCCTCAGAGTCAGGCCCAGACAATGTTTTAGTATGGGTGGACGAGATCTTTGTTTGAACCTTCTGTGTCCAGAGTATGCTTCGGCCCCTTACTTTGGACAGCTTTCTTGTTTATGGTTGTGGTTATTTTGTTTTTACTTGCCACTCACTAGAGTCAGCATCACACAAACACTCATTATCCTCAGGCCCTTGGCAGTCAGGGCACTTTGAGAATCCCTTCTAAAGTGCTCACGTCTGCAGATTATTTTTTGATGCATCTGGCATGAGTTCCAGATTGATGGTCCAATAGCAACTATAAATTGCTCCCTTTGGGCTTGGCTAATTACTGCTGGCATCGTGGATGAGTAAGGAATTAAGAGTCTCTTATGCATTTATGGGGCAGCAGGTCCTGATGAGCTCCCAAAGCATTTATCTGTCATTTCCCCCAGAATATCCTTGTTAAAAGTTGTGAGCAAAACCCCGGGAGTTGAAAGGTAGCCAGCTAGACAATGTCTGGTGGCATCTGGTTTCTCAGTTGGTTCCCTCCAAGAGTTATAAAGAAGTCAAATAGTACTCGTTGCCTACAGGTGCGTAGGGAAATGTCAAATGTTGTCATAACATTATAAAAGCACTCCCAGCTGCTTCTGATTGTCTTGGAGGCAAAAGGACAGAGAGGTTGCTCCAGCCTTATTCTATGGCGAGGCAGGTGAAGATTCACTCAGAACTCAGGAGGGCCTCTGAGGCTGCGAACTGAGAATGGCGAAGGTGTCATCTTCCTTGCTTGGAGACAGGGAAGGGGATGCAGTACCAGCCCTTGGAGACTCCCAAGTGCAGCCTGGTGTTCATTCACTCAACAAGCACTTTTTGAGCACTTAGGATTGTATTAAGTGCCAGAGAAATTAAGATGACTGAGACAGTGTCTGCCCCCAGGAATTCAGTCTGGAGGGGGAGACAGACACATTAAACTTCTAATTGCAGTCTTCAGCTTGTGAAGTGCCCGTGGTGTAGATATGCAGGAGCATCTGGGGAGCATGGAGAGGAGGCTTGGGGAATACTGCCAGTAAGAAGAAATCTCTACTGGTTAATGGGATAATTAGAAGTTGGAGAGAAGTGTGGAAGAGAAAGCATTCTAGATAGAGCAGGGACATCAAGGTGAGACAGCGCGATGTGTTCAGAGAATCCTCCTGCAGCTGCTTGGGGCTATTGGAGTGTAAGATGTAAGGCAGAGAGTGGTGGGAGGGGAAGCTAGTGTGGTAAGGAGGGTTTTGAATGCTGTGTGGAAGGAACTGTACTTCATGCTTTTCATAGGAAAGTGGCATGATCAGATTTTGATGTCTGGGTAGGTCAGTGTGGTGGCCGGGGTGGGGGGGATCAGAATTGGAGGTGGGCAGCTGAGTGAGAGATCTTGGTAGTGTGGTGATGACAATGGCTGTTTTGCATGGTGGAGGTGATGGGATAGACTCATAAATAGTCAAAAGGATTAAATTTGGGGAACTTGTTGGATTAGATTTGAACTTGGAAAGGTTAAGATAAGGGAAAAGGGAGGAATTCAGGATGACACCCAGATTTCTAGTTTGGAGTAGAATACATATTTGAAAGTCATTGGTGTCTACTGGTCAAATAAAATATGGGGCCAAAACATTCTCATGCCTCTCTCTATGTTCCTGCAGATAGCACAGACCTTCAGTGACTGGGAGGGACAACTCCTAGGACTTATGCAATGTCACAAGGAGAGAAACAGAGTTGTTGAGAAGAGTAGTTAGCTGAGGGGGCTGAAAACAGATTTGTGGTAGATCAGACCTCGGGTTTGCAGACCGCAGATTTAACCTGAGGAAGTTAGGAGACAATGGGGAAATGAGAGATTTGAGATAAGCGGAAAGCTAAAGACAGCTTACAAAAATCTCATCTGAAAGCTTAGAGGAGGTGTCCTAGATCACTCAGTAGAGCACCTTAGTCAGTGACTCAATGCTGTCTCCCCAAATTCTGGTCCCAGCTTTCCTGTGAATCCCCTGGCGGCTGTTTGTGTTTCAGTCTTCTCTTTCTAAGGGGCATGTGTACTACTGCTCTAACCTAGAGAATTAATAAGCATATAAATAAATGTATTTAATCTGCACTGTTCAGCTACATTTACGCACTCTCTCTTATGTATTTTATATTCTTTTTTTTTTAATGTACTTTAAAAATTTGTTGTTGTTGTTGTTGTTGTTGTTGTTTGTTTTGGGGGGGGGAGTAGGTAATTAGGTTTATTTATTTAATTATTTTTTAATGGAAGTACTGGGGATTGAACCCAGGACCTCATTCATGCTAAGCATGCACTCTACCACTTGAGCTATACCTTCCTCCTGCTCTTATGTATTTTGAAGTACTGTGAAATTGTGTTTTAGCTTTGTGCTTAGAAGCTATCTTGAGTCACCTGCAACTCCTGGAGTCACTCATCCAAGTTACTATCTACCCTTCTGGGTCAGGCACTGTGCAAAATCCTTTTCATTCATTCATCCCTTTACTTAATTCTTATAAGAGGTAATATTATGATTCACATTTTACAGATAAAGAAACTGAGGTTCAGAGCCTAGTAACTTTCTCTTTGTCTCTTGAAAAGTAGCAAGATTCAAATCTAGGTCCTCTCTGATTCCAAAGCCCATACAGTTATCTGTAGTACTTGGAATGTTTAAAATGCCATTCAGGTATGAGAGAATTGTCACCATGTGGTGTCCAAGAGGTTAGTTCCCTTGTCCCTTTTCCTGCATGGTCTCCCTCTTACTCAGACAGAAGCCTTGAACTTCAGGTGTCCAGCACACATACCTCATTCAGCTGGTTTCACCCAGTCTTGTTGGTTAGGGAAATACCATTTAATGATTAACCAAAGCCAGACAAATCCAGGTGGACCCAAATTAGAAATGGAGATTTGTTTTCTTGGCAAGGAGATAGCAGGATACAGTTGAAAAAGCCATGTCCTGGCAAAAGTTCTGTTAAAGGTCACATATCTGGGTTTGAATCTGGATTCTGCCACTTTCTGTGTGACCTCCAGCCAGTTGGTCTCAGATACTTAATTTTCTCACCAGTTGAACAGGCATAATAATATTTACCTCCACTGGTTATCGAGAGCAGTAAGTGAGATTATGTGAGGAAAGTGCCTGGCATATCAGATGCTCAGTAATGTTTTCCTCACCATCCGTGACCCTGAGTGAATATGGCACCTGTGATGCCAGAAATTGAGAGAAGCAGAGAAGAATCAGGGTCTCTTTGGGTCATGCAGCATGAACTCTCAGAAGGCTACCTCCAAAGAGGTGTTTTTCCCTAGCTGGAGAATCAGATGAGATGTAAAAAAGCTGGAACTCTCAAAAATGTCACTATGATTCCTCCCCAAAGAGGGCAGGAGCACTGAGGCACTAAGCCAGCCCCTACTTGAGAACAACTGGAAAAGCAAGGAGAGACAGAGGACTTGCAGTGCCTCTCCCCAGCTGACGTGACTTGTGACAGCTGTGGGCCCGTGCTGGGCCTCAGTTTATCCTTCCTTAAAGCAGGAGTCATGCCCCTCCCACATGTCATCTGGATGTAGGAAGGGATTCATTAAATTTTATGATTTGATAACAAACTCCTGGATTTCTGATGAGACTCCAGGCAAGCCCAAGCTGGGCTCCTCGCTGGTACACTGGACTAGGTGGAGTACTGCCCCCAGCCGGCCTCTGTGTCCACGTGGGCAGCCCACAGCATCTGCTAAGCTTCTTCTGTGTGTTAGACATCCTTAGTTAGGAACAGGTCTGTTTAAGGAAAGTACATGCCCTCACAGAGCTTACAATCTAGTTCAGGAATTAATACAGAATGTGAAAGATGAATAATTATATGAGAATGAAATAATTTTTTCATTAAATTAAATCTTGTCATTAAAGGTCTAGCACAGTGCCTGGCCCAGAACAGATGTTTATAAGCCATAATTTTCCCTCTTTTGGTAAATATATGAGTCATCACAAGGCAAAACGGGTCTCCTAATTGGCATGGTGCTTGATACCTAGAAGATACTAGTGTTGAAGAATGATTGAATATGATTGTCAATAGGAGGCAAGGGCAGTAAACCCTGCTCAAGTTGAGAGAAAGGACTGTGCAGAAGTCTGGGTTGTTTGGGGGAGGTTTCGTGAGGAAGGTTGATTATACTGCTCCTGAAGGATGCGTACAATTTGAAAAGGGGCAGAGAAGGGCTAAAACAATTGGTTGTCTTAGAGGAGGCATTGTGTGGGATTACAGACTCAGGCTTAGGGGTCAGACTTGGGTTCAAATCCCAGCTCCATCACATACTAGCCATGTGACCTTGGGCAGCTTCCACAGCCTTCCCGAGCCTTTGCTTCCTTACGTGTAAAATGGAAATACTAGTCCCAACGTCACAGAGTTGTTGTGAGAATTAAATGAGACAATTCATATAGAGTTCTTATCACAGTTTTGTCAATAAATGTTAGCTTTTGTCATTATCATTTTTTAAATTTTAATAATAGTATCATTATTATCCTGCTCATGCCCACCTACTTATGTTAGTTCCCAAGACCTTGTGTCGTCTGGCTGTTCACTGCTTGCTGTGGTTTCCTCCACTGTTGCAAATCACTTAGAGACTCCTGGGATTTTTATGGTGTTTTGTGCTTCTATATGCTGTGTCCTTGCCTAGAAAATCACCATCTTCCCCTCCTTCATTGTCTTTGCCTAACTCCCTCCTGCTTGCTGTTTTAAGACTAAGTCCTGTAGCATTTCTTCCCAGAAGCCTTACTTGGCTCCTCTGTTCAATCAGAGGCTGTCTCCCTGGGGTCCCACAGTGCCATGTGCACCTGTTTCATAGCTGTGCTGTATGCACTCACCTCTGGTTTGCTTATCTACCTTGCCCTCTGGATATGAACTTCCTGAACGTAGGGATACTGCCCTATTAATTTTTATATCCCCAGCTCGTATCTTAGTGCTTGGCATATAGTTGTTTTCCAGCTAAGTGTTAAGCAAGAAATCCAAACAGCAACAAAAAACATAGCTAGCGTGATGTATAACATTTACTACCTAGTTCTGATTTAAATACTTTACATTTATAAACTTATTTAATAATCATAGCAACCCTATGAAGTAGGTACTGTTTCTACCTCCATTTTACAGATGAGGAAACTGAGCCTTGTGGAGATTAAATAACTCTCCCAAGGCCACACTAGTAAGTGGTAGAACCAGGATTCACACCTGAGCAATGTGGTTCCTCATCCTTTGCTTTAGCTGCACCGTGAGCATTTGTGATAGGATATTTATTGAATGCCTAAGAAAAGGTGAAGAGACATTAGCTATAAATCACAGCTCCATGAACACATTTTAAAGGCATTAGTATACGTGTGGAGACACTGTTTTTTGAGGGGGTGAGTGTAGACCTTACCACTCTCACTCATGAAAGATATGCTAGGGAAGGTGGGATTCCACCTGTTGTGACTCGGAGGCAGGGCATGGCTGGCAGTTGGGAAGGGGATGATCTCTCTGAGGTCTAATGGAGTAGAAAACTTAGGGACAGCGAGAAGAGAAGTATATGTACGGGGAAGTTCAATTTTCCCAGTCTTTATTGAGCACCTGCTGCAGTGATCAACAAGCTGGCAGTGATGATCCCTGTGATCAGGAGCTCATGGTCTAGCAGGCTGCAAGAAGATGAGTCTGGTTACAAGATGCATCAGGGGAGTGGCTTAGATTTATGGCATGAACTGAAGGACAGAGTTGAAACTCAGAATGAGAAGTAGGAGTTTGCTGAGGGAGAAACGGCATATAAAGAAAGTGATTTGGGCTGTAGCACATAAAGAAGATTATAGGAGAGACCAGAAATAGCAAGGGCGATTGTGAGAAGTTGGATAATCCCCTCCAGAAATAACCAGGGGCTGAACAAGGGACCTGGTGATAGGAGAGGTAGTAGTAGGATCAATCAGCTATTTTTTAAGCCCCTGCACATGATTCAAAGAACGATAAGGCATGCCCCTACCCTCCAGGAGTTCATATTCTAGTTGTAAATAGAGGAAAAACACACATGAAAAGACACTATATGACGTCATTCAATTTGTGTTAAGGTCCATGGTATCACTACCAGATATTTTCTTTCTGTTTGCTTCAGCCATCTGGACTTCATTTCCAAGGTCACCTCACGGTTCAGAATAGCTACTGAAGTTCCAGCCATTACCTCTGCATTCCAATCAGCTGGAAGCAGAAAGGGTGTACTCCCTCTCTTTAATGATACTTCTCAGAAGTTGTACACACTACCACTTGCATTCCACATGGTCACATAGCCACATCTGAATGCTAGGAAAGATGAGAAATATATTAATTCTGGGTTTCCAAGTGCTTAGCTGAACATTGGAGGTTCCTTATCAAGGAGGATGAGAAGAGGTTGGGAGATAACAAGCAAGTCTGCCATATCATTCTTCACATATGATTATGCTTTGGAGCTCAGAAGAGTGGTTGATTATTTTAGGTTGAATAGTCACAGAGTTGGGTTTTGAGTCAGGTAGTAATAGATAGGGATTCAGAAGATTGCGGAAACGTGAGTTACAAATTACAAGCAAATCCTGTGTCAAGAGTGGCTGTTCCAGGAGAGAGAGTCCAGGAGAGGATGAGCTGGTCAGAGATGCTGGGGCTATCCTGGGGAGAATCTTACCCCGAAGCTCTTTCTTATTTTAAGATGCTAAGAACAGCAGGCAAAGGAGTTAAGGTTTTCTTGTGTAAATGATGAGTCAGAGAAGACTTCTGAACTAAAAAGAAACATGATTTACCTTATGTGCTAGAAAGTTTAGAAATTTCATCCACATGCAGGTTGGAAGGAGGAGAGGGCTGGAAGTAGGGATGCCAGCTAGAAAGTTATCTCAGAGGGTTAGGAATGAAAAACAAGGGCCCATCTGATGGTGACAGTGGGATGGAAGGGAAAGGAAGGTATGGATGAGAGATCCTGGGCGGACACGCCCTGGGTCTTAGTGAGTAATGGGCTGTGATCTGAGGAGAGAGAGGAAAATACTCTTTGTGGAATGTAACCCCAGAAACGTGTCCTCTGAGAAGTAGCACTGCGTATTAGGGCTCCCCAGGCGAGGGCAGAATATGGTGAAGAGAAGGGATGACCGTGGTTGGACACAGGGACAATGTGAGACTCCTTAGCTTTGGAAAGCCAGCCGCCCCCAGCGGAATAGTTTCCATTCTGCGTAACTGGGGAGTGTGTGGGTCTGGCTAACCGCGAGGAGGGGCTGAGGAGCCAGCAGACAGATCAAGTTGCTGTGGCAGTGGCTTTTTAGCTGGGGGCTTGTAGCTAACAAGAGTTCTTCTGTCTGAAAGTTTGTGCTTCTTGACTGGGTAGGCCAGAAGGGGTGTCCTCAGCTAGGGTCTAGGGGCCAGGTTACTTGTTGTGGTTACCTGTTGTCAGGTGTGAGGCCAACAGTGTGGCAGAGGGTAGGGCTGGGGGGCTTTGCTGGCCCTGGGGGCAGGGCCAACTTCCTGTGCCTGCTCAGGTTCTAAGGCAGGAGTCCTCCAAGGTGAAGAAGAGGCCATGGGGGTTTAGTTGTATTTGGATAAAGCCACATCTCTAATTGATGCTGGACTTCTAGGACCTCTCCTTTACCCGACTTCCCTGGTGTGAGTTGCAGAGCTCAGCCTGAGACATCTGGCAAATCCATCTCTTTTTCCTCCAGACTGCTCAAGGACTTGGCCCATAACTGCTCAGCAAGTCATTTCTGGTTATAGAGTCATCAGTGACCACAGAAGCACGTTCTCCAGACAGGGCTCTGAAAGCTGGCTTTTCTCTGGCAGCTTGTCCCCAAAGTGATTAGCTTCAAGTAAACAAAACCAGAAAGCCAGACCTAAGCCATTGCCGACACTTAAAGCAAGGAGCACCCACTTTTCTGATGTCTTTGGTCACGAGGTACCCCATGACCCCATGACAGAAGTCTAGTAGGGCAGCTCAGGCCACAAGGACACAGTGTGTATAGCTGGAGTGTGTCACACCCATGAGCCCCTGTGTGTGGGGTTGCAAATGGAGGGAGATGAGGAGGGAGGGGGCTGCACTGTGAAGGCTGTGGGGTTTGGCGGCACCAGGGCAGGAGGCCTTGAGTCCAGGGAGGTGACAACTGCTGTCCACCCCTTCCTATTCTTGAAGTGTTCACCCCTCTCCATCATGGGCAGGGCTACCTCTCCCTGCAGCCAAGTGTCATGAACTGTTCATGTGATTTCCTTTCTGCTGCAGGATGCAGCTTTTCTCCCAGAGCCTTTCCCAGTTGACTCAGGCTCACCCAGGCTCTGTCTCAAGTTATCGTCTCCAAACCTGCCCTCTGAAAAGAAGGATGGGAGGGAAGCAGGCAAAGAAAGCTGTCTTGGGCTTCATCTCCTGGGTTGGCAGCATAGCCAACCTCGGCCTCGGTCCGTGGGGGCTGCAGTGAGACCTGGCCACGGATCTGTTCCGCTTCCTCTCCTGCGCCACTCCCGCCAGTCGCAGGGCGGGAAGAAGTGTGGGTGTATGCAGGGGCTGCTGTGCTTCCCATGTCTGGACCTTCTTAATTTTGGCACTTGGACCTTTGATCAAACTCTGATTTTTTGGTTTCCTCTTGCTGGGATTGTACTTTTGGTGGGGAGTTAGGAGGAGCTGTGCTGAAACGACGAGATAAACAAACAGTGACGCAGGGGCAGCAGCAGCGTAAGGAACAGGCTGGGCTGGCCGTCTGGGCGGGCTGGGTGGAGGAGGACTCCCGCCCTGCACACTGGCCAGCTGGCTTGTGTTAAAGCGCTGGCTGAAAATAACTCTCATTGTCTGGGAGCTGCTACTGCGGCAGGGCTGGCAGGGCTGGCTGCGGCCGCCAAGGGGGCCGAGGCAGCAGGAGCTGGTACCTCCCACCTCCTTGGGCTTTTGCTCTTTGGGAGCAGTGCCCAGCTGGCCACAGCTGTGCCTCCTGCCCACCAGTAGAGACACGTGGAGGGTGGACTGGGCCACTCCTCACATTGTCCTTTTGGCGGCTGGGCATGGGCCTTTGTGCCCGGTGTTGCCTGCTTCGCCATTGGCTTGAGGGAAGAGATGTTGGTTTGGGGGAGGGGGGTCCTGGCAGGAAGGCAGTGCCCCAGCTCCTCCTCCAGCAGTCCTCCGGACTCCCAAACCTTGTACCTCCCCACCACAGTCCACCTCCGCCTGTCTGTACAGCGGGCTGATCTATGGACGCCTGAGAGGACTTGCTGTGACCAGGGGCACATGGGGTGCCCAGGACAGTGCCCCATTTCATCTCTGGGGAAGTTCTAGACTCAGCTTCCCAGGGCTCCCCACCCCTCTACCACACTGGGGAGAAGTGGCCAACCATCGGGGCTTGGTGAGAGGTGGTTCTTGAAAGGGAAAACATTGAGAAAACCACCAACTCACAATCTGTGTTTGCTCAAAATAAACAACCCCTGCCTGCCTTCCCTAAAGCCTTCTGAATCCCCTTTGCAGGAAAGTTTCAGACATCTCTCTCCCTGTCTCTCAGAGGGGCTAGGCCGTTTTTATCTCTGTTCCTAAGATTTATCATGATTCACTGGGACCAACAGAAACAGTTGGGAACTTTTGGTGGTTCCTATTTCTGTTTGTTGGGTTTTCCCCAGGCCCAACCCAAGGAGACTGACAGAGTCAGGGGTGAGTCCCAGAGAAGGACCCACAGCTTTGGAGGAAACTCCAACCCCACCGGCATTTCCCTTTCCCTGCCGTGGGAAGGAAGCGAGGAGTGGCTCACTGGCTGGGCCTGCAGAGCTGGAAAGGGAAGGGAACCTCTGCAACCAGGGCCACCCCCTCCTCCTCGGCTTCTCTGGGGCCGATAGGGCTCATTGGGGTGTCAGGAAGCCTCGCCAGAGGGCCTGGGCCATTGCTCCCACAGAGCCCAGGAAGGTGTTGGCCACTGAGCAGGGCACGCTGCCTGGCCTCAAACTGGCAGCAAAGCAGAGCGGTCTTGCGAAGAAGCATCGGGTCCACCCCTTTCTGCTTCTTCCTGTTATAGGTTTTTTATTATTAGGCTTCTGGCTGGTTCCCTCTGATTTAGGAATCAGTCCCAGATTGCTTTCAGTCTGAGTTCCTCTTCCCTCTCTCCTCCCATCCCCTGGGGTCTCTCCCTCCCTCCCCAAGGTTGGTGGTATTTAATTGCCTCCTAGTCTTAGAGGAAACCTGAGAGGGATCAAACCTGGGCCCTCTGTCCTCAGAGTGTTGAGAAGCAGTGCTGAAGGAGGGACAGAGGCAGAGATAGAGGACAACCCAGGAGCAAGAGAGCAGGTCCTCGGATGTCAGAACATTACCCAGGGTTTTTAGGAGGAAGGGGGAGGAAACTGTGTTGAACACTCGCAGTGTTCCAGACACATACAGACCTAAAGTATTTATCATTTAATCCTCATAAAACCCTGTGAAGTAGTGAGATTATCTCCGTTTTATGGATGAGCTCACGAGGTTCAGGGACTCTGAAGCGCCCGAAGTAGATCTTGGGCTCTCTGATTCCACATCCAGTGCCCTCTGCTCCAAGACAGCTGCGCCTCCTTTCTGTTCAGCAAGAATCTCAGTGAAGAGTTAGCAAGAACTCAGCCCAGCTTCTGCCTTAAGAGAGCCCGCGGTCCACTGCAGGAAACAAACCTCTGACGGAGACCGGAAGGAACCGTGTCAGGTTTGCTCCCTGGCTGTCCCTGGAACTCAGGAAGCTGCCCTTCCTCAGGACATTGAACCCTGCTAGCCTCACACGTGTTATCAGAACTCCTGATGCCCTGGTCTGGCAGGGAGAGGGCTGCCCTGCCAGGCCCTGGTCCTGCCTCCTTGGCGCATCACTCCTACCCCGCAGTCAGTGATTGATTTCTTGTAAAAGTGTTGGAGGCAGGGGGAATTCCCCCACCCACGTCCTTCCCCATTGCCACACTTCTGCCTCAAAGGAGCAGAGAAGCTGTCCAGAAAGTGCCACCCAAAACCCTAGACTGGAGGATGTGGGCCTGCGGTCAGAGAGGCTTCATGCTTCTGCCACCTGTTTCCATATTCTGGGGTTACTCTGTTCTGGCATCTAAAGTTTGGCCAGGTTCCTGAGATGCCTATTCTATGCTCTCAAGCTAGGGTTCCCAAAGGTGATGACTTTGCTCTGTCTTTGAAGCCCCAGGGGGACCAGACATTTTCTCACCAATTCACCTGGTGGGGAAGTATGAGGCCACAGCAGCTGACTGAGGGAGGAAGTTGGTGTAGACGGGATGTGATTCTGCCACAGTAGCAACAGGCCCTCCCTCCCCTTCCCCGGCCACTTTCTTTCAGGGGAGACGTTGTTTTCTGTCTTCGTGACACAGACTTGGGAGAAATAGACAGATAACAGTGAAGTCATCTAGGGGTGTGCAGAGCCAGAACCAGGGCTGGTCTCACTTGGGCTCAGCTGGCAGCTGCCTGACCCCAGTTAGGTGGGAGACCTTGCTCCGGGCCATCTTTGATCTTTGGGTCCCTGTTCTGTTTTGGCCTCCTGCTCCTTTCCTGCTATCCACACAGACATGCTGAGGTTGGTCCTTAGCAAAGTAATTCCAGAGAAAACATCTGGAGTTGTATTTGCGCGTCTGGCCATCCCTGCTATGTTGGCAGTGGCAAGGGTTTGGTTTAGCCCCTCTTCCCTGCAGAAGTTCAGGTAGGTCCACAGGGCAGCAGAAACCAAGGGGAGAGGTATGATGTGGTGGTCTCTTCCCCTTGGTTTCTTCTCTCACCTGCCCCTCTTCTGTATTCCTCAACTCTTCCATTTCTAAACACTGAGCAGAGATCCCAACCCTCCTGCCTATTTTGAGCCATAGCGACCCTGTTTCTAGCCAGGAGCTGGGCCCAGAGCTCAGAATTGGGACATCTTAACTATAGATTTATCATCAACTTACTCTCTACTAGGTGCCTGTCACAGTACTAGACATTAGTGGGGGTTGGAGATCATATGAACAGAAACAGTCCTTTAGGCACTAGATGAGCGTACAACTGGCTTAATGGTATGTGTGTAAACAAATGCATAAAAAGTAGATACATGTAACAGAAATAACTGATGTTTAAGGATCTTTAGTTTCTTAGAAAATGGAGGGCCCACTCTCAGAATACTCCTGCTGCTTCTGGAATAATGCAGTGAGTGACTCCTTGGGATCCTGGACACACACAGTTCACGTGCCCAGGGATGAGGATGTCAAGGAGTGGGCAGAGGAAAACCATGGTCATGCTTGGTTTAGCTGGGAGTAGAGCTGAACTTGGAGCAGAAGGTAAAGGAGAGAAAGATGAGAAGAAGGCCTTCCAGGTGGCCTGTGGTGTGCCTGGGGAAGAGGCAGGATTTGTGGGAGGTCATGTGGGTTATCAAGCAGCTGCAGTGCTTCAAGTAGGAGATATTTGATTCAGGAGTTGGGGGTGGGAGGCAGGTGCAGCGACCTGCCTTTGCAGGCGATGGCTGTGACCTGCAGTATAGACATCTGGACTGGTTAAAGGAGAAGCTTGGCTGGAAGGGAATAAGGAGGGGAAGGCAGGGCTCCTGGCCTGGGTGGGGCTTGCCCATGGATGTCTTGGGCTTTTACTCACTCACTTAGCACCTTTATTCACTTACTCATTCAACAAATGGTAATGAACAAAATAAAAATGACTCCTACTCTGACCTGTACTCCAGGTTAGAGTGTCTCTTTAAAGGGTTGAAACACTTTACTGTGTCTTAAGTAATTGGGAGCTGTGTCATAAATAATTATACCAATAATTAAAGTACTGAAATTTTGTAAATTATTTCCTTAAAATTTTAAGCAGTTATCTTTATGCTAATGTCCTTCTCATTCACTTGTATCCTGATATGAGGGGAAGGGGTAGAGTTGTAGCATCTGCACAGGCTGTGGGTGGCTCAGGATCTGCCCGTGAGTCTGCATGGTGCAGGACAGCCGCCCATCTCTGGCTGTGGTGGAAGAGGAATTGAAGGTTGTTGCTTTAGACTGGTGGCTTTCAAACTTTTTTGATTTGTCCCATGCTAAGAAACACATTTTACAGTGTGATCTATATGTGTGCATGTATGTGTATATGTATATACATAAAATATAAAAGAAACAAAAGCTTCATGAAACATTATTTGTACTTCCTACTTACAGTGAATTCCAATATCTTCAGTCCTATTTTAATCTGTTCATTTTCACTTAAAATAAAGTTACTCTCGACTCACGAAATCTATTCCACGACCTGTGGTTTGGAAAACATTCACTGAACCAGATATGAAGGGGAAGCAGAGGGATGCTGGCGCCTCTCTGAGCCTTCCTCACCAGCCTGGAGAGTCATGGGGAAGCCTGAGGGTCCTGGGGCAAAGGTGGGCTCCTTTCATCGAGCCTTTCTCTCCTCTGAGTAGTAGTGGGGTTTTGGCCCTTTTGACTCAGGTTCTCTCCTCAGAGCTCCATGAACCTGCCTCCTGACAAGGCCCGGCTCCTGCGGCAGTATGACAACGAGAAGAAGTGGGATCTGATCTGTGACCAGGTACGGGGATGGGGCAGGGCGGGAAGTAGGGGTTGTGTCTTGGGCTGGACAGGGCAGCAGGGCCAAAGGCATTTCCTTTGAGGTCCTTCGAGGAATCCTGGCCTGGACTTGGCATCAGTCCTGCTCCAGCGCCCTCTCCTAACAGAGACAAGGCTGGTAGGCCAGGTTCCCCTCTAGCTCCCGGAAAGAGCTGTTTTAATTTCTTCCCACTGAGCAGCAGCCTGAAGGAGGTTTGTGTAGGGTCGGCTGTGGAGGAGTTTGGTGGTTTTCCCAGCAGTGCCCGTTTCTGCCTTTCCCCAGGGTGAGGGCTGTGCCTGGCTGGGGAATTCAAAGGACCATTTTTATCTTACTCTGCTCCAGTCTGGCAAATAGTGGGGTTTTCCCATTATTTACAGGCCTCTAGGAATGAGAAGCCCCGGTCCCCTAGTGTTTTGTTCCCAAGTCAGAGCATGAGGATTGGAAGCTCTCCCCACGTGAACAGTGTTTAGAGCTGGAAGACATTATAGAGATTACTGCTTAGCTCAGAATCAAGAACTAACAGCTGCGGCCTTGCTCTTTGCCCTGCACACATCTGAATATGACAAGTCATGAGCTTCTGAACTCAGACAGGCCTGTCTGCACAGCTGCGAGAGTCGGCCTTTCCTTCCTTACCTCTTGGGAGATGTGGAAGCACCTGGCAGAGAGTGTAGGCAGTCTGTTTACCCAGCACTTTCTGGTGGAGCTTTGTCATGAACATATTTAGTGTTCCTTTTCAAGCCCTGAGCAAAATCACAATAGCTAACATTCATTGAGTGCTTATTATGGACCAACCACTTTCTATACACTGAAATATCTCACTTAATCCTCACAAAAACCCTTTAAGGAAAGCACTGTTACATTTTATAGAAGCAGAACCCAAGGCTCGATGCCTTGCCTGACACTGGTAGGTGATGGAGCTGGGGCTCAGGCAGCCACCTCCATCTGTGCGAAGGGTTCTGCTCCTCTGCCTCCCTAGTCATGCTGCTTGACCTAAGGTAGACTCATGCTTCAGAGAACCTAGTCCAGGTCCCTTCTTCTCCAGGGAAGGCCTGTTTCCTCAAGTCCTGCATTCAGAGGGGTCAGTGAGCACCTACTTGGAGTTTGGAGAACAGTAGCCCTTGGGTACTGAGTTTCTCTAACTGATAATCTCTCAGTCTTTTCTAGGTCTCATAATGTCAGCTCTTTCTCAAATCTTTCTTTTTTTCCTTCTATTTTGTTTTTAGATTTTATTTCCTAACATTATACATTCTCCTGGACACTTTCCAGCCCCTCCACCCCTTAACTTTTCAGATAACTCAGTTGTGGAGGCCCTTATCAGACCAGAATGCTTAAGAGTTTTCCTTGAGTTTTCTCTTGGGTTGGATGAGGGGGTTAGGGAGGACATGGTTCCATGCCCTGTGTGGAAGGGGACCAAGGGATCACCTTGTGGAAAGCAGGCTTCAGCATTTGGGGTTGCTTGGATTGTTGGACTCTGAGGCCTGGGCAAGGAGCAGAAAGTGTGTTTTCAGTCCTGAGCTGTGTTGACACTGCAAAACCAGTCCAGTCCCAGTCTGGGTTCAGCGCTGAGAAAGTTGGATTCTACAAGGCCTAGCTCCCTTCCCCTTGGCCTTCCTAAATCCCATCCATTAGCTGGGTAGGCAGTGAACAACATTTCTGTTTACAGCTCTGTAATCCCTACATCTTCTTAGGAAGCAGCAGGTTCTTAAAGGTTTTTTAATATAGAAAAATATTTTAGGCTCAGGGAGTACTAATTAGAGGAGAATATGGTAACAGATGGGAAGTACCTGAGGCTACGTCAAGGAAGGGAACTTATGGTTTCAGTGATGTTAAGGGCCAGGTGTTTCAGCTTTAGGAGGCTGAGGCCCCCCAAATCAAACACTGTGAGTTCTACTCATATGAACTCTACTTCCTTAACACTCTTCTTGGAACCCTGGGTGTCTGTGCACACACGTGTGTCTCCCTTACAGGAACGATTCCAGGTGAAAAATCCTCCCCACACTTACATCCAGAAACTCCAGAGCTTCTTGGACCCCAGCGTAACTCGGAAGGTGAAGTGCAAAGCAGGGAGGCCCCATCTTGCTGCCTTTATAGTCCTGTGGGGTTCAGGGGCAAACCCTGTGACTTGGGTTGGGACTGCTTCTGAGCAATGGGAGTTGGCTTTCTGTGTTCTGAGGCCATGGGCCTGGAGTGGCTGGTTAGTAGCAGAGGGAAGGACTATAACTGCCCTCTTGAGTGCCTTCCTTTTCCTTTTCTACCCCTTTTGCTTATATTGTAAAGTTGGATTGTTGGCCTCCGTCAGTGACAGAAAATTCCATGTTTACAGAAGTTCAGGAGGAGGGTGCAGGAGTCAACCAAAGTGCTGAGAGAGCTGGAGATCTCACTTCGTACCAACCACATTGGGTGAGTCAGATCTGGCCATCAGAGCCTCTTCCCCTGGCCCCTTAGGACCTGGTGTCCCCTGAGGATAGTTTGCCTGTTAATCTCCCTGCCATGGGGCAGAGTTGCCCCTTGAATGGCTCTTGGTTCCCCAGAGAGCTTCAGACTGTTCCTTTTCTGGCTTTTCTCCCCCTCAGCTCTGCCAGCTGCTGACTGGATGCTGCTGGCAAGCTAGGGGCCTCTCCTGGGGTCCTCAGCCTGTGGCTTTGAGTGGAAGACATTCCCACAGCGGCTGAGACTGGAGTCTGCCTGTGGCCTGGGGCTGGGCCAAGGGAGGCCCAGGGAAGGCTGGGGAGAGGGGAGCATATTGCATTGGGTAGCTGAGACCTAGTTTGTGGACTCTTTGGTGCCCAGAAGATTATTTGCTTGATTATAAGATAATTTAATTCATGAGCAGCCAGCAGCTTCCTGAAGCACCAGGAAAGATCTAAGGCACTAGGGGCTAGGAGTTGAACGTCTTCTGTATTCACAAACCCCAGTACTGCCAACCCATTGACCGGGCCCCTAGGAACTGCATGAGTTTTGTTTTCCAGAGGAGTGGGGAACCAGACCTGCTGAACAGGCAGAGGGTAATGCATGGAGTACAGTGAAAGACGGCAGTGGTCTCAGTTTCACAAAGCCGTAACCAGCCAGAGTAAATAGAGTGAAAGTGAGAGAGAGAGGAAGGGTATGTGTATGTGTGTGTGTGTGTGTGTGTGTGTGTGTGTGTGTGTATACACAAAGGACTGAGGGACTCCTGATAGAGAACTGTGGGCAGGGCTGCAGTCCTGATCGAGGGGCCTGGCATGAATGTTGAGAGCTTATGTGAGTGAGAAGTCAAGCCTAGGATGAGAGAGGGTGTTGCTGGGCAGGTGCCAGCCCCAGGGTCCTGGGCTTCCTGAGAGCCAGGGTAGAACGAGCCAAATGACATCATCTGCCTTCCCCGCCCACTTGTCCACCCTCAGGCTGAGCCTGCCTGGGGTTCTTACAGGGCTACCTGTATGCAGCCAGCTGCCACCCCAGCAGCCACAGAGGAAGTGGCCCAGGAGAGAACAGAAGAGGGACAGTTCCTGTCTTTAGTAGCTGTGCTTGGTGGCCAGAGTTGGCTTTTGCACCTCATCTGTGATTCAGTCACTGAGAACTGACTTGCTAGGAAATATGTAACTAAGCCTTCACCTTTATTTGGTGAATCCTCACAGAAGGAAAAACAGCAGAGCCTCATCAGCTACCGCGTGTGAGGAGGGCAACAGCGACGCAGATGGCAGCTCCAGACACCACCTGCCACGCTGCATTCCTCCATGGGGCCTTTTCCCCGCTCCTTCCCTCTCTCTCAGGCCCTCCTGTCTTTCTTAGTAAGTTTTGCTGTGTGAGGATGGGGGTCTGCTCTTCTCAGGAGAGGGCCACAGAGCAGTGTGTGGCAGTCCCCACTGCCTGCCCCTTCTACCTGGTGCCGTCCCCTCTGGGCATTGGCCGGGAGCTGGGGCCCGAGCAGCACGATTCCCAGGCCCAGGCCTCTTGACAGTTGGCACACAGGTTAGAAGTCTGGACCTGGTCCTTGGTTCCCAGGGAGCAGTTTAGTGTCTGGCATTTTAGGAACTCCTGTCCTCTGAACTGTGGCTTCTCTGGCGGAGTGATATGGGAGGGCCAGGATCCTTCCCAGATTTCTGGGCAGGAAGAGTTTGTCAGGCTGTCCTGCGAGGATGTGGCTGCTCCTGGGCAGAAGGAGCCCGGGGCAAGGTGGGGAGAGGAGGATACCGCTCAGCCCCAGGCCTGCAGAGCAGGGCGGGCTGGGGAGTAGGATTCCAGAGCCTCTCCAGCTCCTCCTCTCCTTGGTTTGTATTGGTTTCTCGGCCTTGCCTAAGTGCCCTTTAACCTCTCCTCAAAGTGTCAAGATCCCGAAAATAGCAGTGTAGACTCAGACAGGAAATGAGAAGGGGGTGGGGAGCTGGAGAGCAGACAGACAGGAAACGGGAGGCCTGTCGGCCCCCAGAGAGGAAGCTAACTTCAGGCAGCTCCGGTGTCAGTCAGCCTCAGCCAGAGCCTGCTGCCAAATCTTAGCCGGGCCTGGTGCTGCAGCCCGGCCGCTCTCTGTAGCCCGGGGTGTGGCCATCAAACATGGCGCTGGGGCTCCAGCTGTGGAGGAGAAGCTGCCCAGAGGGCTGTTTGGCACACCTAGCCTAGAAAGACCCCCCGACACTCAGACGGGACAGAGCAGTCAAGAGAGTTAGGGTTCACCCTGAGAGTTTTATGTTTCTCTGGGTCCTGTCTGTCTATAGGACAGGAACGAACCTATCCTGTAACAGTCCTCCTGGGACTTGTTCCTGACTTTCTTTCCAGGGATATCTCAGCCCCAAAGGCCTGAAGGCAGAAGGTTGGAAATGCCCTGGTCCATTGTCTTTAGGTGCCTAGTTGTCTGCCCTCCTGCCTCCCTGGTTCAGTCTTTGAGTGATCAGAGCCATTCTGGGGTTGCTTGAGTTCCTGACTGTTCCCTCATCCTTTTCCCATTCTGCCAGACTCGACCAAACACAGAACTCGCACATATCCCTCTTTGCTCACTACTTCCCCAAATACCTCCACTGAACTTGGTGGAGAGCACTTTGGCCCATTATCCCTCTGTTCCAGAGCTCTCTTTGACCCTTCCTGCCTGTCTCTGATTGAGACTTCGGGCAAGTTGGGGACTTGGTGGCCTCTGTCAGGCACAGCCCTGCACAAAGGCTGCAGTAAATGCTCTTGATAACCCCCAGTTCCTCCAACGAACGTCACGCCAGGATGGTGTGCCCAGCCTCGTGCTAGACACCAGGGACCCAGAAAATGATTGAGTGGGGTCCTGGCCCTTGAGGAGGGGGCTCCTGAAGGCTGGTTGGCCGACATGGTGTTGGAAGGCCTGTATCTTTTTCCATCCCTGGCTCCCCCACCTAGGGGAGGTCCAGGCCAGTGATGTGACCGTGGCTGGGTCTGCCACGGGCTTTCATCTTCAGAATTCTCCCAGTCTGGTGCTGAGTTCCAGAGGATCCAAGAGGGAGTGCTGTGTCAGAGATACCTTGCCTGTCACCCCCTCAACCCATTTTAGCAGAGTCCTCCACTATGTCTCTGTTATCTGCAGGTGGGTGCGGGAGTTTCTGAATGATGAGAACAAAGGCTTGGACGTGCTGGTGGATTACCTGTCATTTGCCCAATGTTCTGTCATGTGAGTACCACCTGGGACTAGGGTTGGGGACCAGCGAGGAAGGACAGGGTCCCATTCTGCTTTGATGAGGAAGGGTGAGCTTACAGTAGTGAAGATGGGAATAGGAATCCCAGGCAGGAGGGAGGGGCCCAGGCAGCAGCGTGGGAGTGGACAGGCAGCGAAGGAGTTGTCTGGGATCAGTGAAGGATGCCAGGTGGCTGGAGAGAAAGTGCATTTTGGAGAGCAGGAGGAAAGATGTGGAAAGAGAGCTCAGAATCTGAACCCAGAGGATCCAGACTGCTGGGGCAGTCCACGGAAATGCCCTGGCTTCTGAGAGAGATGCCTGTGGGATTCATTTGCTTTGAGAGAGCTAAGCCTTCAAGAAGCTCCTTTGGGTCTCCAGTTGTGAGAGGGTTACTCCAGGTCACCCTGGGAGCAGTGAGCATGACCTTTGACGCAGACTGAAAATGAAGCATTCAGGAGCTTTTTTCAAGCAGGTTGGAGGCAGCAGGAAGTGAATTAAAGCAGAGGAGAAGGCAATGTGGGATAGTGAAAGGAATGAGGGCTTTCGAGTTAAGATGAAGCCCAAAGCCAGATGTGGGTCTTTTCTGTCCTTTGCTATCTATGTGACCTCAGGCAAGTTTGCCTCCTCTTATATGAAGGGATCCCTGTTCCAGGTTGTTGTAAGGATTAGATGATAATGCAAGTGAAGCATCTGTAGTATTTAGAACATAGTCTATACTGTGGAAGCCACTTAATTGTTATTATTTAAGGCGGTGTTCCCTGCCATAATTACCTAAATATATGGAAAGAGGGATTTTAGTGATCATTCACGGCATGACCAACACATTCAGACTTATACTCAAGACTTATGTCAGCCCTAGAGTGACTGATCATCCCGGTTTGCCCATGACTTTCCCCAGTGTAAGAGATGAAAGTCCCTTGTTTTGGGGAACTCCTCAGTCCTGGGACTCAACCCCAGCCTCCACTTTCACTTTCCTTGTTGCTGTCCTTGCCCGCTGGCCATTCTCCTTTGCCCGGCAGGAACTCACTCTCATCTCCTTAGGGGTTTGAACTAAACGCCTCTCCTCAGTTTGGCCTCTTTCACTTTATCCAGGTCATCTCCTGTTAAAACCAAACATGGCCCACTCCCCATTCCCGTCCCTGCAGAAGTCATGTCTCATGATCCTCCTATCCCTTAAAAAAAACCCACTCTTTTTATAGAAAGAAATGAAAAACATTTGCTGAAACAATTTTTTTAAATTCAGGGCTTTTATAGTAAAAAGATGTAGATCATTTTTCCAAATAAGCCTATCTTGTTTGAAAAGCAAACAAATTCCAGCTGCTTTAAACCAAAATACACTGGAACCTCAGCACTGTAGTGTCCATGGCAGTACCTTTGACTCTATTTTTAAAAGAACGATTTGGGGCCGTGGTGAGTGGGAGGCGGGTGGAGGAGGGAGACTGTGTGTCTTGGGAAGGGTTGAGAGGAAAAAGGTGAAGCCAAATAGAGTTTGAGTGAAGGCACTTATTTGTACACTGCACGTCCCAGCCGAGGGAATACTATTATTAATGGAGGGAAGCCACTGGCAAGCAGTCTCCCTCTCAGGGAGACCCCTTTGATGTCTGCTCGAGAGCTCCATTAAACATCTGATCAGCGGGATTCTGAAGCCTGCTTCTGCTTCCTTTGGAACATTCAGTCATCTGCAGATATCGCTTCCTATTTCAGGAAGCCTCATCCTTGGTGCCTTTGACCCTGGGGCTGAGCATGTCTGAACAGAAGGCTCCTTGGGGGAACAGCCTGCTTGCTCAGTCCTGGGTGACCTAGTCGGGGGAGGGGACAGGAAAGAGGAGTGGGGCTTGTTTCTCAGCGAGGGTAGATCCCGAGGCGGGGATATGTAAGGGAGAAGGCCCTGTGGGTTTGTGATCTTGAGCTGCCCTCCTTGCCCTGGCCACGCTCCCGAACTGCTGATGGTGGGAGATATCTGGTCCCAGCAACACAAAGGGACAAGCAGAAACCATTCCAACTCCTGTAGGGACTAAGGACCCCAGTTCACACACTTGACCTGTTATTTCTTCCCCCAGGGATGCTAAAGCCCCAAGGAGCCTCTAAACCAGAAAAACCTAGAAGCCTTAAGTAGAACCGTAGAAAACCTGGTCATTAAAACCCAGTGCTAGGATGAGACCGTGGTGCTTTTCCTAAACATAGAGGCATTTCCACTCTGGGTTTGCCAGGACCTCCATTCCCTTCCACTCAGACTGGCCCCTCATGAGCCCGATCCAGAACCAACCAGGCCCCCTTAGGGAGGCCTCTTTGGCTGCTGCCATTTGCCACCAAGCAAAACCAGCAGTTGGCCTGTTCCCCACCACTGCTCCACCGAGCAGATTCTCCAAGGGGAGCCACAGCTTCTCTGAGATGTCCCATCGATGGCTGAGAGTGCAGAAAGACTCCCAGCCCCCTGTGTCCCCTCGGGCCCAGGGGGAGGTCACTCCTGGAGTCACCTGGCAAGTGGGGAGCAGCGGCTGCCTCTGTCAGAAACCCTGTTTCCTGAGGGGCCCCTCCACGTTGCTGCCTGTGCCTACCCTGCCCTGCTCAGCCCTCCTGTGCTGGTGGCTCCTCTGACCAGGGTTGGATCTCTGTTGCCCAATTCTGCTTTCTCTTCTTGCTGCCCTTGCTTCTTGTTGCCCTAGAGGTCTAAAGGGCAGGGGTGGACTCGCCTGGGGCTTGGCACTGAATTTCTCCTGTGTGTGCGCTGTGTCCTTTCCTGCTCCAGGTTTGACTTTGAGGGTCTGGAGAGTGGTGACGATGGTGCATTTGACAAGCTCCGGTCCTGGAGCAGGTCCATTGAGGACCTGCAGCCACCCAGCGCCCTGTCAGCCCCCTTCACCAACAGCCTCGCTCGCTCTGCGCGCCAGTCTGTGCTCCGGTATGTGTGCTCTCGCTCTGCCCGCCTGCCTCCCACCCCAGCCCCTGTCCAGGTTTGGGTATAGCGGTGAGTGCTCATGCTCTCCCTCCACTCTTGCTTCCAGGCTCAGCTCTCTTGCCCTCTGCCTGCCAGTCTGTCTCTGGTCTGTCCTCTCTGTCTCCCTGACTCTGCCCAGCGATCTGTCCTGGGTAAGTACATCACCCTCGGCTGTGCCCATCCCTTCTGGGGTTCCAGCCCTCCCCTCCCCTCTCCCCCTCTCTGGGGGCCCCTCCATTCCTCACTCTCGCTCTGCCATTCCTTCCTGCCTCTGCACAGGCCTTGTCCTCACCTGGCTCCCTGGTCTTTGCTGGCTGGTCCAGTGCCTGCCCTCACATCTGCTTCCCTCTGCTCTGCGCTCTGACCCATCAGCTGCCCGGAGACCAGCTCCCACCCAGCCTGATGCTCACCTTCCCTTCCCTTCTTCCTTTAGGCCTTTTTTCTCCAAGGCTGAAACGTGTTCATTCATTGCAGTATCTGAAGAGCCGTCCTGCCCGGAGGCAGGTGGATGGACTGGATGACTTCTTAGAGCCTCTCCCATAGAGGGAGGCTTTCCTTTGGGTCCTGTGGCCCTTTCCATGGTCTCTGTCTCTCAGCCACGCTTTTCACCTAGTCTCCTTTAGGTTTTGCCCCCCTGACACTGCTCATCATTCTAGTCATGCACCAGCAGATACCATTTGTGCTTCCTTTTTCTTCCATGAAACATCATTGGAGGCAAAACCAGATGTAGCCCCTGGCCCTCCTATAGCCTTTGGGGTCTGCTCTGTCTTTCCTAGGACATAGAAGTGGGATGGGAGCCAAGATGCCCCTGCCCCAGGTATTGTGGGAAGATGCACTGACTGGAAGGAGGAGGAGGAGAGGCTCAAGTGAATGTTTCCCTGGACCCATCTTGAGGTCTAGGAAGGCCTGCACATTTACTGTTGTATTTTGGAGGATCTCTGGGATTAGGATGGTTTGGGCACTGATTATAATGCTGGAAGACCTGTTCCAGGGAGGCGAAAACAGTGGAGTGCCCTGCCCCTGCCCTCTCCCTCTCTGGGCCATTGGTGCAAGGTCCTCTGTCCCCCTTTTCTTCTGCTTCTGAGGGGCAGCCTGTTGTCTGGGTGACAGTGAGCACTCCTAGACCCTTCACCAGAAGCCCCCTCTCCTCCAGGTATAGCACTCTCCCCGGGCGCAGAGCCCTGAAGAACTCCCGCTTGGTGAGCCAGAAGGATGACGTCCATGTCTGTATCCTTTGTCTCCGAGCCATCATGAACTATCAGGTAAGGTGACAGCACTAGTCACAGGTGCTCTGCCTCTTCTGCTGCATCTCCCCAGCCAGGAGAGCTCGGAAGGCACCAGCTTGTGAAAGACAAGTTTGCTGGTGGGTCAAGGTGCTGTGGCTGGGACCTGCCTTCCCCACCATCACAGTCTCCCCTCCTCTGTCCTTTCCCTTTGCTACAGTATGGATTCAACCTGGTCATGTCCCACCCCCATGCTGTCAATGAGATTGCGCTCAGTCTCAACAACAAGAATCCAAGGTGAGTTCCTTCCCTCCCTTTCCTCCCTGCTCTGCCCTGGGCTCTGGAGATCTGGGCTCCACTTGTCCCTGTCAAGGAGTCCTGCCTGACCCCGGTCCTGAGGCCTAGGTCAGCGCCTTGGTGTGGCCCCCTCACCTCTGCTGAAGAAGGCGTGTCCTGCGTCCCACTGGTCTACACGGCTTAGTGAGGGAGCAAGCCTGCCTTCCCCTGCCTTCTTCCCCAAACCCACCTTCTCCCCTCACCACTGAGGCT
This sequence comes from Camelus dromedarius, assembly GCF_036321535.1. Taxonomy (NCBI): domain Eukaryota; kingdom Metazoa; phylum Chordata; class Mammalia; order Artiodactyla; family Camelidae; genus Camelus; species Camelus dromedarius. The sequence goes on along the minus strand of NC_087446.1, from coordinate 53,558,617 downwards.
GTCTCTCTTCTCTAAAAGGACTCACCCACTTGTGGAAGTGAGATGTGTGGTGGCTAGGGTCAGGGGCTAAGGTGTTAATCTTCATTCTCCACCCTTTAGGACCAAAGCCCTTGTCTTAGAGCTCCTAGCAGCCGTGTGTTTGGTGCGGGGAGGACACGAAATCATTCTTGCTGCCTTTGACAATTTCAAAGAGGTCAGTCTCCTATATTTGGGTGTGTGTGTGTGTGTGTGTGTGTGTGTGTGTGTGTGTTTGGCAGGGAGGAGGTGGGAGCCAGATAGGTAAGCACCCTTTCCTGTGATCTCACATATCCCAGGGATTTCAACAGCCCAGTAGTTAGTTAGGTTGTCCACCCACTGCTTTTTTAAACCAAAACCAGAACATCAGTCTTACTGGATCTCATCTCAGGAAAGCTCCTGATTGGCCAGCAAAGTATGCCCTCTCTTGAGGGCTATTGTTCAGCAGTCCCATCCTGCCAGGCAGCAGAATACCTGAAGAGCCGGTTACATGGACAGACCCCCTGGCAGGCCTGCCTAACTGTGCTTTAACAGGCTGCCCAGGTGGTTCTGAGGCCGTGAAACCACTGGTAGAACCTGAGGCAATCGTATTTGTAGCGGGAGGAGAAGGCAAGCAAGGATCCTCCTGGGTTGTCAGCTGTTACTGGTGAGGGAAGAGGGAGCTCCTACTTGGAATTTCCCCAGCCTCTGGGCCTGGCTCTAAAACCTCCATCTGCTTGAACATAGGATTCCTCGACATCCAGCCGCAGCTGCTGGTACCACCCCTTCCTCCTCTTTGGACCTCTTCCCTAGCATCCATTGTTCAAGCCAGGAAATGGCTCTTCCTCCTTGAAGCCAGAGGCTCGGAGGAGTCTCTGAACCCCTCTCAGCACAGGGGCTTTCCTGCACCCTGGCCTCTCCCCTGTGTCCCCAATAGGACTTCAACCTCCTGTCTCAGCCATGGCCCACAGCCTTCCTCCTCCCTCCCCCCTTCCTTCAATAACTCAGCAACACCAGACCCCTGTGTTTCTTCTTGGCCCCCCAAGAGGCACCCAGAGACCAGACTAAGGGCACATGCTTTACTGAGCTCATACCAGAGCAAATACCAGGTCCCAGGCTTTCTTCTATCATGTACCAAGTGTTCCCTTACACAGAAAGAGTTGTGGTTACAGTTGGTCTAAACCAGTCCCTTTGCCAAATGTTCCTGAGAACCAGGGCTCAGGGGCTTGGGTTCTACATAGGACAGATCCTATCACTGAGAAAGTTTGCTTGTTCAGGTGTGCAAGGAGCTGCACCGCTTTGAGAAGCTGATGGAATATTTCCGGAACGAGGACAGCAACATCGACTTCATGGTGAGGAGCTGGGCCTGGGTCAGGCGCACGCCCAGCAGGGCTGCCTGCTCCTTGAGAACAGGGGCCGGGCCCACAGCTGACTCTGATATTCTGTGTAGGACCTGGAGCAATTCTCTACTCAGTAAATGCTCCTTGTCCACTCGCTCACCCCAGGGCACTTATAGAAACTCCAGGACAATGTCATTTTTCTGTCTTGGGTCTACTTCCTTTCCCCCTTTTTGTGGCCTTACTGTCCCTGATTGGATCCTTTCCCAGCCGCTTTCCTTTTCCCCCTGCTTTTTGTCTAGCTTCTCAGTTTAGGGTCTTCAGCTAAGTAGGGTTGCCTCAAGAAATGTCTCTGATGTGCAAAGGAAATCAGAGAGCTGTATCTTCATTTACACCTATTTCTTGTATAATTTACTTGTCCCCATACACTGAATAGTAAGTTTGACCTTTTTTGAGTTAAAATACTCATTGCTCCCAGAAAGACTTGCCTTTTTTACTCACTCCTTTTGATTATCCATCTGGTGATGCTGGTTCTAACAGCCACCTACCCTACCTGTCTTGGCTCTCTCTGCCCCTCTGGGCTGCTCCTTCCCCAGGTGGCCTGCATGCAGTTTATCAACATCGTGGTGCACTCGGTGGAGGATATGAACTTCCGGGTCCACTTGCAGTATGAGTTTACAAAGCTGGGGCTGGAGGAGTTCCTTCAGGTGAGCTGGGCTGCAGTCCTCAAAAGGTGGGGTGCTTTGGGGCAGAGGAACAGCTTAGCTGTATCACAAAGGGTTGTTTTTTTTTCTTTAATTGTTTTTATTTGTGGGGGGAGGTAATTAGGTTTATTTATTTATTTATTTTAATGGAGGTGCTGGGGATTGAACCCAGAACCTCGTGCATGCTAAGCACACGCTCTACCACTGAGCTACACCCTCCCCCCACAAAGGGTTTTTCTTGTACACACGGGCTTAGTCATAGATGCTTGGAGCCTGGGACCCAGGTCCTTCCGCAGAGGACTCCTCAGTCAGTCAGCTCCATGGGGTGAGACTCTGACATGGCCGAGGTAGGAACTCCTGGGTCTTAGGTTCCAGGAAGGCATCATGGAGGGCGAGGAGGAGGCTCCCCCAACTACTACTGTCTCTGCTTTTCCCCAGAAGTCAAGGCACACGGAGAGCGAGAAGCTGCAGGTGCAGATCCAGGCATACCTGGACAACGTGTTTGATGTGGGAGGCTTGTTGGAGGATGCCGAGACCAAGAATGTGGCCCTGGAGAAGGTGGAGGAGCTGGAGGAGCATGTGTCCCATGTAGGTGGTCCTCCTTTGCTGCCAGAACCACTGTTGAGGGTGGGGAGAGGATGGGGACATCTGAGTCCCAGGAACCCTGAGCTGACCCACTTACCTCCTGACTAAGCCCCAGGAAGCCTCAGAACCCACTGGGGCTCTCTAGAGCATGCTCTGGCTGAGGCACTGGCTCATCCACAGTGGAACACACTGACCTCAGGGCTGAGTGTGAGGTGGCCTCAGGCTCTGGGAGTCAGATGTGGCCACTTGCCTTGTACTATTTCATATGGTCTAAGACCGTGGGCCCACAGGAGTGACACAGCGAAGCTACCAGGCCAAGCTGCCTTTGGGGCACTGGAGGGGTCGGCCCCAGGTCCTGACCGGGGTTAAGGCTATGCCGAGTCCCCAGGCTTTAGGGCCAGCTCCAAACCTACCCTTCCCATCCTGCAGCTCACAGAGAAACTTCTGGACCTAGAGAATGAGAACATGATGCGTGTGGCAGAGCTGGAGAAGCAGCTGCTGCAGCGGGAGAAGGAACTAGAGAGCATCAAGGTACCAAGTCACCTGAGGAAGGGCATCCCTGACTGATGCTGGGTGCTGGGGCCCGGGGATCTGGCATCCTGAGACATGTCAAGTCCTTGAGAATCCAGGGTCTTGATACACCCATGAGGCACTCAGATGAGGGTGGGCTGATGATTTTACCCCATGGTTTAGTTTGAGAGAGAAACTGGAACCAGAGTGGGCCAGACACAGAGAGAAGGGTGGGAGCAGATGGGGCACATTTGGAGTCCACGCCCCCGCCTGCCAGCCCATCCCGTTGCCTCTCCCTCACCTGCACCACCCTGTGCTTCCCCAGCCCAGGGCACTGGGCAGGCTCAGAGTGGCCCAGGCACTTGGGACTATTTATTAGGATGTCCACCAGGTATCCTAAATCAGAGAGCAGCGGCTCCTCATATTTCAGTGTCTTCTCTGTCCTTCACTTAACTGTTTGTCAGTTATAAAATCATGCCCCAACCTACCTCTTCTTCCGCAGGAGTACAGTTATGCTGCCTCTGTTGAGCTCAGTTTATATCTGCCGAGCCCCGACTAAGAGTCTAAAGTGCTGTATGGGAAGTATGGAGGATTCAGAGGTGGGTTAGGCAGGGTCTTATCCTGAGGGGGCTTCCAGTTGAGCGACTGTACAAACCAAATGAAATGAGAGCAGGACTGAGGCACAGAGGTCTGAGAGCAGCCATAGCAGGCTGCTGGCGGGTCAAGGAGAGTTTCACAAGGGCAGCCTTCTGCCTGGGCCTTGAGGGGCCAGCGAGATTAGGCTGGAGTTGAGAGGAAGGACACTTCAGTGTGTGAGCCAGGCAGGCCAGCTCTTCCTCTTGCCTCTTTTGTTCTACTGCATTCCAGCTTCCCCAGGTCCCCACCTGTGTTTCTGCCACTCTGCCTCGGAGCACCCTCCCAGAGACCCCAGCTGGGAGACCCTTGGGTAGGAAGTCTCACTCCCAGGGGCAGCGCCTGCTGTGCCTTCAGCTGTTCTTTTCTTAATGGTGCTGTCTGCCCAACAGGAGACTTATGAGAACACGAGCCACCAGGTACACACCCTGCGGCGGCTCATTAAAGAGAAGGAGGAGGCCTTCCAGCGCCGATGCCACTTGGATCCCAGTGTCCGGGGCCTGGAGTCAGTGGGCAGTGAGGCCCTGGCCCGGGTAGGCCCTGTGGAGCTGAATGAGGGCATGCCCTCTTCTGACCTGGACCTCCTGGCTCCAGCCCCGCCCCCCGAGGAGGCCCTACCTCTGCCTCCACCGCCAGCTCCTCCCTTACCCCCTCCACCTCCCCCATTACCAGGTAAGCAGGACCCTTACCTGGTAAGAGGTAAAAGGGGCAGCCTTATTGTGTGGCCAGACCTCAGCAGCGGCTTCCACAGGGAGAAGCTGGGGATGTGGCTCGAAGGATGGGAAGTCAGGTGGGAGAGGGTTAAGGGAGGGTTAGAATCTGAGGAAGGCTCAGGTTACTAGGCAAGGGTTGTCTGAGAGCAGGTGTGGATCTGTTTAACGGGTCACGAAGATGCTGCTCCTGATTCCTCTGAAGACAGCCAAGAAGAGGGCTTAGGCCAAAGCGGGAAATAGTGGGTCAGAGACCAGCATGACCTGCCCCTAACTGTCAGGGTTAAGACCCCTGGGAGCCACTGGGGCAGGGAGTTCATGTAGCCTCCTTCCCTGAGAATCTTTAAGGACAGGTAGGGTAGGCAGAGGGGAGGAGCCTCTAGGCCACTGGGTTACTGTGCCATTTCTTCTTCCCCCAGACAAGTGTCCGCCAGCCCCACCACTCCCCGGAGCTGCTCCCTCTGTGGTGTTGACAGTAGGCCTGTCAGGTGAGTGTCCTCAGGGCTCTGGGCAGGGCTGGTGGGACAGAGTCTCCTTGGCTCCTGCCTCACTGATCCTCCTTTCAAATTAGCCATTCGTATCAAGAAACCTATCAAGACCAAATTCCGGCTGCCTGTCTTCAACTGGACAGCACTGAAACCCAACCAGATCAGTGGCACTGTCTTCAGTGAACTTGATGATGAGAAGATTTTGGAGGTAGCAGGGCCTGGGGCCCCGAGGGGTGGAGCTGGGGGCTGGGGACCAGGTTGCCCTTTTAGCCAGATCTCTTGGCCTTGGAAAAGTCCTCAGACTCAGCTCTTTGTGAACTAGAGCTGAGCTAATGCTGGGTGTGCTGCCAGGGGGTCCTCTTACAGAATAAGGCCATAGCATTTTCCCTTCTCATCAACCCCTACCAGGACCTGGACCTGGACAAGTTTGAAGAACTGTTCAAGACGAAAGCCCAGGGCCCTGCCCTTGACCTCATCTGCTCCAAGAACAAGACAGCACAAAAGGCGGCCAGCAAGGTGACCCTGTTGGAAGCCAATCGTGCCAAGAACCTGGCCATCACCCTTCGCAAAGCTGGCCGCTCAGCTGAGGAGATCTGCAGGGCCATCCACACGTGAGGCTCCCACTGACCTCGCCCTGGACCCCAGTTGATAACCTACCTAGGATCCTGGCCTTCCCTGGATTCCAGGGCATCAACAGAACTCCTCACACACCTCAGTCATCCAATGGCTAGGCCAGAACTTACTGCATGTGTGCTGTGTGCCAGGCACTGTGTGAGGTGCTGGGGATTCAGCCCAGACCTTTATTCGAGGAACTTACAGTCTAGGGGGAGCAGTCCAGTATCATTGGGTGATAACCACCAAGATGGTAGAGGTACAGGCAGCTTTGGGAAAACAGGAAGGGCCAACTTGGTGATCTGGGAAGGTTCCCAGAGGAGGTGATCTCTCATCTGCAACCTGAAGAATGTATATAAAGTCCAGATCAGGGCCTGGAGGAAGAGGCATGGTGCCCTGGGGGCTGAAAATCAACTCTGGCTTTAGTGTAAGACAGAGAGAGAGGTGAGCAGAAGTCTTTCCGGCTGGGCTTCCTAAGCCATGCTCAGATGTTAGGACTTCTCCCTAGGTGCAGAGGAAAGACACTGAAGGGTTCTTAAACGGGGCATGGAATGTGCCTCTAGGATTGTTACTGGTGCAGAGTAACTCCAGTAAGTCACTGGAGGTGAGGCAATGGGTCCTCTCCCTCTGGCTGTGTCCTGCTCACAGACCCCACCCTGTCTCCGTAGGAGCTGGAGAATGAAGGGATGACAGGTAATGTGGGCAAAGGTGAGCCCTGAGGTGGTTCCTCCCTCCTACACAGGTTTGACCTCCAGACACTACCAGTGGACTTCGTGGAGTGCCTGATGCGCTTCCTGCCCACAGAGGCTGAGGTGAAGCTGCTGCGGCAGTACGAGCGGGAGCGGCAGCCCCTGGAGGAGCTGGCGGCCGAGGACCGCTTCATGCTGCTCTTCAGCAAGGTGGAGCGGCTGACCCAGCGAATGGCTGGCATGGCCTTCCTGGGCAACTTCCAGGACAACCTACAGATGCTCACGCCGGTACAACCCCCACCCCTACTGTGGTCATCTGCAGCCACCCCTCCACCCCTACCTGCTGGTCCCCTGCCTGCCAGCCCCTTGCTGACTGTGCCCCACCCCAGCCTGGGGTTACTCAGCTCTTCATCTTGCCTTCCAGCAACTCAATGCCATCATTGCGGCCTCTGCCTCTGTCAAGTCCTCCCAGAAGCTGAAGCAGATGTTGGAGGTGGGGCAAGGTTGTGGATGGGATTGCAGGTGGTTCCTAGGTCTTGGGCGGGGGGGTCTGGGGCTATAGAGAGGAGGAAGGAGCCCTCGGCTTGGCCTAAGTTCCTCCCGTGCATCTTTGGACAGATCATACTTGCACTGGGGAACTACATGAACAGCAGCAAGCGGGGAGCTGTGTATGGCTTCAAGCTCCAGAGCCTGGATCTGGTAAGATGTGGGGGCAACGAGGGGCCAAGGAAGCCTGGAGGGCGGTGGCCATGGAGCCAGAGTGTTCAGCCCTTTCATTGCCCACCGTCCCCTCCTCCCAGCTGCTGGACACCAAGTCCACCGACAGAAAGATGACATTACTGCATTTCATCGCCTTGACGGTAAAGGAGAAATACCCAGACCTGGCTAACTTCTGGCATGAGCTGCACTTTGTGGAAAAAGCTGCGGCAGGTAAGGGGAGCCTGGCCCAGTGAGCCCACCCTTATGTCCAGCCTGGGACAATCCCAGGAAGCTACGAGGAGAGAGAACACTTGGGTGCCTTTGTTTCTGGCTGTTTCTTTTGTTTTGTTTTTTTTCCCTGACCACTTCAAAGCTTTCTGCTGGGGCCATGGGCAAGGGCCGCCGCAGAGGGAGCTTTCCTCCAGGCAGCAGGCCCTGCCCGGTCCTTCCCATTTGGGTGCTGTGCTTGCTGGCAGAGAAAGGCTCTTCACTCCCAACTCCCCTAGGCTGGCCCCAGAGCCTGCATGTCTCTGTGATGTATGTGGTGTGCTTAGAAAACCCATAAAGCCCTGCACAGACATAAGGTACCTGTTACTTTTGCCCGACTCATGAAAACGGGGGCAGGCCCAAGGCAGCTCTCTTTTGGAGACCAGCATTCTCTCTGGCTTGCCTGCCTTTGCTGCCTTGTGGGTCATGAGCTTACAGCCTCCATTCCTTTTCCTGGCCCCGGTGAGAGCCTGGCTAGCTTGGTGCCCCCTCTCTCTGTCCAGGTGGGTGGCTCTGGAAGCAGGGCGTGAGAAACTGAGTGAGCCCAGGCCAAGGGGGAGGGCTGGAGCTCGCTGTAGCCCTGGGCTGGGAGGTGGGCATGTCGGGCTGGGCGGGCCTCAGCCTACGCTCCGGTGACAACAGTGTCCCTGGAGAACGTGCTGCTGGACGTGAAGGAGCTGGGCCGGGGCATGGAGCTGATTCGGCGGGAGTGCAGCATACATGACAACAGCGTCCTGCGGAACTTCCTTAGCACCAACGAAGGCAAACTGGACAAGCTCCAGCGTGACGCCAAGACGGCTGAGGTGAGCACAGGGTGGAGGTGGGTGTGAGCAGCCAGGGGTAAGGCACCGTGCCTCTCTAGGTGGGCTCCGTTCTGGCTCTCGGATTCAAAGAACTTTCTTCAGGTGGCTGGCTGGCTGATTGTGGGGGAGAGGGGGTATTGGAGGGGGCAGGCATCTGCCTCTGGAGATGCGCATTCCAGAGGCTTTGGGAGCCCCAGATTCTCTTCCCTCCCACAGGGGCTCCTCCTTTGGCCTTGGCCTGCTTTCTGTGGGCCTCCTGTCCTGGCGGGAGCTGGGCTTCTCCTTCCTTGCCGGGCTTGACCCCTTCTGCCCATCCCTTCCCCAGGAGGCCTACAATGCAGTTGTGCGCTACTTTGGTGAGAGTCCCAAGACCACACCTCCTTCTGTATTCTTCCCAGTATTTGTCCGATTCATCCGTTCTTACAAGGTGAGCACAAGAGGGGCTTTTAAAGAGGAGTCTGGCTGAGAGAAAACTGGTAGGGGGAGAGAGGGCTGGGCTTCAAGTCTGGGCCTTTTCCGTCTCCTCCTCTGAGTCCTGGGAGGGAGCTATGGAAGCTGGCCACAGGCCTCTTAGCTGTGAACTGGTGGGCAGGGTGGGGGCCCAGGCCCTTCCTGTCATTGTTTGGGGCAGGAAGTGCCCCTCCAGAGGGTGGCCACCTGGGGTTGCTGGTCCCACTGACACCCACTCTCCACTCTCAGTGTCAGCCCCTCCCCTCACAGCCTGTGTGAGCCTCACTACACACACAAACACACACACACCGCCCCCATCTTCCATGGTTCTTAGGAAGCAGAACAAGAGAACGAAGCCCGAAAGAAGCAGGAGGAGGTAATGCGGGAGAAGCAGCTGGCTCAGGAAGCCAAGAAACTGGATGCCAAGGTGGGTGGGACCAAGAGCTGAGGCCTGGAGAACAGGGCAAAGGATTAGAAGGGGGTGGAGCAGAGATGGAAAACTGGGGGTGGAGCAGAGGAGATGGAAAACCGGAGCCCAGGGACCACCCAGAGGGCCTGACGCTGGAGTCCAAAGGGATGGGGAGAGGGGCTCTGGGAGGGGATTCCTGGGCAATGATGGGGGCTGGGCTGCCAAGCACAATCAAGGGTGTCCTCAGACTGCTTCTTGGGACAGGAACCAGCCCCATGGTAAGTATGGTGACTCCCTTCCCCTTCAAATGTTCGACTCTAGACCCCATCCCAGAGGAACAAGTGGCAACAACAGGAGCTAATTGCAGAGTTGAGGCGGCGCCAGGCCAAGGAACACCGGCCTGTTTATGAGGGGAAGGATGGTACCATTGAGGACATCATCACAGGTGGGGCCCTTTTCCCTCCCTGGTGCCTGGTCACTGGGCCCAGCTCCCAAACCCCAACCCCATCCTCATGGGGCCTGACCACTGTCTCTTTCCTGGGCCACAGTGCTGAAGAGTGTCCCTTTCACGGCCCGTACTGCCAAGCGGGGCTCACGCTTCTTCTGCGATGCAGCCCACCATGATGAGTCAAACTGTTAACCCCCAAGGCTGGGGCTCTTGACAGGTACTGGGCACTACAGCTGCCCTCTCTGCATGCCCACCTCCCAGGACTCCTGCTGGGGCCCTAAGGCACCCCCTCTCCTGCATGTCCTGCATGACTTGGAACTATCCTCTGGCAGTCTTGTGGTGATGGGGACACATACTTCTTCCCTTGCATGCCCCATGCTCTGAGAAGCATGGCTTATCCCCTGCATGTGCCCTCAGGGAAGCGGTATCTCTCCCACTAATGCTACCCTGGCTTCAACTAAGACCCAAGGGGTAGGGAGTTGCCAGAGCAGGCAGGACCAGGCCGCCACCTTTGGTCACAGAGGCGGAGAGGCTCTGGTCCTGGGCCCAGGTGTCCTTTGTTCCTGCCTTCTCAGAAGAGCTCTGGCAGTGGCTTCTGCCCAGGGGTATCAGATGACCCTTGACCTGTTGCCTGATATCCAATCTGCCTGGGGTTTCTTCCCAGCTTCTAGCTCTTGCCGAGTCTACCTTGTTTCTGCCACTCCCCAGGGGCCTCTAGTTACCCCTACCTGTTCTCTGGAAATGCAGAGCCTGCGGCAGAAATCTCCCTGACTATCCCCTCCAGCCTCTCTTTGATCTTCTCCCTCACTGGCCTCATGGCTGGCTCTTCGCTGGCCCTGCCTGTGAGGCTGGGCCCAGCCTGGCCTCCTTGCCTGTTCACAGGCCTCTGTCTTCCCCATAGGCCTCCACCACCAGCCCCTTGCCGTTTGCCACCAAGCCAAGAGTGCCGCACCGCCCACTGGCCCGCCTCGGGCTCCAGGCCCCCACTGAGACCCTCTTGGAGGCAGAAGCACTTCAACCTTAGGAGTCCTGCAGGTCCAGCAAGTGGACCTGAAGCCCTGGAATTGGCCAAGGGCGCAGCAGAAGGCTGTGCTGCTCTCAACGCAGTGTTCACCCCAGCTCTCAAAGCTGCATCCTGCCTGCTGCCACAGTGGGCACTAGGTCCTTTGGGGCCTGGCACTTCCCTGGTGCCTCCAGTACTGCACTTTGCTCCCAAGGTCTTCAACTTCATTTCCTCAAGGGTCAGCTCAGGGCTGGAAAAAACCATTTCCAGTTTTAGGCTACATAGGGGAACCTAAGAGCCAGAGGGATGACAGGAGAAAGCAATTATCCTTCTTCTCCTTCCTTCCTGCAGCGCCATGGTCAGCTGTGATCTAGAAGTGTCCAGGCTTAAGGAGCCCTGGGACCCTGCCAATCTCAGATCATTTACAGGAGCAAGGCTCTCCTAAGCTTGGGCCTGCCCAGCTGTGCCCTAGTGATAAGGGTAGAGGAGAGATGCCACGCTCCCTACCCTTGGTCCTTTGCATTCTAGGCCGACTCTGTCCTACGGTGGGCAGAGGAATGGTTTTCTCTGCCCTCCTAGAGAAAGGGTGTGCCAACAGCATCCTCACCTTTCCTCAGCTAGGTTTTTTTGTATTTTGTTTTTTAGCAGGGGGCAGGGTCATAGTGGTCTTGGCTGACGATTTTCAGTCCCCTGCCAGTTTCTTCTCAGCCTCTGGAAGGGAAGACAGGGGCCCACTCCTTTTTGTACATGTACCACTTCCCTTCTCTTTTGTATATAAACTCCAGACCTTCCTTCTCTCAACAAAGGCTTCAAACACCAGGCCTGACTGTTCTTTCTGAGTGGGGGACTAAGGTGGCTATTTAGCCTGACCTGAGCCATGGGGATAGAAAAGAAGCTGGGCAGAGCTGCCGTCTGCCTGGGGTAGGTGGGTACAGAAGCCTGGGGAAGGGGAACCTGGCTAGGTGGGCTCCAACCACACAAAGGGAGGCAGGCCTGCTGTGAGACACCAGTGCCCTCTGCTGGCCATGTGTGTACCTGTCCAGGCCCCAGCCTGCCTCAGTAGCACATGGAGAAGACAAAAGAGCCACTGGCCACGTTATAAATATTGTTATTTAAAAAACCAAAACCAAACCAAAACAAAACACACATACACTGGGCCCTGGGGCTGGAGGAAGGAGTGGTGGAGCCCCAAGGGCCCTGGGCAGGCAGGAGCAGGCACTGATGCTAGAGGGTAAGGACCCTGCCCTCTGCCACCCAGGCTGTGTCCACCAGCCTGTCCCTCTTCCTGGAGGCCCCCCCCCTCACATTTTATCTACTGGCACCACCCACCCCGTATGGTATACACCACCAATCTCCAGTCAGGGGCTGAGGGCAAGGACTGCACTAGTTGTCCGGGAAGTGGGGGACCCTTGAACACCACGAGCAACCTTGGGAGGTGCCTGCAATGGTGTGATGGGGTTGGGGTTACTTGAGGAAAAGTGGACACAGACCCAACTAAGGAAGAAGTCTGGGGCAGACGGTGAGGGTGACCTAGGCCACAGCCTCACACAGACCCGAGGCAGGGTGGCTTGTCAGGTCACTGGTGGTCATCCAGCTGCTGCAGGAGCGTCCGCCGCCGTCTTTCCAGCTCACCCTCGCTCAGCTCGCTTTCCGACGTGTCCCAGCCCGTCTGGTGGAGCAAAGGCACAGCTCACCCACCGCCTCCCCCGAGGGCTGCGGAGGCCTGGACAGAACGCTGACTGGGCTGGGGTCGGGCGCCTGCCTCTCACCTTCTCCTTCTTAATTCCAAAGCCTGGGGAACGGTTAGGGAGCTCTGCCCGACGGAGGTCCCTGTCCTTGTCCTGTTCTGGTTCTTTCTCATCACTCTCCTTGCCAGCTTTCTCCTCAGGGTCTGTCTCACTCTCAGGACTGTTCTGTAAGAGCCCAGAGCCCGCCTCCTCAGTTCCCGTGGAGGACAGCCCAGGAGGCGGGCGAAGACATCTCCTAAAATAGCAGGGCCTTGGATGGAGTTCCTTCTCTACGCACCGACTTGTGTCTTCTCTTCTTCGTTTTCTTTTTTGGTTTCTTGGCTTTCCGAAGGCCATGATCTGGAGATAAAAAGTCCCCACTAAGTCCCATGGGAGAAGGGAGGCCTCATCCTTTTCTCCGCTCCTTCACAGACAGGGACCAGTCGGAGGAAGTTAGTCCAGTTTTCCTACCTTCTCCCAGTTTCCTGCCTGGGCAGGGATGGGAAGTTCTCTCTCTGACAGGTCCCACCCTTCCAATCCACTCCACCCTCAGGGGGGTGGGGCTCCCCCAAGGCCTCCTCTTGGTCTGGGCCAACCTGTCCAGTTCCCAACTGCCTACCTGATCCAAGGAGAAGGCGGGAGGATGGGGAACCTCGTCCTCCAAGGGCAGCACCCCCACTTTCAACAGAATCAAGTGAGGAAGAGGGCTCAGAGCCTGACTCCGAGGGGTTCCGCCGCCTCCGCTTGGGAGGCCGGAGAGACGGTGGGGGCAGCTCCTCCTCTTCCGACTCAGAGCCCTGGGGAGAGCAGCAGACACACGTCAGTGCAGAGGCTCTCTGCCCTCCAGAAGCCCTCAAGTCTGGGAGCTGGGGACAGAGACGAGGATGCAGGACCAAAGGAATCCTCACATCTCCCTCCAGGGGACGTGATGTAGGGGAAAAGCAAGAAAAGTGGTTCTTCTTTCATCCCCAGACAATCCAGCCTCACCCCACATCCTTTCTACCCGCCAACTCACTGAAGGCGAGTGGGAACGCTTGTGATGGTGCTTCTTGCCCTTTCTGCTGTGTTTTCGGCCTTTGGTGTGGAGGTGCTGGCATTCAGTCTGGTGGAGGCAGAAGAAGGGGTGAGGAAGGCACCAGGGTTAGCCCCAGGAAGGACCTGGCATCCTAAAATCTGGTTTTGCCTCTGAGGCTAGGGCCTTAGGCTTATCCAGGGCACCCTAAGACCTCCCCTTCCTTAATTGTCCAGAAAAGGAGAGCCCTGGGGGTAAGAGGTCACTGAGCTTTCTGTCAAGCTAGCCTTGGGTGTTCCAGAGCCCAGGACAGACGCAGAGAACCAGAAGCTCTGCCTCACCTCCAGTACCTGCAGGAACTCTCGGAAGAGCCGGATCCGCTCCGACTCCAGGGTGATCTGCTCAAAGGCTGAGTCGCACACAAAGCGCTCACGGACCTTGAACAGGAGAGCACTGCTGATCAGACTAGCCCCAGCACAGCATGGATGCCGCCATGAGCACAGGGCAGGGCTGGGGCAGAGGAAGGAAGGGAGCCGGAGCTGGCCCTGAGCTGTGCTATGACTGGGGTGGGCCCCCAGTGGTGGAGAAGCACCGCTGCCCTCAGGACTGAGGGGGTGGTGTTTGGTGCCAGGCTGCAGTCCTGACCTCTTCCCAGGCCGTGCCCAGCTCCAGAGCAGGCACAGCCTGCCTCAGCATGCTTCGGAAGGCAGCTTCCCTGCGCCGCAGCCTTCGTGCCTCCTCCTTCTCCCGCTCTCTCTCCCGTGCCTCTGCTTTCTCCAGCAGCTGAGGGCAGACAGGACACACAACAGGGTCACCCAGGAGGGTGGGTGCCCCAGCCCCATGCAGGCAGACCTTAAAATGTGGGAAGATGGAGTCTGGGCTCTTACTATCACCCCCTGAACTGAAGATGGAGTCACACTGGGGCAGTGAGAAGGAACAGAACAAGACCGAGGGACGAGTTTGAGAACAGAGCCCTGGCTACAGCCCCACCCCGCGCGGCCCCTCACACTATTGAAAGTCAGCTTGATGTTGCCTGCATCCAGCGCAGCAGCCCTCTTGTCAAAGCTTATGACGTGGGCGAAGTCCTCAAAGGCTGTGTTCACCTCCACGCAGAAGCCCCGGTCCTGTGGGCACAGCAGCGCATGAAGCAGGGGGCACCGCAGGCCTGAGCCTGAAGCTGGCCAGCCTCCAGGGCAGGCGGAGGGGTCAGACTACAGGATGCCCGGGAAGAGAGCCACAGCACTGGGACGCACTTCAGAGACCAAGTCGTCCAGGTCCTCACCGTCTAATAAGCCTCCCACGCCAACCCCTGGTTTGGCTGTCACAGGGAACTGGGGGGTTGGATCACAGGGGAGGGGAGGCGGCGGCGGGTATGTGTGCCTGGTCTGCTGATTGATGCCCAAGTTTCTCAGTTCTTTGTTCCTTTGGCTTAAAGCTTCGGCCCCCGCTGGGTCCTCCTGCTGCTCAGTAGCTTCCTTGCATTCTCTTGCGGGTCCCACCCTTTGGCTATATTTATTGATTGCTTACTAGGTACCAGGTACTGTGCTTAGTGCTTCACACACATTACCTCAATTAATCCTCCCTCATTTAATCTGAATTTAAACCTAGGTCCTAGTCTCCTAATTTTATGTGGAAGGGGAAACCAAGGTTTAGAGAAACCAGACACTTGCCCAAGGTCTTCAAGGCTAATGTACAGCTGAACAAGAACGCTACCCCAGGTCTTTCTAACAACAAAGCCCCTACTTTTAAGCACTACACCCATACAGATCACTTAGTCCACGGGAGAAATAGAAGCCATCAGGTGTGCAACTCCTGAACAATATTAGAAACACCTCACTTTCTTGAAGCACCAGGGACCAGGCTCTGTGCTTCTCACCTAAGCCTCACAACACTGCAAGGCTTAGGAAAGTTATCTCACTTGGACCAAGACAACTCAGTGGAAAGTAGAGCCACTAGAGTCTGAAGTCTGGCTCTCGAGTCAGCTTGGGCATGGGCCCAGACTCCCTTCCTCTCCCTCCACACGGTTTTAACTTGCTCTGGCCTTCCTGCTGACGGCAGAGGCATACTCTTCTTGCTTCTTCCAAGAGGACCTCCTCAAGCCCTGGCCTCCAGCCCTTCTCCTCAAAACATACCATGCTCTCCCCTAGGGAACTGCAAACTTCAATCTCACCTCTTCACTGGCTCCTTCCATCAAGTACACACCTCACTTAACCTGGAGCATCCTTTCCACCCTCCCCTCATCTTCCTCAGGCTAACAACCTCTGCTTCTTCCCCTTTGTATCAAAATCCTTAAATGCAGCACAAAGGAAAATAAATAAATATGTATTGAGCCTGCTATAAGCAAAACACTACAATTGTTATCATTTAATTCTCACAACCTTGCATAGATTAACCCCATTTTACAGATGAGGAAACTGAGGCTCAGAGATATATAAACTGCTGCGGTCTCAACCAATAAGCAGCCAGAAGGTATCCAACTCTAAAGCCCATGATACACTCACTCTACCCTCTTCACGGACACTGCTCTCCCAGATGTTTCTCATGGCCCCCGAGCCAACTCCAAGGACATTCACTTCAGTGCTCCCCTCTCCAGGGTCCCCTCCTGTCTCTCTGATCTTTTAGCACCTCTCTTGCATGTGCTGGCTCCCCTGAGAACAGCAGTTAGTCTTTACGATCTACATTGTCCCTAGCAATCTCATCTCCTGCCTCTCTCCTGACTTCCAAAGCCAAACCAGACTGGATATTTCACAGACACATCAAATTCAGCAGATTCCAAGAGCATTCATTTCCCGCAAGCCCCTCACCCCACACCCCAGTCCCATGGATCTCCCAGGCCCGGATCTTCTGTCTTCCAGCTGTTCCAAGTCCAGGAATCTGCGTTACAATACGGGATACGAGGTACCATCACAGTCTGCCTGGCTACTGGATGGCCACAGGGATCCCTGGGCTCACCTGCCTTTCACAGACAGAAGTCCAAAACGGGGAACAAGGGGGGCACCTGTCTAAAGAACATTCTTTCTCAGGGGGGGTGGAGAGACAGGACTCAGCAAGGACAGGACTCCTATAGGCCTGTCAGCAGTACCAACCAGTCTTTGGCTAAAAGTTAAGTGTCCAATAAAATTTAGCTCTCTTGGGATTAGATATTTCTACTTTATACGATTATCTGATTTAAATTATGATATTTGCTTTACTCATCTCTGCCCCAGGTTGCTTTTGGGACTAATTCCCCAAATAGAATTCCGATTTTCTCCAGCCCTGTTCTTCCTGCTTAATCCTTACCAGTGGTATCATCAATCCACTCCTGCCACCTCTGACTCATTCCTTCCTTCTCTCAATTTCACCAAAAAAATCTGTTAATTCTGACTGACTCTAGCCTACTGGTTTTAAACTTTTTTTTTTAACAGCAGAAACATTTTTTTCAATAAAAATCTTATGTAGAACCTCAATGTAAAAGAGAAATAAGCTTTTACACTTGAAAATAAAGTAAGGGGCATAAAGTCCCCACCACCCTCTCCTTGCTTGAACCAAGGCACCCCTGAGGAAACCCAGGGTGCTTCAGAGCCTGGAGCACTACACCTCTCTCCTCACCCACTGTCCCCACTGCCTGCCCTGAGCTCCCTCCCACCTAGATCACTGCAGCAGCTCCTGCCTCATCTCTGTGTTTCTAATCACCCCACCACCACCGCTTCTAACCCTGCCTCAAGAGTCCAGGGCTGCCCGGACTTTTCTACCAAATGGCCCCAACAGCAGGGGAGAGGTCTGGGGGTGAGTCAGAAGCTCAGAATTTGAATCACTTGCCACTATCGCTTTCAGCATCCTGAGGCTTCAGGTCCTGCCCTCCTACCACCGCCCACCCCTAAGGACGCCAGCACTCAGGCTGAGAGGTGCTGCCCTACGCTACATGGGCTTCTCTAAGACATTGCCTGATCATATCATTCCCCAGCTCCCCATGACTTACAAGAGAAAAATCCAAATTCCTTATTTTAGCACTCAAGGAATTTCACATCCAGGGGTCTCCTTCCCACCTGGGACACGTGGTTCCAAAGAAACAGAGGAAGCCACAGGACAATATGATACATCTTACGTAATGGTAAGTAATTTTAAAATATTAAGTTTGTATTAAACAGAGAGGTATTACAGTATTAAAATACAACACCTGCATGAATTTTTAAGGCAAAACACGGGACTTCAAAGAAATGTGTGTGCAGTGGGACGTTTCTAGCTTTATCCTCAGACCCTCCTCACCTCAGGTACCAAGTTATTCCCCTTGGTAATCAGGTGCCGTCTGGAGGAATCCTCCCCATTTTTCAGATGAGGAAACAGGCTCAGAAAGATTAAGTCACCTGCCCAAAGTCACACAACTTGTGGCAGTTAAGCTAGACACTCACCCCCCAAGTCTGCCTTCACTGTCTTGCTCCTAACCACTTCTCTACACTGCCCCCTCAAAGGCATCGGAATGCTCTTCACTGCCACAAAGAAGTATGCTTTCTCTTTGTTATCTTTTTCTGAAACACAAGGCTCTCTTAGTCCATCACTCACTTCTCCCTTTGATAGCCATGGACGTTGAGAATTCTCCAACGAGCACATGTGATGGTAAATGGCAGATGGACTTCCTCCCATGTCATGGAGGTGACAGGGAAGAGTAAGGCTAGATAAGGATGACATGCCCCCTCTAAAAGGCAGTGGCGTCTTGGCTCAAGTCCACTGAATGCCTCACAAAACCAGTCCAGTGCTGCTAGGTAATCCAAATTTCCAAGAGAAGCTGAAGATGCAGATTTTAATTGTAATCACTTGATTTTAAAATGTTAGCAACAAATTCCAAATTCCTCTAAAACACTGTGCGGGCAGAAGGAACATATCTGTGGGCTCCCAGTTTCTGATTAGCTGTGCTTCTTGCTGCTCAAACCTGCCATGCCCTGTGCCCCTTGCCTTTGCTCCTGTAGTACCCTGTGCCCTGGACATCCACCCTCCTCCACCTACTCGTTCTTAGAGGTACAGTTCGATTCTTCTGATTCTCATCTCTGTAGTAACACTTGCCCCTCTGTATTGCTACTGTCATGTCTGTCTTCCTACTAGGCCATGAGCTCCTTATGGGCAGAAATGGTGTCTTATCCATTTCTGTGTCCCCAGTGCACAACAAAGGATCACAGTAGCTATCTCCTGAACCGGGCTGCAATGCTCCTGCAAAACAGGACTTAGCGGGCAGTCCTGTCCTGGGAGCGTGCCCTGTACCCAGCCTGTATCCATTGGCAACCCCAGGCCTCCCTCACCTTAAGGATGTCCTTAATGATCTTCTTCTCATCATGGAATCGTGCCTTCAACTCCTCCACATAGAACTTGAACAAGTCCAGAGGGGTGGAGCCTGCGGGGGAGGGAGGGAGGGGGGCCTGGCGGGCGGCAGCTTCCCAAGGCCTGGGGGTGGGGTCGAGGACAGGACCAGGGAATGGGAGTCCAGAGAAGCTGGCAGGGCAGGAAGCCAGGCCAGAGGAGGGGGAGCCCGGCTGCCTTACCCGGCTGGCCCAGCATGTTGGCAAAGCGGACATCAGTGCTGACGGCTGGGTACAGCTCCATCCAGGTGGACATAGAGTGCAGCTGCCCTGTCTCGTGCAGCTCATCCAGGAAGGTCTGAGCAGGGAGAGGCCAGTTACAGGGGGAGTGAGAAAGGGGGAGAGGCAAAGCTAAATACTGGGTAGGAAGAGAGGGGATGGCAGGGAGACACAGGGATGACCCAGACTGAGGAAATGCAGGCAAGGGAGGCAAAGATGAAGAGATACAGGTAGGGAGGCAGAGAGCAATGCGAAAAGAGTGTAAACAGAAAGGGACAGACTCAAAATGAGAATGGGCCACACTGGGAGGCAAAGAAATGGAAACTTGCCTATAGAACAATCTTCCCATGACTTGGTTTAAACTTTCTAAAAGTGTTTCAGCTAAGTAACCCCAATGCCACCTCCAAGCTGAAGGACAAGCTAGCTATGCCTGTCTGGTTCCCCACCGAATGGAAATAAACTAGCTGCCGAGCCGTGCTTTTAGGGTGCTCTCTACTGGCAGGTTCTGGGTGGTGCAGACGTCCAGTCTCCCTAGAGGAGTATGGCCCAGAGCTGAGGGGACACAGAAGGAGCAAAACTGCAGGTATAGAGAGGCCTCGTGGAGGTGGGACAGGGCTGGGCACAGACAAAACAGTGGAGGCTAAGAGGAGGCAGAACATGGGTGAAGCGGTGACGGCCTGGGGCAGAGTTGAGCTCTAACCCAAAGGGTAGCAAAGATACCTGGAAGGCCTCCCGGTTCTTGCGTTGCTGGCGGCGCTCCCGAAGCCGGGCCCGCTCCCGCTCCTCCTCCTCCTCCCTCTCCAAAGCTCGGATGTGCTCCTCAAAGCAGATCAGCGCATCTTCCTTGTCCATGTCTAACCACAGGGAGGAAGCTCAGTGGGCACTGCACCAGTGGGACACCCTCTCAGCCAGGACCCCCAGTGCTTTAAAGATGCTACCCTGGTAGGCGTGGGGGACACCCAGGGTGGTGAGGCAAGGGGAGCAGGGGGCTCTGTGGGAGAGGCTACTGGAATGGTGGTTTGTGAGGAGGGTTCATTAATTGTATGAGAAAAAATTAGCAACTATTCACCTCTTAGGAATTTGGTTACTAAAAGTCATCATACGAAACCAGTTATCTCAGGATCTGAGGTTTTACTTTTCATGGACCTGGGAATCAACTGGGCTTTGATGCAACTTTAGAAAGTGAATAACAGAAGGTATGGCCAGTGATTATAGGCTTACTGCAACATGTGACCACTTAAGGCCTACAGTGCCGTGACGATTTAAGACCGTATTCACATGAGCTATAAAAATGACCTCCAAGTCTTCTGATTCCCACCCCAGAGCTCTTCCTCCAAAGACACACAATGTCTAGGTCAACAGTAAACCCTGGAGGGAGGGAGGGGGTGTCCTGAAGCATTCTGGGATCTCTGGAATCCAGAGAGGTTCAGGGACTGAGTGAGTGCTGGGGATTCCGAGACGTCCAGGAGGGCAGGAGGTGCAGGGGAGTGGTGTGAGGCAGGTGTTGGGGTCAGTGAGGACGAGAGGAGGGAGCTTACTCTGAAGTTGATGGTCCTGAGCAAAGCTGGGATTATCCATGAGGTACTGCTGGGCCTGGGACCATGTGGTTTGGAAGTTGACACTACTCATCCCATCCAGGATGCTCTTCAGGGCCTGGATGTTGCGGCGCCGGAGCTGCTTGGCCTGTTCCTAGGGAGCCACAGGGTCTCCGTGAGGCAAGACAGGCCAGACTACTCAAGTGGGCCTGGGCAGAGGGGCACTCGGGGAAAGCCAGGAAGCTAGAGAACTCTAGGATGACCAGACTCAGGCTTTCATGTCCCCGAAAAGGAGAAGGAGCACAGGTTACAGATGAAGCCCTGAGAGACTCCCTCCCGTCTTCCCATGCCCAGAGCAGAAATGGTGGATGTGCAGGTGCGACACCAGCTTCTGAGTACAGAGCTGGGACCCCGGGGCAGCGGAGAAGTGAACAGCCAGGGTTCCACAAGGAAGCAAAAACATGGAGGGTCTAAGATGAGACTAGGGCTGATGGATCCAGCCCAGTGACTGTTACCTTCTCCTTCTTGGCCAGGAAGAAGAGAACATCATCATAGACCTCTTTCCGATCCCTCTCGGGGACCACAGCCCACACCTCCAGCTCGCCAAAGGTCTGTTCCGCCCGCCTGTGGAGTATATAGGCTGTGGGTAGGCAGGCAGAGAACAGACTGGGCCCATGGGTTCTCAGGGTGTCCAGGCCCCACCCCAGCCCGGCCCCCTGACCGATAGCGGGTGGTGGAGGTCATGCGCTCATGCTGCTCCAGGAAATGCTGCAAGGTCTGCTTGGCCTCCTTGGCCCTTAGCCGGGCCTCTTCCTTCTCCTCTTTCTCCCGTTGCGCTTTGTAGGCATTGAATGCCTGCTTTTTCTCACTCAGTTTGGGCAAGGCACTGGGATGGAAGAGTGGGAGTGGGTGGAGACAGAGGAGTCAGCCTGAACGCCACTGCACAGCCCACAGAGCAGAGCTGACTGAGGCGTCCGTGCATGGGCACAGCAGGCGGCAGGGGCTCCCAGGGCACAGGGACGCAGGACAAGTCTCTGGACATGGGGAGGGGTGAGAGGCAGTGAGGGGAAGAGACAGGGCTCCACGGCACTGCAAATCCTGGGCCCTTTGGCTCTGGGGTTCTCAGGTCGCAGTCAGGCCTGCCCTATCCAGCCCCCTCCTTCCCCAATTAATTCAATTCAAATCAATTCAATTCAACAAGCATTTATTGAATGTCTCACGACAGATCTCTTTCCCTTCCTTCTCCTGAAGGCCCTCCAGCTTCTCTTCCCCTGGCAAGCTCACCCATTCATCACTCTCCTCACACTGGCACCCTTGGGGTTCTCAGGGAGTCCCTGGCTCAAATGCTCTCATGAACAGGGTCTGGAGGGCCTGGCTCCCTCTGCCCAGGCCTACCTGTAACGGGGGTCGGTGACCACCATCTTCATGGCCTGTTCCCACGAAGCGTTGGAGGGGACAGCCTGGAATGGAGCAGGCAGGGGTCATGGGGCCCGCCCACCTCCAGCCCCCTCCAGGCCTACCCTGGGAGCCCCACCCTCAGCACCTTGTCCCTCAGTAGCTCCTTGAAGGCCTGTTTTGCCTTCTCCCGGTTGCTCCAACTGAGGCCAGACCTCTCTGGTTCTGGCTTTGATTCTTCTTCCTCCTGCTGTGGTGCCTGACGCCGTCCAGCAGAACTGGGGGCAGAGGGGATTCAGCCACAGTGTCCCCCAATCCCTATAGCCTCCAGCACCCCGCGTGATCAGGACACCCCCTCCTCGTTCCCCAGGGCAGCCCTCTTCTGCTCTTCAGAGGTCACACCCAGATCTTTACACCCTTCCTGAGAAACTTGGCAGAGGTCAGGGCTTGAGCGCAGCTGGGAGCCTGAGGTCAGTGCTGGGAATGTTGCAGGGGAGCAGCCCTCACCTGCTGGGGCCCTCCTCCAGCTGATGCAGGAACCCCTGCTCCAGGGGCTGGGCAGCCTCTGACACATCGCAGTCTTCACTCCCACCTGGCTCAGGTTCTAGGAGGCCCGTGGGCACCGAGGTGGGGCCAGGTGGCACAGGTGGGGGGTCAGGCTGTGGCTGAGAAGGCTGTGGCTGTAGTGTCTGTGGCGGCTGCTGCTGTTTCCTGCAGGTGACCCGGAAGGGCAGTGTCCAGTACAGTAGGGATAGAGGTGGTCGGGGCTGGCTGGTCCCTCTAACCTGCGCAGGACTGGGGCCAGGACAGACCACTCCACAAGGAGACTGAGAGCTGGCTCTTCCTCCCAGAGTAGGGATCATGGGGAGAGGCCACTCCCACCCCTCAGGTGGCCCCAAGTACGGATGTACAGGTGGGCAAGGTGGGCAAGTCACTCACCCTGCAGCCTCTTGTTTGACTAGAGCTGCAACAGGAAAGGATAACATAGTTATAGGGTAGCAAGGGCCACGCCCCAGAGCCCCTTCCTGGGCCCACCCCCTCCTCACCCTCCAGGTCATCCAGGTCCTTGGGCCGGGTCCAGCGGGACTCCTTACTCTGGTTGTTATAGTAGTAAGGTTTGCCTGTGTCTGACTTGTACTCTTTCCAGGGACACTGGGACAGCAGCAGCTGCAAGAGGATGGATCAGAGAACATTAGTGGGCAGGGCATACCTTCCAGCCACACGTAGGGAAGCTAAGGGGACCCAGTGAGTACGGGACACAGGACTGTTTAACTACCACCTGACCTGGCTCAACCTGGGGGAAGGTGGACTTCCTGAGATCCTAGGGAGGTTGGGGTGGTCAGGGATCTTGGGATCAGAGGAGCCATGTGTATGGTTAGAGACTCAGGGGAGGCCAAGGACTTAGAAGGGTCAGGGCAGCTGAAAGGAAGGGCCAGAAAGGCCCACTCAGGACCTCTGCCTTGGACTTGAGCACGCTGGGCTTCTCCCACACGGACTGCTTGTCGTCAGCATTGTAGTAGTAGATGCGCCCATCAGGGGCCACATGCTCACTCCATAGGGCCCTCTGGGGGAGGGGGGGCACAGAATGGTGGTCAAGGCCCCTTTCCCAAAGCTTCTCCTCCTCACCCCAAAGATTTAACCATCAGCCCCCCACTTTCAGCCTTTCTACCCAGAGACCCCTGAGCTGAAAGAACTCACCAGAGGGCCTGTCCCAGCCACAGCAGCTACAAAGAAGTCAAAGGGAACATATTAAATCCTTGCTCCAATTCTCATCTTGTTCCCACTTATTCCTCCCTTATTCCATCCCCAATAAATATCCCCATCAACATCCCAGGCTCCCTGGCACCCCAACAGGCATGATCCAGGGTGGGCTCTAGTCCATGGTCCCCTTCCCCCCCCAACCTCCGAGCCTGGGGGGAGCAGGCCCCCAGAAGACTCACAGCTGGCGGTGTCCGCACCCGGAGCCGTCTGCCGAAGAAAGAGGAGGGGGAAGGGTTGGGGCCAAGCCCGGTGGCCCCCAAGACCCAGGCCATGGGGGATGGAGAAGCAGACCAGGCCAGGATCCACGTGTCCTGCTCCCAGGGATCTTTGCTCCCTAACAGGCTTCCCCCACCCTCCGGGGCCACGGTTCTAGGACCCCAGGAGGAAATCACACAGCAGCAACTTTCTTCGTTTTCCTCAAGTGAGAGGATTTTGTTGAGTCAACCTCCACGGCCCATCTCTTCCACAGCAAGTACCAAATGCCACATCCTACCCAGACTCTACTACACTGAGTAACAGCACAAGAAGGTACAGCGAGATCCCCAGATACTGCTGCTTCCTCCAGCGACAAAGATGTGAAAAGGAAACTGTGCTCAAGTGTCCACAGTGGTAACTCATGAGTGTGTTCCTCAAAGGAGCTGAGCGCAGCAGGGGGAGTAACCAGAGAGAATGTACACGCCTCTGGGGACGAGAGAGAAACTAGAAGAGCTGAGTATGTGACTGGAGAGGAGGACTCAGCATGGGGAGTGCTGGGCCCAGGGTGGATGTGATGAGAAGAGGGAAAGAGAGGCGGCCACGTCCCTGTACTCCAAGTCAGACCCACAGGGCTGCGGGGCAGAGCCCACTTTCTGCCCCTACTCAGGGCTTACCGCTGCGGTGACAGGCACTGCGGGCATCAGCATTCCTGGCATCATGGGAGGTACCATTCCCGGTATCTATGGATACAAAGAGACAAAAACCAGCTACTGAAGTAAAGGCAAGCACGGGCTGCGTAGGGTGCTGAGAGATCCTGCTGCGGCCGTGACTCTCATGTGGGCACCTTCTCAGCAATCCCCAGGCTCTGAGCTCTCAGCCTAGCCTGAGAGTGTTCTTCAGTCATTCAGCAGACAAATCCACAGGGGCTTGGCCCCAGGTTCCCTGCCTCCCCTCCCCAGTTTTGAAGTCCAGATATCCACTCTCATCTCTAACCCCAGCTGACATGACAGGGTTTTCTGAGGCCCTGGTGCAGGGGAGAGGATTACCTGTGTGAGCGGCGGTGGTGCCCCCATTGGTGGAAGCATTGGGGGCATGATGCCAGGTGGCATGGGAGGGATGGCTGGTGGTCTCTGACTCATGGGGGGTAGCCCCATTGGAGGAAAAGGTGGGGGGATTCCCGGAGGGGGCATCTGGAAAGGAGGAAAGTTAGAGATGCGGAGCAGAGAAGACACTGATTTGTACCTGTCAGAAAACAGCCACTCGTCTCGCACCCCACCCTCCACCCGACTCTGAGACAACTGCAAGACTTTAGTTTGAGAGGCATGACACTGCCTCCCTCCTCACCACTGAGACTGATAATAGGCAGGTTCTCTGGGTCTAACAGGCAAGTACACAGCTTCTTGAGAGGCAGGGAAGGGAGAGGGAAAAGGCAAGTGTAACCACCACCAGACTGTGACTGGAAGGCTCCACTGCTTCAGCAATTCTCCCCAAAGGGGCCTCTCAGATGCAAGACCAGAGGCAGGTGTCCAGGTACCCATATCCCCTAGTCTCCTGCCTCCTACCCCTTTTTCCCCAGCTCAGTGACTATCAGTTGCTATTCCAGCCTGACCTCGTGGTGTATTCAAAGAATACAGACAAGGAGTAGTGAAAGAGAAAGAGAGCCCCACCCTGCCCTCACATTAACGGGGACTTTACCCATCCACTTCTCCTTCCCCCAGCCCCACTGTGTCCCAAGGACAAAAAGACCAAGAGGGAGCTGTCAGTTTTATAGACTGGGAGTTTAACAGCAGTCCCTCCCATCCCAATGCCCAAGCAAAACCATCCCTCTTCAAGGACAACACAAGGGGCATTACATAAAACCTGTGCTGGTGACACAGCAGTGCTAGGGACTAGGGAGCTGGGTTGCAGGCTGGAAAAGCCAAGCCCAGGGAAAGACATAAAACTTACGAAGGGTGGTGGCATCATGGGGGGCCCCGGTGGGAAGGGGGCAGGCGCTGCTGGGGGCCGGGGACCAGAATCGGGAACCGACTGTTGAGGGAGAGAAAAGTCATAGGACCCAGGCTGGGCGAAGAGATGGGCTTTTGCAGAAGGGAAGCAGAGGGGTGAGGATGAAAAATGAGCACAAAGTTCAGAGGAAGGGTCTCCAAGGCAAGTTTCCTACCCACCCCCAGCTCTGAGCCCTGGGTAGGTCTGTTTTCTCTTCTGCCAGCCCAGAGCCAGCTGCCTGAGTCCCTTCAATGTCATCTTTATTTTGGAAGTCTCCATTTTGCCCAAATCAAGAAAAGATGAAGGAGGCTCTACTACAGGCACAGGTGGGCTCTTCTCAAGGCTTTTCATCCACTCTCTGCCTGTGGGCAAGGCTGTGCCTCCCTCAAACCAGTTAGAGAGGTCTTTCATTCCCAAAGTATCAGGGAGGAAGTGGCCTCTTTTCCTGTTCACCTATCTGAATTCAGCCAGTTACAGAGATTCAGCCCAAATCCCTTTAAACATAGTCACTAGTCCTTCATAAGTACTATTTTCCCGAACTCTCCTCTCTTCACCACCAGCCCCTCCCCTAACCAGCCTCGTCTTTCGTGACTCACTCATTCTCTCTGACATCTTACATTCCCATTTGCCTCCCTCTTTGCTTTAGCTCTACTTCTCTGCCCCTCTGCCCCTGCTCAGTGGCCATCACCTCCCCTACAGATTCTGAACTCATATCCCACTGGGTGAGGCTTTGAACAGCCTCGGTCTCCCTGTTCTACACCTAATGGCTAACCATATATGTCCCTTTAGTTCTCAGCTTAAATATCACTTGCTCTAAGAAGCTTCCCTGAATTTATTTAAAGCACTTCCAATTGATTCTCTATCTGATCCCCTTTTTAGTTTCCTCATGTATACAATTTTGTAAGTATTATATTTGCTTGGAAATGTGTTTCCCCTCACTAGAGTAGTAACATTTCAGAGGGCAGAGATCATATCTGACTTGTTGAAAACTGGATTCCTGGTACCTGCCACAGTGTCTGGCACATAATGGGTACTCAACAAATGTTAAATGAATGAAAGAACAAATGAAAGAACAAATCTTCTTTATATAGAACCTTCCAATTCTAAAAACTCATCCTATAGATATAGCCCCACATTTCAAATCAGCATTATTTGTAAAAAACAGAAGGCTGCAATCAGCCTAAATATCCAACAGTGAAGAACTATGAAATTTTACATACAAAAATGGAATATGATGCAGTCATAAAAAAGAATGAAGAGGCTCACTGTCTTGATAGGGAGTAATCTCTAAGACGCATAACTGAATGGGAGAAAAAAGCAAAGTGCAGCAAAGTTTTACCACCTGTACAAAAATCAGAGACAAAAGATGACACAGAGGGGGACAGAGAAAAGAAATGAGAAGGGGGACAGAGGCTGAAAGGAGAATTCTCACTGTATGCCCTTTCATAACTTTGAACATGCACCCACACGTCTATATACCCATTCAAAAAAATTTTTTTAAGTAAACTGGGGCACAGAGATGCAGCTAAAAGGCCTGGCCTTTCTTCCTCTTTGCTTGGAAGGTAGGAGGTGGCAGGGAGAAATTCCATGGGAAGCGGGAACTGGCTCACTGCTGCCCAATTTCCCTACTTTCCCAATTATCCTGATGGTGAGAAGGCTCAGTATTTAAAAATGCTTTCTAATCTCCACCTTCAGCAACATCTGCCCTTCCTCTCTTCCCACCCATCTTGTTCTAAGAAGAGAAGGGGATAAGTCTAACTACACCAACTTGAGTCACCTTTTCTCATTGTTTAGCTACTCTTACCCATGTATTCAAACCTGCTCCTGCTCCCTGAAACATTCCTCAGCATGGGAAGTCAGAAACAAATCAACATGGGAGGAAATACAATTCTCTGGGCCACACTTTCCCACCCAAGCTGCCTCAGGGTCTTCTCTAACCTCCCAGACACCACGTATCTTTAGGTCCTACCAGGCTCCAGGGTTGCCCATCTCAGAGACTGGTGCCATAACCAACACAGTTGTCCAAGATAGAAACCTGTGAGTCATTCACCACACCTCCCTCTTCTCGTCAGCACATCAGCGTGTCATGTTAATTTCACCTCCTAAAGATTTCTTGAATCCATCTATTTCTCTCCATTCCTCCTCCACCCCTACCACCCCTCATTTCATATGACCTACTGCAGTGGCCTCCTGACTGGTCTCCTCATATCCACTCCAACCTCAGGCCATGACACTTCCCTGCTTAAAACTTTTTAATGACTTCTCACTGTTCTTAGGGTAAAGACCAGAACCTGTGCCCAGGGTCTGGGAGGCTATGGGAGGCTGGCTTCCCAAATGCCTCGCCTTCCTCACACATGCTGAGCTCTTTCTCTCAATCCTCCTGCCTCAGACATCAACCTTTGCCTGGGGCGATCTTCGCTCTAGCCCTCACACTTGCCTCCATATCCTTCACATTTATCAGTCATCATTTCCTTGGGAAAGCCTTTCTCCCAACCCAGCAGACTAGTCAGAGCCCTCTTTTATAGGCTCGTACACCATGTACCCTCCTCTTCAGCAATTATTCACTGGAATTTTACAGTTATTTATACAATTCTGATTGTACTATTATTTTATGTGTCATTAATGAAAAACAAATGCTACCAATGAAGTTATGATACTCCATTGATTTTAAGATGCACCTTAACTTCAGAAATGTTAAAATATGAGTCTTGGAATCAATGAAATATCTGCTACATCCACTAGGCTGAAAATGCCAAGCAGCAGGGATTTGTTTTTGCTTACCCAAATATCCTATCGCCACTGTATTTTCCCACCACCCCCTCCTGGCTTACAGTGCCTGCTATTAAGTATTTGTTGACTTAATGACTCGGCAGGTCCCACAAAACCACTGGAAGGCCTAGCGGTTATTCAGGGAACACAGAATGTCAGAGCTGGCGGGGACTCTGGCAACCACCCTAGGCAGTCTCCTTTCTTCAGATGAAAAAACAAGGGAAATTAATCAGTCCCAGGTCCCACTGCTGGTTAGGGACAGAGCCAGGACTGGATCCAGTCTGCCCTCCAGCCCTACTCCCTTAAAAGCACAATTCTTGCCACAGGAAGCAGGTCTGTTTTTTGACTCCAGCATATCCCCCAAGAACCATGTGGTTCAACCAGGAATGTTCCAACACTTTGTTGCTTGAGAACCAGTGGTGGCTCCCTACTGCCCACCCTACAGAATCTCTTATCTAATATTCTAAGCGTTTACATAAGACCCATCCCACACACTTCTTGGCTCCTCCTGACTCTGTGACATCCTCCCTCCTCTCTGCACAGGAATTGTTAAGAGTACTCCATGTTTCTTTTATTCTGCTTTGTTGCTCAGTTTGTTCAAGATGATCCAGCATTCACCTCCTTCAGGTTACCTTTGTGATTATCCTCCACACATACACACACTCCTACCTGTGTCCCCTCAGGATAAATGCTGCATGACTTTGCCCAGATTGGCATGCCAGTCTGTGGATGTTTGCTGGGTGTTTCACATGATTCTGCCTGTCTCCCTACTCAGGTGAGAACTTCCCTACATTCAGCAATTTTTTCTCCTTTTAAGCCTCCTCTGAGTGTCTAGCCAGGCCCCTGCACACAAAATGCTGTGATAAAATGCAGGCTTATCCCTAATCTTATTTTTGCATACTGGAATATCATAAAAAGAGGCAAATGTGTGCGTGTGTGCACATGTATCCAGGTACATTTGTATAAATTCTCTGGGTAAAAGCTAACTGTGATGAGAGGGACAGTTTGGCAGAGGTCTGTGTGACTGGGGATAGGGAACTGGCATAGGCAGACCTAAAAAAACACCCCCAAAAACCTAACTGTAAATGACCATCTTTAACTTGGAAAGGAGACCCCCCCGCGGCCAGGATCCAGACACTAGCCTGTTTTGGAAAGTTCCCTACAGAGGAGAGTAATGGAATGAACATAAATTTCTATGGAACTTTGGAACTTCCAAAGCCTTCCCTTCCCTGAGCCTCCCCTGTGTGATATGTATACGTTCATCCTTTCCTGAAATCCCCCTACCCCTATGTCACTTGCTCCAGAGCCTTTACAATGTTAGGTCTTATTACACTTCCGGGTGAGAATCTGAAGAAATAACTCATGTGAGAGAGGGACATAGGAAAGGGGGTTAAAAGAGAAGCAGATTGTGTGTCTTCCTTGGAACAAAAACACATTTGTGGGCTGGGAACAGAAAATGAAGAGATAACTGATCATCTGATCATCATGTGTTCACCTGGACCAGTGGAAGGACCACCCTCCATCCTCCCCAAAACACAATCAATTCTTCTCAGCCTCCAAATGTGAGGGGCATCTGAGAACTGAAGATTCAGAAGAAAGAACAAAAGGAGAAAAGGAGAATGGAGAGACAGAGGAAGAGAACAGAAAGAGGGAATAATAACAGCTAATAGCTAATATTTACTGAGTGCTTATTATGAGCCAGATACCATGTCACTCATTTAATCCTTGCAACCATCTTAGAGCTTATTATCCTCATTTTATAAAGAAACTGAGGTTCAGAAAGACCAAGTAACTTGACCAAGGTTCCAAGACATTAAATGGTAAAGGCAAGTTTGGAATCCAAGCAATCTGACCCCAAAGCCTGTGCTTTCAACTACTCCATAAAGCAGCCTCCCAGCAAGGACGATGGTGCCACAGGTGTTTCTTACATTCAGATTCATTCCCCTGTTTTCTTTTTACCCCAATCCTCACACAATCCTGAAATCCTCGGACAGCCAGGTGATCCTAAGGTTGACCGGGCCTGACTCACTCCCTGAAGGGATTTGTTTTGGAAAACGAAGGCTGGGAGGCACACCTCTCAGAAAGAGGTCTCAATCATCAAAAAGAAAAGTAACATGGAGGCCGAGAGACCAGCCGATTACCTTGTGGTCTATCTCTACTTGCTGCCCTAAACAGCACCAGCCTCCCCCTCCCTATTTTCAAGATCATCTTAGTCTCCACTCCACTGTACCAGCGTTATTATTACTCCTTCTCCCCAAAGACAATGGCCATCTTATTAGAAAATACCTTTCATTCCTTCTCTCTGATCCTGCCATCTCTTCATCACTCTCCCTGATAAACAGAATGTTACTTCTTGTCTTCATCTTTCTCAGGTGAGGTCTCAACCTCCTCCTCTACTTACAGAGTTCTCCCATCCCTCCAACCTAATTCCAGAGGCGCTGGCGAGCCTGCCCCAGCCTTGCTTTGTGCCTACCATCCCCCAACATCCCAGGGGATTGTCTGCAGCCCCAGTCGAAGGCCTGCCTCCATCTTCATCC
This sequence comes from Camelus dromedarius, assembly GCF_036321535.1. Classification (NCBI taxonomy): domain Eukaryota; kingdom Metazoa; phylum Chordata; class Mammalia; order Artiodactyla; family Camelidae; genus Camelus; species Camelus dromedarius. Next base: position 53,527,813 of record NC_087446.1, on the reverse strand, counting down.
TTTTCCTTTGCTTCACCACGTCCCAGAACCCATTCTCCTGAACTCTCTCCTCAAGAACCACCCCATTTTGGAGCAGGAAGAAATCGAGGATATCATTCTCATGCATCTTCCTTTTTTTTTTTTTTTTTAATTGATGGGAAATATGAGGCCCAAAGAAAGGTAGTGACTTGTCCAAGGTCACACAGAGTTGTTACAGTCTGTTGACGGCAGGGCTAGGGTTGGGACCAAGGGGCCTCTGCTCTCCCACTTCTTGGTCCATCCAGTACTGGGTGGGGGCCAGAAGCCTCTCTTTCCTCAGGAGACAATGCCCCCTCCTCACCTCAGGAGACAATGCGAGGAAATGAGGAAGGGGGTCTCCTAGAGGTTTTATGGGGCATCCAGGGCTTCCAAAGCACTAAGTCCCGGGAAGGGGCATGCCGCACGCCAAATATCCCAGGTGGGGCAACTGTGGCCCCCAGGTTTCCCCTTGTCCGGCGGTTCCCCCATCTCTCGACCCTCTCTCCTTTCCCGACTTTTCTCCACAAACCCACCCTTCACTTCATCCCATCCTCCTCACCCAGTCCCGCAACTCGAGTTCTCCTCAACCCCCCACCCCCAGCCATCCTCCATCATGGCCTCCCCCCGCCCCATCTCCCCTAAATCCCCGCCCCCTCCCCCGTCCTGGGCTCCTCTCCCTAACCCCTCATTCCCCTAGCTCTCCCCCGGGGTCCCGGGCACCCCCGGCGGCCTCCCCGCACCCCCGGCCCCGGCCCGGGCCGCCGGGGGCGCTGTGGGACCGCCCCGGGCCCCCTCCACCCCCGCGCGGGGACGTTACCATGCCAGAGCCTCCGAGCAGCTGGGCCGGCTCGGCCCACCCGCCAGTAAAAGCCGCTCTGATTGGCGGGGCCGCAGCCGGGAAGGCGGGGCCAGTGGGGGGTCGCACCCCTTGGTGGCCGGGACTCCGGTCGCTCCCGCCGATCAGCCGGGTCCTCCACCGGCCCGGAGCGTCCGGGCTCGGCCCCGCCCCCGGCGCGGAGAGCCAGGCCCCGCCCCCGCGCCGCCGGGCCCGGGGCCCGCCCACCAGGGGGCGGGGCACGCCTGCTCCAGGCGCTCAGCTGCAGACGCCGGGCTGCACCGAGCGACCTGAGTGCGGGTCCTGGCCGCTCAGCGCGCGTCGGCGACTCTTCTGCCTTCCTGCTCTTTCCGCCGGCGGCCTCCAGACCTCGGCCTGCCGCTTCCCGGCCTTCGCGGCTCCGCTGGCGCGTCCGCCCCACACGGGCGCTCGGAGCGGCAGGATCCCGCGTGCTCGCTCCCAGGACCAAGAGCTGAGCCCAAGTATACACTCGGAATATAGGGGTATCTTTGCACTTCACAAAGGATTTTTTTATGCGATGCGTAGTTATTTTTAGCATTTTACTTAATTCACTTATTTGACAACTATTTATTGAGCACCTGTAATATGCTGGAATTGTTCGAGGCACTAGGCAACTAGCAATTGAAAAAAAAATAAGCAGACAGATCCCCCGAAACCCCTGCCCTCATGCGGCGTACACGTGCTTCTCACGTGACCCAAAGTTACTTCTTGTGAGACGTGGCTCCCACCAGGCGGTGAAACGGTGAGGCGAAGGGCCTAATTTATTGTAAGAATAAACATATGCGGTAAATATTATGTTGTTCGGGTAGAGGAATTATAACCTAAAGCTATTTAATGACTATGCTGAACGTCTACAGAGCTTCAGGCAGAAAAGTTGAACACCTTTCCGTAGCCTGGGTAAAGGTGCTTCCTCTTTCTTTTATTCAACACTTAGCTGAGCCTGCTTGGTATTGTCCTGAAGATACAAAGAACTCTGAGGCGGGTCGCCGAATGCAAGGAGCTTAGAATTTAGCAGGAAGGAGATAGGAAAACAACTAACCCAAAGTAGAAGCCCTAAATTAAAAGTGACAAACGGGTGGAAAGGAGGAGAGAGTCATTATCGGGGTCGCTGTAGGAATTTCATTGTGGTTTTCATTATAATACCTGCGTGGCCCTAGTCCTGTAGTTTTCAAACATTATTAAGACCTCTAGACATAGCAGAAGTGGTTCAGAGATTCCATAAACTTTTATCAATCACATTTTATTTTTACAGTTTTTTTTTAGAGGGGGAGGTAACTAGGATTTTTAATTAATAATTATAATGGAGATTCTGGGGATTGAACCATGTGCATTCTAAGCATGTGCTCTACCCTACCCCCCCCCCCCCCAGCTTTTCTTTTTTTAATGAGGTTTCTTTTAGGATACATAGACAGCTGTTTTAAAATGTCAAATTATTATTTAAGATTTGTTAAGAAAAACAGCAGAACCCTGTTGTCTCCATCTTCTCTCCCCCTGGGAGGCGGCCATATTCAGCTCTTTTAAACTGTTAATATTCATATCTCTGGTCCGCCTCCGGCTGTGTCCCTTCGAGGAGCCCAAGAGGATATCCCCAACCAAAGCCCACTTCCCCCCTTATAGGCCATATTCTGAATACCTAGGACCCTGGAGTTCCTTGCCCAGCTTGCTTGCTGGGCCTGCACCAGTTTCTTCCTTGGATCGCTCCTCCCCAGGGAGACTTGCTGATAGTGTGGACAGCCAAGGAGCAGCTATTTGCTGCGAGAGGATGCGCGCAAGTGGGAGTGTCCACAGGACCCTGTGTGAGCTCTCTAATGCAGGACAGAAGCCAAGAGCAGAAAGGAAGGGGGTCAGGCAAGAGCCGGGGGTTGCTATATCCTAGTGTAGAACTCTGAGGATTCCAAAAATTCTAATCTAGAACCTGGCCTACCAGGTCCTTATGAAAGTATATTTATAAAGTTAGAAGTTTAAACAGGTTTTTTAGTGGAACAGTTTGTGAGCTTAATTCATAACATTAAGGTGTGTAGTGTGTGAGTCTCCATTTATAGTCTTGCCCCAGCCCCTACAAATAACAGGAGCAGATTTGAAGATTTATCTCTTTTCCCTTTCTGTCTCCGCACTGCTTATACCTCACTCCCATCTCCTATCTGCCAAGTTTAATTTGATAACTTTTAGTTCAATTTTCAGTTCTTAAAACACTGTGACTACATATCCTATTGAGAGTTGAGCCATGTGGAAAACTTTGATTACTCTTCCTTTCCTGCACTTTTCATGTTTCCTGGAAGTAACAATTACCTTGTGGTTTATTTATTTATTTATTTAGTTAGTTAGTTAGTTAGTTAGTTAGTTAGTTAGTTTTCTATCTATTTATCACAAAATCTGCCTCAAAATCTTCCCCCGGTTGCCTAAATCTCTTGGAATATTCAGGTACAGCAAATCTTCTGTCAACTTCACGTACTTGAAGACATCTGTGCTGAAGCCTTCTGACCTGCTCCGGTCTCAGTTCATCCTCCCCTCTTGCTGCACATCTGGCAACCTGGCATCTCATCTCTCATCCCCCCGGCATTTTCTTTGCCTCTCTTCTTTGTGGGATCTTTTATTTGCCATATTCTGTTTCTTTCTCTTTCTTGACTTATTCCCTCTTTTTGGAGGAGAGCATCTTCCAGAAGCTTCCTCAGAAAGGAGGAAGTAAATTGTGTTGAAACTTTGCATGTTTCATTATTCTGTCCTGACACTTGATCCGTTGTTTGGCTGGGTCTTGAATTTCTTTGGAACTACGACAGCATTGTGACATTACCTTCTAGCTTTCACCATTGCTCTTGAGACATCTGAAGCCTTTTAACTCCTTATCCTTTGTAAGTGACTTTTCCCCCCTCCCTGAACCTCTCCTTGTGTCCAGTATTCTGAAATGGCAGTGATGTGTCTTGAAGGGGCTATGTGTAGGTCTGTGCACTCAGTGCCCCTCACTCCTAGGAAATAATCTTGATTCATCCCATTGGTGATTTCTTCCCTTCCATCTTCTTTTTTGGAACACCTATAATTCAGACGATGGATCTGCTGGACTCATTTCTTGTTTTTCCTCTCTTACTTTTCACCTTTTTACTTTGTCTTCAGGGAGATTTCCTTAACTTATCTTCCCATTCTTCTACTGAGTTTTTCAACATTTTAAGGAATTTTATTAGTCTCACTTTATTTTTGTTCTCCAAATATTCCTTTTCATAGCATCTTATTTTGTTCCAGAGTTGCAATAGCTTATCTCTGACGTTATTAATGGCTGCTTTATGTTTTCTTCTTTCTGCATAATCACTGTTCTCTCTAAATTTCCTTTCCTGTGCTTTTGGTCTCTTTCATGTTAGATTCTTTGCCTGAAATTCTTATCATCCTTGGTTATCGCCTCACATTTAAGGATGGGTTACCAAAATGCCAGTTAGAAGCCTTTGTGCTCTGTGGGCTCAGGTACACAGGCGAGGTTTGTCGGCCAAGAGCTTCACTGCAGGGAAGCTCTGATCTCACCTCTTTAGTTCTTCCTTCTCCGGGTGGTCAGCATTCTGGCACAACCAGTTCCGTTTGCCATATGGTAACCCCACTACTGCCTTAAGATTTATCCTTTTCTAGTCTGTCAGCAACCACTCACCCATATGCTTAACAGCTTCCTGAAGTATTTTGCTCATCTCTCCTATTTCCCTTTTTGCATTTATGCCTTTTTAAAAATCCCTTTGCTATAGTTTTAGTGTATTTTTAGTAGAGCAAAATTAGATACATGTGTTCAGTCTACCATTTTTACCCAGAAACTAAATATATTTTAACTATTTTTAAAACAGTGGTTTAAAAATATATACACTTGGATGTCCTACGTATCAGATTTTTTGGGTTCCTCAAAACAGGCTTGTTGGCATTGAATGATTCTATAACACGGAGATATCATGAATTTGAACTTATAAATGTATTCTAATAAAATGTCGCTTTTACCTATTTTAGATAGTGAGGTTCTACAAAAGGCTTGCTTGGAAAAGAGGGTTTGTTGCTTTTTTTAAAAAAGGTTTAGCTGGAGTGTATAGCTCAAGTGGTAGAGTACATGCTTAGCATACACAATGTCCTGGGTTCAATCCCCAGTACTTCCTCTAAAAAGAAATAAGTAAACCTAATTACCTCCCCCCACCAAAAAAGAGAGAAAGGGATACATGTGTCTCTCCTGGGTGATCATTTGTGGTGAAGGTGCTGCTACTGGCCTGAACTGCATGGGAGGGGGGCTTGGAGGAAGGAGTGTCCCAGCCCCAGGGGTGACGTGAATGAAAATAGAGAAGACTTGCCACCTGTGAGGAAAAAGAATTATTTCCTTATACCCCTGACTAACTTCCAGCCCCTTTGCACTGTCTGCCCACATTCCCTCCACAGTCCTGGGCATAGTAAAACGTTGCATTAAAAAAAAAAAAATCAGCTTTATTGAGGTACAGTTTACATATAGTAAAATTCACCAATTTTAAGTGTACAGTAGAGTGAATTTTCAGAAATATCTACAGTCATGTAAACACCACCATAATCATGGCATGAAGCATTTCCTTCTCAGAAACTTATAACCTCTATCTTTTAATTGCTTCTTTAGGTCATTTATATGTTTTGGGTTTTTTTTAAAGGCAGGAGAGGGTATAGCTCTGTGGTAGATCGCATGCTTAGCATGCCCAAGGTCCTGGGTTCAATCCCTAGTACCTTCATTAAAAAAAACCTAATTACCTCCTCTCTCTTTTTCTTCTGGCTCCTGGCATCTCCTGATCTGTTTTCGGTCACTATAGTTTTTGCCTTTCTGGAATTTCATATAAATGGAAACATACAGTTTGTGGTCATTTGTTTCTGGCTTCTTTCACTTAGTATAATACTTTGGGGATTATCCAGAAGTATTGCACGTATCAGTAGTTGCATGTATCAGTAGTTCATTCCTTTTTAATGTGAAGTAGTCTGTTTCATTGCATGGACGTACTATAATTCGTTTATCTATTCACCAGTTCATGGATGTTTAGGTTGTTTTTTGGTTTGTGCTATAACAAATAGAGCTGCTTATGAATATTTGTGTATAGGTCTTTGTGTGGACATATGTTTTCATTTCTCTTGGATAAATACTTAGGAGTGGGATTGCTGGATTGTATGGTCATGTATATTTAACTTTAAAAAAACTGCCAAACAGTTTTCCGAAGTGGCTGTGCCACTTTACCTTCTCACCAGTAATATACAAGGGTTTCACTTTCCCACCATCCTCCTCAACACTAGGTATTGTCACACTTTCTATCCCCTGACTCATCTTTGTCAGACTTGGCAACCCGATGTGGTTTTAACTTGCATTTCCCTAAGGACTAATGATGTTGAGAATCTTTTCATGTGCCTATTTACCATTTGAATATCTTCTTTAATGATGCATCTATTCAGATTGTCTACTTATTTAAAAAACTGGATTGTTTTTCTTCTTGTAATTGAGTTATAGTGTTTATAGAGTCTGGATGAGAGTTGTTTATCAAATACATGTCTCGCAAATAACTTTTTTCCTGCCTGGGGGCTTCCATTTCATTTTATTTTGTGTCTGTGTTTGTCTTGTAAAATGTTGTCTGTTTTTTGTAGCAAGGTAATGTTAACCACGTAAAATGATTTGAGAAGTGTTCCATACGGTTCAACTTTCTGGAAGGTTTATATAGAATTGTAGTATGTTTTCCTTAAATGTTTGGCAAAATTTACCAATAAAGCTGTCTGGGGCCGGAGTTTTCTTTGAGGGAAAGGTTTTTAATTACAAATTCAATTTATTTAATAGATACAGGGCTTTTCATGTTTTCTGTTTTTTGTGAGCTTTGATAGATTATATCTTTCAAGGAATTTGTCCTTTTCATCTAATTTACCAACTTTATTGGCTTAAAGTTTTTTCATAATACTCTCTTATTATTCCCACTATAGTGATGTCCCCTTTCTTATTCCTGATGTTGAAAAGTTGTGTCTTCTCTTTTTTTTCCCCCTGGTAAAAACTGGCTAGAGCTTTATCAGTTTATTAATCTTTTCAAAGAACCAGGTTTTGGTTTCATTGATTTTCTCCATTTTTGTTTGTTTGTTTTCTGTTTTATTTATTTTACTCTTACCTGTATGATTTCCTTGTGCTTACTTTGAGTTTCTCTGTTCTTCCTTTTCTAGTTTCTGTCTCAGCACTGCTTTAGCAGCATCCCACAAGATTTGATATGTCATGTTTTCATTTTCACTCAGCTCAAAATATGTCACAATTTTCCTTGTCATTTCTTCTTTGATTCATGGGTTATATAGAAGTGTTTTGTTTAATTTATAAATATTTGGGAATTTTCCCAAATAGCCCTCAATTATTGACTTATAATTTAATTCTGTTGTGGTCAGAGAACATATTTTGTAAGATTCCAATCCTCTTACGTTTATTGATATTTGTTTTATGGCCAAGATTGTTATTCCATATGCATTTGGAAATAACGTGTCCTGCTTTTGTCGGTGAGATGTTCAATAAATGTTGATGGAGTCAAGCTTGTTGATAGTGTTTTTCAAAACCTCTATATCTTTACTTATTTTTTTCTCTTCTACCTATTCCTGAAGGAGAAGTGTTGAAATCTCTAGCTGTAATTATGGATTTATCCATTTCTCCTTTTACTTCTGTAAGTTTTTTGTTTCATGTATTTTAAAGTTATGTTATTAGGTTTGTACATATGTAGGATTATGTCACCTTTTTAACTGACACGTTTATCATTATGGAATGTCCCTCCCTTTTTATTTTTGCTAATCTCTCTTGTTCTAAAATCAGAAATTAATATAGCCACTCTAGCTTTCTTTTCATTAGTATTAGCATGGTTTGTCTCTTTCTCCCCTTTTACTTTTAACCTATATGTGTCTTTGTTTAAAGTGTGTTTCTTGTAGACAGAACATAGTTGAATCTTGGGTTTTTGAATCTTATCATCTCTATCTTTTAATTGGCTTGTTTAGGTCATTTATATATAATCTAATTATCAGTATGATTAGGCTTAAAAGAAAGAAAAGGGAGTGGGGAGAGAAAAGGGGTAAAAGAGGAAAGAACCCCAGATTGGGAATCAGAAAAGCTGGTTAAAGTCCTGACTGTGTACTTCCCAGCTCTGTAACTTTACATAAATCTCATAACTCCTCTGAGCCTTAGCTGGCTCTCTCATGTTTGTAAGGATGAATAAGTTATTTGTAAACTACAACATGCTCTGAAGTCATAAGGGGTTAAAGGACCATCCAGTGTCAGATGTATAGATAGACAGATATCCATAAACAAGGTGTGAGAGAACTAGGTCTCACTCTTTTCTGTATTTCCAGCACCTAGCCCCAGGTCTGGCATATAGAATGTTACCAATAAGTGTTCATTGAGTGATGAGGCAATGAAAGAATTAACTTTCAATAAGTGAATGAATGATAGTCTATAAAAGACAAATGGGTGCCAGGTGAAAAGTTATTAAGTGGCTATAGCACTGCTAAGAACTGAACGTACAATGTTTAATTCCTTATCTGTTAAATGTTCAGTAGCATGGAAGAATAATTTACACGTATATGTATTTTTACTTACATATTCATTGAGTCAATAAATGTTTATTAAATATCTACTGTGTGCCAGGTAGATTTCTAGTCCTAGGCATACAGCAAAGTCCATTTTAATCTGTTTTTAAATGCCTTCGGCAATGGTAATTACCTTCAGTGAAAATGTTGACTAAGTCCTTACCCCTGGTGCAAACTGAAATATATTCCCACTAGTTATTGGTTGGCTATAATTTTTAAAAAAGTCTCCTTGGTGAGTGTGGTATAGCTCAGTGGTACAGCATGTGCTTGGCGTGCACGAGGTCCTGGGTTCAATCCCGAGTGCCTCTGTTAAGTTAAAAAAAAAAAGTCCTCTTTGAGAAAAGAACTCTTTGTAATTGCTTTTTCCTTTTAGACTCTAATGTTTGGTTTGGGAGCATAACATTTAATGATTTTTAGAAAGTAACAGGTCAAGTTAATATAGATTGGGTGATGGATAAAAAGCTAGATAATCAAGCAGATAGATGACAGGGAGTCATTCTTCCAATCCAAGTGATGATGTCATTGGAGAAAAGAAGGTCAGTTGGAACCTGATGTCTGGCAGTTACAGGAGCTGTAGCTAGGAAGAGGGTCCTCAGGAGCTGCCCTGGAGTCCTTAACCCCCCAAGCAGCCAAATCATGTGTCCAGGCCTGTGTACCAGAGACACAGGACATCTTTGTGACAGACAGAGTGATCCAAAATGGAGAAAGATACACCTCCACAGTTGGTGACCCCTGCATCAGTGAAAGCCATCATCTCGAGGATTGAGGCTGCCCAGCTAACCCGGGCTCAGGAGGTAACCCCTGAGATGACAGTGTCACCCTTCTTTTGGGGTCTAATGTGGAGGCTGGGGACTGATTCCAGATTTGGGCAAGATCCCAGCTCTGGACAGGGTCCTGGGATCCTCAGCAAGCTGGGTTTATAGACAGATTAGTGCAGGGGCAAGCTGAAATCAAACTGCGCTCCCCACCCCAGGCAGGGATGGGCCCAGGAAGGGGACAGCCCACAGGGAAGCCCTAGGATGACCCTGAACCACTTAGTGTTGGGTCCTGCCAGAGCAGGAGAATCGGTCTAGAGTTTGTGATTGGAGGTCTGTTCTTGGAAAGCTGTCAGAGTTCTTCAGGCTGACCCCTAGGGGCTCATAGAGAAATGGGCAAAGACTTGAATCACCCTGCATGTGAGCCTCTAGTGCATTTTTTTTATGGGAGCCTCTGATCCTGAGGTTTCTTAGGGCCTCATTTTTCTAATCTGTTGCCTCTGGAGCCTGGTGAGGAGAGATGTCCTAAAGTCCCCAGCAAATTCTGAAATTCTGAAGAACTATGGATTTTTAGTTTTTTCTCCCTTCCTGACCTGGTCTTAATAATCAAAATGACAGTAATAAGAGCTGACACTTTATGTGCCAGGTACTGTCCTAAGTGATTTACAAATATTAATTTGTTTAATCCTTACGAAAACCCTGTGACATAGGTATTGTAATGACCCCCACTTTACAAATAAGAAACCTGAAGCCCCAAGAGGTTAGCTGACTTGTCTAAGATCACTAAGATCACACTTTAGGACATGGTATCTGGTGCCTGAGTTCACCCCTCTAAACACTACAATCTGCTGCCTCCCATTTAGGATATTTCTTCCCAGCTCTCAGACATCTTGGACAATGTCAACTGTGTCATCAGCCGCTTCCAGGAAGAGTTAGGATATGATTTAAAAAAAAAGGTGAAGTCTCACCAGACAGAGCAAAAGGGCAAGAACAGATTCATCTTGCTGGAGAAAATTACCTCCTTCTCCAAAGATGCTGAGACTAAAGAGAAGCACTTGTATGAAATTCTCCACTGGCTGGGTGACTGGGGTGAGTTTGCAGATTGGGTGCAGTCCTGAGGGTAGGTGTCTCCTCTGCAAGACCCTGGTCCCAGTTCATTCAGCCTCCCCCTTTCCCCACCCTAGGTCAGCATTCGTTGGGAGGGGAATGCAGGGTGGTCGGTGCAGAGGAAGCAAAAGACATATCGCAGTGCCTCTCCAGGGAAACACTCTTGTCATAGCACATCACCTCTCCTCCCCAGAGGGGCAAATTGTCCAAAACATAATAGACTGTGACATTAGGTGCTTATGGGATGAGGCCTAGGTCATGAGTTCACTGTTACATCTCATTTTTTAGCAAGATAGAAACTAAATGCAGGCTCACATTAGCTATTTTATTTTATTTTTCCAGCTTTATTGAGATATAATTGACAAACAATATTGTGTAAATTTGAAGTATACAGTGTGATTATTTGATATGCATATATTGCAAAAAAGATTATCATAGTAAGTTTAGTTAACACATCTTACCACCTCACTTAGTTACCATTTTTTTGTGTGTGGTGAGAACACTGAAGATCTACTCTCTTAGCAAATTTCAAATACAGGCATACCTTGGAGATATTGCAGGTTTGGTTCCAGACAACCACAATTTAGTGAGTATCACAATAAAGTGAGTCATACGAATTGTTTTGTTTCCCAGTGCATGTAAAAGTTATGTTTACACTATACTGTAGTCTATTAAGTGTACAATAGCATTATGTTTAAGAAAACAATGTGCATGCCTTAATTTTATATATTGCTAAAAAATGCTAACTGTCATCTCACAATGCAGGGTATTCACAAACCCTCAAATTATGAAAAATGCAGTATCTACAAAGAGCAATAAAACAAAGCACAATAAAAAGGTATGCCTGTATACCATTCCATATTGTTAACTATAGTCACCATACTATACATTAGATCCCCAGAACTTACTCATCTTATAATTGAAAGTTTTTACCCTTTGACCAGCACCTCCTCATTTCCCCCACCTCCCAGCCTCTGATAACCACCAACTTACTCTCTGTTTCTATGAGTTCAACTTTTTTTAGATTCCACATATAAGTGAGATAGTACAGTATTTGTCTTTCTCTGTCTGACTTATTTCACTTAGTATAGTACCCTCAAGGTCCATCCATGTTGTTGCAAATGGCAGGATTTCCTTCTCTGTTATTACTGAATAATATAGATCTTCCTTGGCTTATGATGAAGTTACGTCCTGGTGAACACATCGTAAGTTGAAAAGTATATTTAATAATACAACTAGTCTACCAAACATCACAGCTTAGCCTAGCCTACCTTAAATGTGTTCAGAACACTTACATTAGCCTACAGTGGGGCAAAATCATCTAATACAACACTTATTTTAGAATAAAGTGTTGAATATCTCCTGTAATTTATTGAAGACTGTACTGAAAGTGAAAAACAGAATGGCTGTGTGTGTACAGATGGTAGTCAGTGTATTGGCTTACCCCTGTGACTGTGTGGCTGACTGGGAGCTGCACTTGCTGCCACTGCCCAGCCTCATGAGAGAATATCATGCCCCATATTCAAATTCAGAATTCAAAATGTGATTTCTAAGGAGTGTACGTCACTTTTACACCATTGTAAAGTCAAAAAATCCTAAGTTGAACCATCGTAAGTTGGAAACTATCTATATTTCATTATATGTACCACATTTTCTTTATCCATTCATCCATTGACTGACAGGTTGTTTCCATGTCTTGACTCTTGTGAATAATGCTTTAGTGATCATGGACACGCAGATATCTCTTGGAGATAGTGATTTTGTTGCCTGTGGATATACACCCAACAGTGGGATTGCAGGATTATATGGTAATTCTATTTTTAATTTTTTGAAGAACCTCCATTGTTTTCCAAGATGGTTATACCAATTTACATTCCCACCAACAATATATAAGGATCCCCCTTTCTCCATGTCCTCACCAACACTTGTTATCTCTTGTCCTTTTCATAATAGCCATCCTAACAGGTATGAGGTAATATTTCATCGCAGCTTTGATTTGCATTTCCCTGATGATTAGTGATGTTGAACACCTTATCAACATCCTTGTTGGCCATTTCTGTGTCTTCTTTAGAAAAATGTTGATTCAGATCCTTCACCCATTTTAAAATTGGATTATTATTATTTTCTTTGCTATTGAGTTGTATGAGTTCCTTTTGTATTTCGGATATTAACCCCTTGTTAGATAAATGATTTGCAAATATTTTCTCCCATTCTGTAGGTTGGACCTTTTTATTTTGTTGATCATTTCTTCTGCTGTGCAGAAACTTTTTAGTTTAATGTAGTTCCACTTATTTATTTTTGCTTTTATTGCCTTTGCTTTTGGTGTCCTATCCAAGAAAAAATCATTGCCAAGACCAGTATCAAGAAGCTTTTGCCTGGTGTTTTCTTCTAAAAGCTTTATGGTTTGGGGGCTTGTATTTCAGTCTTTAATCATTTGAAGGTACTTTTTGAGAGTGGTATAAGGTAGGGGGTCCAATTTCATTTTTTTGCATGTGAATATACAGGTTTACCAACACCACTTACTGAAGATACTGTCCTTTCCTCACTGAGTGTTCCTGGCTCCCTTATCAAATATTAGCTGGCTGCATATGCATGGGTTTATTTCTGGGCTCTTGATTCTGTTCCATTTGTCTATATGTCTGTTTTTATGCCAGTACCATACTGTTTTGTTTACTGTAGCTTTGTAATATAATTTGGAACCAGCTTGTGTGACGCCTCCAGCTTTGTTTTTCTTTCTTAAGAATGCTTTGGCTATTTAGGGTCTTCTATGGTTCTACATGAATTTTAGGATTGTTTTTCCTAGTTCTGTGAAAAATGCCATTGGGATTTTGATGGGGATCACACTGAATCTATAGATGGGTTTGGGTAGTATGGACATTTTTATAATATTAATTTTTCCCATCCATGAACATGGGGTATCTTTCCATTTATTTGTGTCGTCTTCAGTTTCTTTCATTAATGTCTTATAGTTTTCACTAGAATTCCTTCACCTCCCTGGCTAAATTTCTTCCTAAGAATTTTATTGTTTTTGATGCTATTGTAAATGGGATTGCTTTCTTTACTTCTTCTTCAGATAGTTAATTGTTAGTGTGTAGAAATGCAACTGACTTTTGTATGTTGATTTTGTATCCTGCAACTTTACTGAATTTACTTATTAGTTCTAATAGTTTTTTGGTGGAGCACACTAGCTATTTTATAGAGGAAGCCAAAGGTGGGTACTAGGTCAAACACCACTGATGCCAGCTGTAAGCAACTGGTATAGCCATTTGGGTGTGGACCAGCTGCATGCAGGCCTGGAGCCAGGTGCTGCCCAGATTAAGATCAGAGTTATCCCATCAGGAGGCCTCAGTCTGCTGTGAGGTGTGGTGACTGATGCAGTGTTGGAAGAAGATGGTATAGGGATGTGCCCTCCTCGCCTCACACTGCCCTGCCCTGGAGGACCTCTCAGTTTAGCGGTCCTTCAGCTGCCCCCAAGAATTAAGCAGGGCTGTTAACTCTGAGTAATTCATGTAATTGTCCAGATATTGGACTAGGCAATGAGGGTAGAGCAATAACAAGGCAGGTACATCCCTGGCCTTGTAGTACAACAATACTGTCTAATGTCTGTTGTACATTTTCTATATGGCAGGTCTCATGTTAATCGTTTCCCTTGCATTATCTCATTTAATCCTTACCCAGCCCTTTTATTGGCAAGGATACTAAGGATTAGGGGAATAAGTGACTTGCCCAAATCACACAGCTAATGAGAGGTGAAACCAATCCAACCTCAAAGCCTGCTGGTGTAGCCCCTGTGCTGTAGGGCTGTTTGGGTCTCCCTAGAGGACTGCTTGTTCTCAGCCTGCACCTCCCACTGTCTCTCCAGGTGACAGTCTGACCTATGAGATCAGGAACAGGAAGAGTGAGGAGGAAGAAGAAGCCCTGGATGAATGGATCGAGGTGATGGAGAAGGTGTTACCTCTCTCCCTCATTGCCACCAAAGGAGGCATCGAGTCTCTCATTTCCCTTTGCTCCACTCTCATTGAAGGACAGAAGAAAGGGGCACAAAGTAGGTTCCAGGAGCATCTGGGAGAGAAGCTGAGTGGGGTGGATGCCATCTCAGGGAAGAAGCCACACAGCAGGGTCTATGGGAGTCTTTCCAATTCTCCTCCATAAAAAAAAAAAAAAATGCTGAGATGGATGGGCAGTGGTAAGAGGTTGGGGTGGTGAACCCAAGCTGAGCACTGAGCAGTTATGGGCTGTCCCTCAGGCTGAAGGAAGGTATGATGTGGGAACAGGTTCCTGTTGGTACTCCCTGGAGCTGCTGCCTCGTAGCTCAACCTTGAAATATTGCTCCTATCAGCACTAAAGGGACCTGAGATTATCTAACTCCCACATTCTGTGGATGAGAACACTGAAGCTCAGAGAAGAGGAGGGACCACAAGGAGAGCCTGTGGCAAAACCAGACCCCACACATAGGTTTTCTGGCCTCCTAATCTTACTCAAGGACATGGGCTTCAGAGCCAAACAAACTCAAATTTGAATCTCAATTCCTGACAGTGTGACTTTGGACAAATTACTTCATCTTTCTGAACCTCACTTTCCTCATATGCAAAGTGAGGAGAACACCGCCCACTTACAGGGTTTCAGTCAGTGCGAGGCATCTGGCACTTTGCTTAGAACATGCTCGGGGTTTAATGGACAATAGCTGACATTAGTGTTTTCCCACTGATTGTCGTGGCCAGGTTCCTTCCAGTCAAGCAAGGTCAATAGTTAGCGGGGGCATGGGGTAGGTGGGGGAGCAGGGAAAAGTGGAGGAGAAGGAGACAGTCTCTCTTACAGTCCTCACAATAATCCTATTGTATTTGTATCCTCGACTTATTTCCTTGCTAGATTATAAACTCCTAGAGGGCAAAGGCTGTGTCTTTTTTTTTTTTTAAGGGATTAATTATGGAGCTCTTTCAAGGTACACCTTGTTCTGTGCTTGGTACTAAACTACTAAACATGCATAATCTACTTAAGTCCTATGAAGTAGATGGTATGATTATCCCCATTTTTCAGGACTGGAGACACAGAAGTTAGAAAACTTGCCTAAAGCAAGTGGGAAGTACGGGATTCAAGTTATCTGATTCCAGAATCCAAGCTCTGAACCACTAGGCTGTATGGCCTTTCTGACACTATTTAGCTAGATGCTAGCTTGACTTCAATGTCATTTAATTTCCATATTTCCTTTAGTCCCTCATCTAAAGTTAGACAGTGTTTTTTCTGCCAGTGGTGTTCATTGAATAGGTAAATGAATGGATGCTCCAAGATAATCACTCCAGCAGCTCTGCACATGGTAGATTCAACTGTGACCATCAACCATCCCCAAAGAGCTGAAGTCTGTGGATAGGTTTGACCACAAAGTGCACAGTCTGTGTTTTTGTATGTTTTCCTGCTTTCTTCAAAGTATTAAACGAGTTCATGACCCTCAAAATGGAAAAAGACACTAGGCTTTTTTTTTTAATGTGAACAGTTAACAGGACCATGTGATAAATTCTCTACAAATATAGTCCAGTAGTAACAGAAAAAGGATTAAAATTTCCCAGGTGATCTGGAGTCCAGGTGCCAGGTGGGCTTCCAGAGTTTGTATAGTTGACAATAGGTAGCCAAACACAGATACCGAGGCTGGAAAGTAGCACGATTAGAAAAATAACTCTACTTGAAGGAGATATGGAGGATCAGGAATGTGCTGAATTGAGTTGAACTGGATCAAATAGGTACAGACCCCTCTGGGCCCTGCAGATGCTACAGAGCTGACAGACCCTGGTGCATAAGCTCTGGGCAAGCTCTGAGCCCAGCAGACATCTCTCCTGACAGTATCTCTCCTGGCCTCATACGATGGCCCAGCTCCAATTATTGCCAAAGTCTAAGAGGGTTGGATGGGAATTTGGTCTAGCAGGGTCTAGAGAATCAGTATAATCCTTGGATCCATAGGAGCTTATTGCCTTTGTTCTCTCCACCTCTCCTAGTGGCCAAACACACCTTCTGGCAGGGCTGGCAGGAACAAAGCCAGCAAAAAGCAATATCCTGCCCTCAGCCCCTGAGCCCAGAGCAGATGCTCCAGGACAGGCACATCACTTGCACCATGGTCTCCGAGGTGAAGTCCATGCTGCAGGAGCTCCTGGACTCCACCATGTTCAACCAGGGGGAGGTTAGGGCCATTAGGTACATGTCAACTGTGGTGGAGAACCTCAGCAAGGCCTTGATCCTCCAGTACAAGGAGAACAGGAGCCTGGAGACCAAATACAGGTACCTAAAAATAGAGATGACCAAAGAACTCAGCAGCCAGAGGCTGTACTTCCAGAATTCCCTCCAGGTCCTTGAGAGTAAAAGAGATGCTCTACTAAAGCAGGTAGAAGTTCTAGGGGGAAAATACCATGACCTTCTCCTGATAAAGCATGCCTTAGAGTTCCAGCTGAAGAAGGCTCAGTCTAACAGAGGTCAAGCAGAAGTCTCGGCCAAGGTCTTGGTTGACTCCACAGCCCCCACTGAGAAAGACACCCTCCCAAAGAAAGAAGCAGTCATGGAGGAAAGCCAACAGGAACCCAAAAAAGGGGAGCAACTTTCACCACTTTCCCCAAGTCCCATGGCCGTGGCCTGGGAGAGTGGCACCAAGCCTTCCATGTATCAGCCACTTTCCACCATGACCGTGCATTCAAGGATCGCAGATGTGTACAGCAGCAGGGACACTGAATGTCTTCAGCCTGTGTTACCATCCTCTGTGGATCACAAGTTTCCTAAGAAATTGGAAAGACCAGAGGCAGAAAGTCCAGGCCACAAAGTCAAAGACCAGAAGGATTTCTTCCAGGAAGCAGTCCAGGAGAAGGAAGTACTCCAAATTAAGTCCCATTTGCAGAAGCAGCTGTCCCTAGAGGGCTCTAGGAATGTGGCTGTGGAGAGCAAGGCAGAGCACCAGGAAGAGGAACTCAGCTGGGAGCGCCGGAGGCAGCAGTGGCTGGAGGAGGAGGAGATGTGGCTGCAGCGGCAGAAGATGTGGGCCCTGCTGGAGCAGGAGCACCAGGAGAAGCTGCGGCAGTGGGAGGTGGAAGAGGTGGCAAGGAAGCAGCAGCAGAAATTGGACCAGGAGCAAGGGGGCCCATGGAGGGAGCCAGGACAGCCAAGGGAGGAAGCGGAGAGAATGATCTTCATGCCCACCAGTCGATGGAGGGCCTTGGAGGAGGCATTGCCGGCACCTCCCCCAAGCCGGGCCCAATCTGCTCAACAAGACAGGAGGCCACACTTGTCCAGGTCCACTAAGACCCAGCAGCCTGTGCCCAGAAACCAGAAGACCATGAGTTCAACTGAGTTTACCCAGAAACCATGGACCTACCAGGTTCCCACGAAGCCCAAGAAATCAGCCTCCTTTCCTGTTGCAGGGACATCCCTCCGGAAGGTGACCCAGCTCCCTTTGCATATATCCCTGGTAACTCCTAAGAGGAAGGTCTACCACATGGACGTGGAGGCCCAGAGGAGGAACCTGCAGCTCCTGAGTGAGGAGGGTCAGCTGGGGCTGCCCGACTACCTGCGCAGCAAGGCGCTGGAGCTCACCACCACCACCATGGAGCTGAACGCGCTCTGGCTGCAGTGCCTGTGCCATAAGTACATCCTCTACAGACGCTTCCAGGGCCTCCGGTAGGTCCTCCCCGGCACCCACCCACACCCACTGTGATGTGTGGGCAGAGCCAAAACCCAACAAGAAAAGAAGAGCACAGGGCAGGGGGATCAGGGAGAATCACTCCAGGCATGGACAGGGTCCCTCTGAGGGAGGAGCCTGGCAAAGGATGCCTGACCTCAAGGCCCTGGGCAGCATGCAGATGTGGAAGGTCAGGCCCTCACACACTGCTCTCCCTCTAGTGGCCTTTTCCTCTAAGCCTGCTTCCTTGTTTCTTCCTCTCTTCCTACTGTCCTGTCCAGAAGCCCCCTAACACGCTCCCCTCCACCTGCCTTGCTTTCTCTTCCTGTTTCCAGCCCAGCCCAAGGCTCCTCTCCTGACACCACCTCCTGCTTCTCTGTTCCCTGTTTTTCCCAGCTCTCACCAACCACCGTTTCTCTTCTTGCTCTCAGGGATTACAAACAAAGTGTCATCCTGGTTAACAGAGTTAGGGGCAGGAAGAGGCCCCTTCACCCATTGAATCACTTCCCTCTCCTCCCAGACAAGAAATGATCAACCGTATACAAGTTGTGCAAAAAACTGAGTTTGCCTGGAGGGCCCAGAACCTCTACATCTTCCTGGAGAACATCAACCACCTGCAGAACCTCCAGCTGCAGGCCTGGACGGACAAGCAGAAGGACCTGGGGGAGAAGTGCCAAGAGTGCCTGAGCAGCATGGTGACCATGTTCCCCAAGGTGGGCCTCCTGTCCAGCACCCTCAGGGCTCAGTTCAGCCAGCAGGGATGGGGCCAGGAAATGAGTCATGGGGATGTGGGGTGTGTCTGGGGGCAGGGGGAGCAGATGGGAAATAAGAGAGCAGATTAAAGTCTCTGAATCGGGAAGAAGTGAAGGCCAGGAGGAGGCCTGAGTGTAAGGAAGGGCAGTTTTCCAGTCTCCATATATGGGGAGAGCATGGCAGGGAGGGATCCTCAAAAAGAGCCGGAGAAGAAAGGCTCTTCTGGAAGGGGAGGTAGCGGGAGCCTGCAGTACTGACTCTGTGCTCAGGTTCTCCCTCCCTGTGGGTCTCCCTGCTCCTGTCCAGCCTGGTTGCTCTCCAGACTTGGTCACAGCTGTCCTCTTCACCCTCCTAAAGGCTGGGGACTTGCTTCTCTCTGGGGACAACTCCTCTGTTTTCTAGATGCCAGGTCTCCCTTGTTTTAGTGCAGTACCTCCTCTAGTCACTTCCTGACAGAGGGTTTGTGGCAGGTAAAATCACTGAGACCCTAATTGTCTGGAAATACCTTTACCTAGTATTTACCCTCAGCTTTTTTTTTTTTGAAGTATAGTCAGTTTACAATGTTGTGTAAATTTCTATAGCACGTTGCTTCAGTCATACATGAATATACATATACTCGTTTTCATAGTCTTTCAACTTTTTTAAATTAATTTTATTTTGAGGGGGAGGTGATTAGGTTTGTTTGTTTGTTTGTTTGTTTGTTTATTTATTTATCTATTTATTTATTTATTTTTATGGAGGTACTGGGGATTGAACCCAGGACCTCATGTACCTGTAACCCTTAGTTGGCAGTTTGCCTGGATGTGGAAGTCTAGGTTAGAGTTCATTTTCCCTCACAATTCTGCAGGCAGTGCTCATTGCCTTCTAGGTTTTGGTGTTGCTGCTGAGAGTCCAGTCATTCTGAGTTCCAATCCACTGAGTTTGATCTATTTTTATTCTTGAAGGGCTGGCTTCAGTTTCCTCCACTCTCCCCTGCTACCAGGGTCAGAGAAGCAGCGAGTGCCGAAAGAGTCCATAGGGGGCTAACCGGCTGCTTGGAGGAATTGGAGAATCCCACAGCAGTGACTCAGAACTCCTGAGATCTCCCATAGGGTTGGGCCAGGAGGTAGCTCCTCAAGTCCTGAGTGGTAATGGCCTAAGTCTGGGGGAAGCAGTGTCCTGAGGGGTATAAGTGCCAGCATCAGGCAGGTGGAAGAGCCTTGGCCATGGAGGTATCTCCCAACTCAGTTTCCTATTGCCTTATACTAGACTAGTCCTGATCATCTCCTGTAGAAGTCTTGATTTGTTAAGTTGGTTCTGAGGTTGACAAGGAAAGGGACCATATAATTCTTTAGGTGGCTGTGAGGGTTTCCTCAGCTCTTTGTCCAGAGCAGGGCCTGGATGACAAGATACTGAGAACATTCTGGGCACAACCTGGCCCCATGTCATGAACTCTGTGAGTGCTCTCACAGTTCCAGCTACCCTGGCTTCCTTTAGTTTTTTCCTTGCTTTTTTGCCTGTTGTCCAGATTCTTCACAACAAAGGAGAAAGCAGGAACTAACCCAGCAAATAATAATTCAAGGAATTTCTAGGAAATGCAACACCCTGGGGTTCCAGGGGTCTCTAATGGGAGGGATTCCCTGGACCCTACCCTTTCTGCTCAGCCCTGAGTCAAGCAATGCCTCCTCCCGCCCTAGAGAGGGAATATCTTCCTGTCCCCCTGATGCCTCTCTGCCGGTTCCTCTTAGCTCCAGCTGGAGTGGAACGTTAACCTGCACACCCCTGTGGTCACTTCCCCAAAGTCAAGAAAAAGCAAGCCGCCTCCATCCTTACTCCAGCACACCCACTCCAGCAGCTCCTCCTGCAAGCAGCCCCTGGAGCTCTTTATGTCTAGGGGCCAGCAACTTGTGCCCCTGCGGGTGGCCCGGTAGGTGCACAGAAGCCAGGGGGCAGCCGACTGGATGGGTGGGAAGGCAGGGAGGAAGGGTGGCCAGACTGGAGGGCTGGCAGCTCTGGGAAGGCACAGACAGGCAAAGCTCACCCCATGAATTGCAAAGAGCCTGTCTTCTCAGCTGCCAGGCCGAGCTCTGGCCATTGGCCCAAATGGAGGTATGTATGCATGTGGTGTGTGGGCTTCAGGGGCCAACCTGACCAAGTAGGTTTCAAACTATGCAACTGAAAGACCCTGAGGACCCACAGCTGAGAACTTACAACCATTTCTATGCTGAGCATTGATCCACCACCTGCCATTGGTCCATCCCTATAAACAAACCTGATGCTTCCCACCATGTGACCCCCCCAGGCTCAAAGAGAGACACTGTGAGCCTCTGGGCAGCCAAGAAGGGCCACCTTCACAGCCTCACTAGTGTAGCCAGTTCAGGGCTTCTGCCCCAGGGCACGTGGGCTACCCCCGCAGCCTCTTCCAGTAGTGCCTCAGCTAGAGGAGACCCAGCGAGGTGAGATGTGGAGTTAAGGGGAAGAGACGTGGCAACGAGGGTGTGACACCTATTTGAGAAGGGAAGAAAACTGTGGAGAGCTTGTTGCTTCTCAGTCTCTCCCTTTCTGTTTGTCTAACTCTTCATCTCTTTTTTACACTTTCAACCCTCACACCCCAGCCAACAGGGAAACCATATGGAAGCCATCTGGAAGGTTGATGTAGCCTCCTCCAGTCACCCAGTAGAAAAGAAGACCCCTGCCAGCCTGTCCTGGGATCAGCTAGGGGGGTACCCAGATACTCCGCGGCTGTTGGCATTGGATGTGCATTCCTCTTACCACAGAAGCTTGATGTCCCTCCAGGCCTAGTAAGGTGCAAGGAGACCTGCCCAGCAAGGGCAGGAGCCAGGGTACACACTATCTGTGTCCAGCTGCCCAACAGGTCTCTTTCCACACATTAATAATGACCTCATTACTGTACCACATCAGACAGAGATGCTTACCTGCCTCACTGGCCATGAGCTTGGATCCCCATGCCAACACCATTCTAGTTCTCTCAAAGGACTGACTGCACGTGGCATCTCAGATCACAACAGTAGTCTTTCCTTCCCATTTGCTTTCTGGGCTGCACAGGAATTGCTCGAGAGGCATATATGCCCTAGGTCTGGGGATTGTTGTCAAGGTGAGCTGGATGCAGGAGTGAAGAGTTGAGAGAGACCAAGAGTTTCGGATAAACCTAGGCCTGTCTTTGGCATCGGCATTGCCTTACTGCCTTCAAGAACTGCCCCTGGGAAGAGCAGCTGAGGGGACAGAGGCAGGACTCAGTGGGCCAACAAGGGGCTTTTCTGGTTGGGAAGGTTCAACTCTGCCTCTCTTGGCTTAAAGATGTCAGTATTGAAGACGCAAGTCTCTTCCAAGGAGTCTTTCTAGATTACTAATCCCAGCCACCCTTCATGGCCCTGGCCCTGCCACAATTAAAGATCTTTGGTAGAGAGAGGGCACTGATGCCTGCCAGTATAGACCTAACTGGAACCAAGGCTGTGAGATGCTGGTGCCAGCCCCATCCTCTAGATGGACTTAGGGAAGACAGCAGGGCATGGCAGCATCAGAGAAGGCTGCTTCTTGTCTATGCTTCTGCTCTGAAGTGGGCCTGAGAGTCCCAGCTGGACTTCAACATCATGGCTCACCAAGTACATAGATACCTGGTTTTCAGTTCCTGGAGCGTTCCCAAGGGCTGTGTGTGTGTGGTGGTGGTGGTGGTGGTCGTGGTGGTAGTTGATTTGGATATAGAAAACACAATTGAGAATAACCAAAACAACAATGTAGCAGAACTCAACTGGGGCCCTGCCCTGCTGAGATTCGGCTAAACTTGCTCCCTACTCTCTCACCCCCGTGTTGGTATCTCTCCTCTCCGAGCTCCTCTCCCTCTGCATCCCTGCCAGTGCCTGGGCTCTGCTAAGCATCTATTTGAATCCAAGGCCCCAACCCCTTGGTTCTTCCCTCTCACATTAATACATGCACCTACATGTCTAGTGTGCACGCTCCACTTGACCCCAACATTTCGTGATGTTAGTAACTTTCTGAAAATTTAGGGGAGGTGATGGGGAAAGGGATTCACAGTGAACAGCATCAAACGGCAGCCTCTTTCTTACACTCTGTCTTTGGTATAACATGCAAAATTCAAAAACTCCTTCCTGTCTCATGCAGAGCTGTTCCACCCACACCCCGGCCTCCACTGGGATCTCAGCTTCAGACTTAAGCACTAAATCAAAATATTGTTCCCAGCAAAGACAGCTTCCTCTTTCCAGGGGAATTTAGGTGAATACAATTTTCTTCCCCTTTCTCTAACTCTATACAGGTTTGTTCAGTTTATCGCACTACCAGGTGTAGAGGCCAAGCCCTGCTGCTTCTGTCTTCCTTATCCACATGCCAGGTTGGCACCAACTACGTGTGTGTCGGGCTGGTCCTCGGCGTTTCAGTGTGGGGGCTCCCTGCACAGCCTTGGGATCTCATGGCTGTGGCGTGAGAATCTGCTGCTCCTTAATGAAAGTTCTCTGCTGCTGCTCCAGGGGTGGTGGTCGTGCTGCTTTCCTTGTGAATACTCCGTGTGTGTGCCACTCTGGAGACACACTGCTTCCACTCCGAAAAGTGCACCTTCTCTTTGGCCGCCTGCCCCGGCCCACCTCCAATCCACATGTCCACCTGTTCTGTGAGCCCAGGTCACTTACCTCTTTGTGATCCTCACGACCTCCCCAATTCCCCAGCTGTGCTGTCCAGTTCACAGCACTGTCTAGTTTCATAACTAGGACCAGCCTCACGCCGACTGCCCCATTCTTCTGGTCTGCCTGCCATTGACGGCCTGTCTCATCAAAGGCCCGCTGGGTGTCCTCTCAGCATGTGGGGAAGGGCTAGTCATCTTTCCTCTGTAGTTTGGGACTGTGTCCCTCAAAAATGAGCAGATCCCCTTCTCCAAGATCTTTTTCTGCTTTGTCTTACAAGTGTCTCCCCTGGGCTCTTTTGTCTGCCAGGTTAAGATAGCTGTGTGCCTCTATGCACCAAACACTATCTGCAGTTGGAGAAGACTCTCTACCTCGACTCTAGCTGCCCTGGCCCTCTCTTGCTCAACCCATTTCTGCACAAAGTCCACAATGGTTCCCATGCACATGCCAAGATGCAGTGAGCACCGACACACAGACATACACAGACTTCCAACATGGTGCAG
Source organism: Camelus dromedarius (assembly GCF_036321535.1). Taxonomy (NCBI): domain Eukaryota; kingdom Metazoa; phylum Chordata; class Mammalia; order Artiodactyla; family Camelidae; genus Camelus; species Camelus dromedarius. The sequence goes on along the minus strand of NC_087446.1, from coordinate 53,504,006 downwards.
ACAGACGGGAGGGCTTATAACTTGGTTTCTGGGAAGGAAACAAGATGAGGGTGGAGAGGAAGAAACATGGATGGGTAGGAGGGAGCAGGGAAGAGTGAAGGGAGGAAGAGGGAGTCTTCTGTGATGTGAAACCAGAGGAAAATTCACAGGAAAAGTAGCAGAGCTCTGGGATGTGGCAGAAATGTATGTTAAGCAGTTCCACTTCTGGGTCAGTCTGGGCCCAGGCCTGGACTGGTCTCCCAGAGACAACCAGGGAAGCTCTCGGGTGGGCTGTGGGCACTCACATCTTGGGACCTTATCTTAGCTGCTCCCCAACCCGTAACTGTATTAACTCTTTCAGTGCTTCAGTGACCCAAAGAAAGGAACACCAGGAACTCCCAGACGAGTCAGCTGAGCTTATTCGTAAAAAGTCTAATGAATCCTTCCCTGAAACAAAGAGCCAGAAGGATCGAGACAATCCCAGTCCCCATGCCATGCCTTAGCCAGTGATTCTCAAACTCCAGGGTGACTAAAAATCACATGGAAACTTGTTCCAAATGTAGGTTCCCTGCTGGTGTTTTTAAACAAACATTCTGGGTACTGCTAAGTAGTCCTAGAACTTTGAGAAACACTATTTCCCTCCTTCAGTCCCCAAACTGTACCTTTTTAATAAAATAGAGGTGTGTTTATTTTTTTAATTTCCTGTTTCATTTCCATACTTTCCCAACTCGTTTTTGGAACCAGGTCCATGACCACCTAGCCACTGACTTGGACACCAGTCACAGAAGATTCCCCAAGTGTGGTCTCTGCCTTCTGGGAGCTAACCAGCCACAAAGGCCATGATTAGTGCCTGGCGCACAGTGGGGATCAGTAACCCTTCAATTAATCAGAGACAAAGACGAGTAAGTAGCGGATATACTGATGATTAGCATGAAAGCTTAGAAGATACGAACAAAAGGAGATACTGAGTACAGGTCAGAGCCAAGTGAGACTGGGTCGGGGGCAAAGGCAAGTGGGCCTCTGAGGATTGGGGACAAAGATGGAAGAAATGGGGACACAGAGTTTCTAAAACTAGATGGTGAGGGCTGAGGAGGCCATCCCTGGCAATCGTCTGTTCAGCGAAGATACTACTTTGGTTAGTTCACTCACCTTACGAGCACCATCCCACCCTCACTCTCCCTTGGACTCACCATCTGCCTGTCTTCCAGGCGGCCTCTGCCCCCACCCTCCTCCTCCTCTCACCCAACCAGACCAGGCATAATAAAACATTAGCTAGGAAATTACCCTGGCCTCAGAAAACCCACAATCCAGTGATTCTGTTTCTTAGGAATGGCACCCATCCTTGCTTCCAGCTTAAGGTTGAGACTCTGGAAGTAAGAGGAGGATGTGGGATGCAAACAGATGGCCCTTGGGTGAAGCTGGAGAAGGATTTGATCTGAGCCACAGCTTAACATATTGCAAGGAAGCCTGTTCAGGAGAGGAAGGTGAGAAGCATTCGTGATGCAGGTCACACGCACAGGACAGCTGTGGCAGGAAACAGCTGTTTCTAGTATTTCAGGCTTATTCTTTATTGGGAGACCTCACCCCAATTGTAGCCAACATAGTAAAATGCCTTCATACTAAATGTATTGCTTTGTAAATAATTTGAAAGGATTTTTATAACGTTGCTTTGGAAATTAACTGGCTATGAGTAAGTTTTTTTTAATGTGTAGTTGGCTATATGTATTTCTCAGCAATCATGATGCATAGAGATGAAATCTTAACAAGTTTTATAAGTGGAATATTTTTGAATATTTGACAGTATAGTGAAACTGACATTATGTTTTATAAACATCTATTTTTTTGTTTTACATTTTTATATTTTGATGCCAGTGACATTTTTAAAGGTTTCATACGTTTTCGTAGGCTCTTGGCTCTGTGTTTAAGGTGCCCGGCAGCTAAACCTGCTCTGGTGATGGAGGACTTTGATTTTCTGGATGTCCTCTAGCAAGCTCTCTGGCAAGCAAGCAGAGTATCTGATAGATGCACCAAACTTCAAGGCCGAGAAGGTTGAAAGCCAAGGAGATATATAGATAAAGTATACGGTGTTTTTCGGGTGATGAGTTTCTTTGATAATATGCACAAGCCTGACTTTTTTTTTCCCCCAGAGCAAAATTGATATATTTGGTTAAACAAGATACTGGCTCCACCCTCAAAAAAACTTGGGGAAGCCAAGGTGTGGGAAGGAATACTTCTTGGCATATTTCTTCAAGTCAGATTTGGGGCTGGCCATAGCTTGGCTTGCATGGCCCATGGCTCCAGGAGCTTCTAAGATGAAGAACCAACACTTACGTGGAAGGGTCTACTTTAACACCGACTGAGACCTTCAAGGAGGCATTGGTGAAGTGGAAGGAACAAAAACCTTTTGTAAACAACCCAGCCAAAGAGCCAGGGCGGGGAAAGCCATGTGGGGTCTGGTGTGTCCCATGTGCTGGGGAGGCCAACTTGGAAAAAGTCAGAAAAAGAATGAGTATGACTCCATGATTAGAGAAGTCATCTTCTCAAAAAAACAGTATGAGCATGGCTAAGATGAAACTATCATCTGGGAACTTTGAAATGGCTATTTTCACTAAGTTACAGGATCTAGTCTAGTAGAAAAGGTGGACGACATGCATGAACAGATGGGGAATTTGAGCAGAGAATAGGAAATTGTAGAAAGGAAATGGAAGAATGGAAATAATAGAAATGAAAACCGTAATATCAGAGATGAAGTATTCCTTTGACAGGTTAATCAATAAACTGGACAAAGGCAGACAAAAAAAAAATCTATGAGCTTAAAGCTAGGACGGTAGAAATTAACCAAACTAACACAAAGAATAAACAGAAGTAATTGTGCAAACCCCAAACTAAGCACCAACATGTGTGGGACAATGACAAATGATCTAACACACATAACTGAAGTCCCAGAAAAAGGGAGATAGAATGGGACAGAAGAAATAGTTGTAGAGATAATCACCAAGAATTTCCTGAATTAATGAAAGACAACAAACCACAGATCCTGGAATCTCAGAGAACCCCAACCAGGATAAATACAAAGAAAAAGAAACCTAAGCATATCCTAGTCAAACTGCTGAAACCAAAGGTAAGAAGACATTTTGAAAGCACCCAAAAAGAAAAACAAATTGCATAGAAAAGTAAGAAAGCAGTATTTTCATCAGAAATGTTTCTAGCCAGATGGTTCCTGAAGCCTGGCTGTGTCCCTGCCTTATAGGTCCACAAGGCAACCCAGTGGTGTTCTAGCACCCCATCTGGGGGCTGATGCTAGCTTAAGCAGGTTTTTGTTACCTGCAGAAACAGCAGTGGGCTGGAACTGAGCTAAGCAGCGTCCTCCAGGGCATTGGGTCCGGGTGTCCACAGTACCTAGCCCTCCCTCTCTTGTCACACCCAGCACCCCCACCCCCTTTACACTCACCTGGCCCTCAGCCAGCTGGTGGCTGCATCAACCCTTAAAGACCATTTACTGGCTGTGATTGGGAGCAGGCAGAGTACGTAGAGGCTAGATATACCAGTCGACTGGCCTGAATGCCCCACAAGGTGGGCCCTGGGATCTGACTGTTGCCTCAAATTCTTCCCCCAAAGGTGACCTGCCTGAAACAACCAAAGCCCGAGTCCAGCTGGCATAGCTGTCAGTGCTCTGCTGAGGGGATGGTCACTGCTATTGGCCATAATATCTGCGATGGGGGGGGGAGTGGCCAATAATTCACAGTCACCGTCAGGTTCAAGAAGATTCAGGTTTCCTCTCCCACAACCCCCATTCTAAGAGTCCCTATGTGCCTCTGTCACCTCACTTTCTGGAAAAGAGTTCCTTTACTGCAGAAGCCACAAGGAGGCAGCAAAGTGCTTATTTAAGGGCCTTGGCTGGCCTGGATGGGAGCCGCTGAAAGATGGACACAGCTGAAGCTGGGTGAAGTTTATCTGAGAAGGTGCACGGCCCAGTGAGGAGCGCAAGTATGGCAAAGGTCGGTGAAGAGACAAGGGATTCCTGACCCATTCTTTGGACATCTAGATCCTGCAGACAATTCCTGGTGGCCGGAGTCTTTTCTCACTCAGCCTAGGTCCACTTCCTCCCCACTTGAACACCCACCCCCAGCAGGGTCTGCAGTCCAGAGATCTGTCCTTGTAAATGATTCTGCAGGCAACTATATTTTATGAACTCCGCCAGGAGGCCCTTCCTGCATACTTCTTCAAATATGTATCATGTCCTCATTTAGTCATTCAATACCTGCTAAGTACCTAATACTCGGCACTTGTAGGCACTAGAGATACAGTACTGAAGAAGATTGTTTCTTTTTTTAAGTGCTTTCACACAGCTTACATTCTACTGGGGGAAAACAGACAGACAAAAAATTAGTAAAATACACAGTATATCAGATGGTAAAAGATGCCATGGAGAAACAAATTTCAGCAGAGGGGTAAAGTCCCAGGATGCAGAGGTTACCATTTAAAATAGGGCATGTCAGGCCTTGCTGAGGTGACGTTTGAGTCAAGACTTGAAGGAGATGAGGACGTAAGCCCTGGAGAAAGCGTGCAGGCCGAGGGAACAGCCTGAGGTGGGAGCGCGCCTAGCATACTCAAGGATGGCCAAGCCTCCAGTGTAGATGGTGCCAGGTGAGTGAGTGAGAGGAGAGAAGCAGGGAAGATGCCGGAGAATGCTGGGGCGGGGTGGGGGAGTAGATCATGTAAGACCTTGTAGGCGACTGTAGGGACTTTTTTGTTTTTCACTCTGAAAGAATAGGAGCCATTTTTACTCTGAATAAAATGGGAACCACTGAAGAATTTTGAGCAGAGAAATGACGTAATCTGACCTACACTTCAAGAGCATCGCTCTGGCTAGAGTGATGGGAACCGACTGGAGGCTGGGAGAGGGAAGCAGGGAGACCAGTCAGAGGCTATTACCATTCCCTTTCCATTCAGGAAAGCTTAGTAAATGAGCTCACATGCTACTCCACCTACCATGAAGCCTCTCCTGATCCTCCCTAAGACGCTGCGCCCTTCTCCTGGAGGCTTTCTCCACCTTTGTTCATGCATCTCTTCCAGCACTGGTCAGTCTTGTCTTTGTTGCGGGATCGTTGTGGGGCTGTCCGCATTCCCACCACACCTTAAACTCTCTAAGAGCAGCTGCCCAGTTGCTTTCAAAGCAGTAGCTCTCCCCAACACAGAGTGCTGTGCACATGGTTGAAACCAAGTCAGACTTTTCCCTGAGGAACAAGTGAGCCCTTCCCTCCTTAGTTGAGCTGCTTTGCTCTTGCTTTGGAGGCTTCTTCCTGGCTGTGTTTCTGCCTGGAGAGCCACATCTCTTTATGTTAAACGCTTAACCATCATAACAGCCTTAATTCGGTCTGTTAGCCACACTACACGACATAGCTTGTTTCTGGCCTGCAGAGGCAGCCTGTCAGAGCTGGCAGGAAACACAAACCAAACACTATTTGCCAAAGCCACTGGCCTCTGGAGGCTTGAGAGCAAATTAAATAAGTAATAATATATTGAGTCCTTAAACATTTACTGAGCACCTACTGTAATGCTATGCTCTATACTAGGCAGCAAGGGCATAAAAGGCAATAAAACAAATTTGTAAGGAGCTTGCTGCAAACATAGAGTGCAGGCTATATGGAAAGCACTGGAGTAGAAACAAAAATATATAGAACTGGGTCCTTGTATTCCCAAGGATTTACCATCCACCCATCACTGTTCAGCAATTACCTAGTGCACTGTGCTAAGGCTGGACATGTAATGATGACACTGAGACAGAAATCCCTCTTCACACTCTAGTGTGGAGACGGAGTAAGTAGTAAATAGTAGGGAGCTGGTGTATGTAACAAACACAACAGTACAGGGCAAGTGATAAAATACAGGTGCAAAGTAAAATGGAGAACAGGAGAAGATATTCATTGCAGTGAGGGTCTGGAAAGGCCTTCAGGGCTAAGTGGGATTTTAATAGAATGCGGAAGGATGGGTAGAACTAACACAGGTGGCTGAGGTGGGGGAATCCAGAGAAATGCAAGGGAACAGAACCCTGTAAGCATACAGCATGTTTATGGACCAAAAAGTGGTCAGTGTGGCTGTAGTTCAGTGGGTAGAAGCCAGGAGCTAAACTGGGCTGGGGATTGGGTTTGGATGGGCTTAAAGGCCAAGCTGAGATTTTCCTCACAGGCAGTGGAGACACACTGATGATTTTTAAGGAAAGGAGTGATGATACTATATCTGTGCTTTGGAGAGGAAGCTGTGGCAATGCGGAGAGGTTAGAGAATGGATGCAGGTAGACCAATTAGAGGAACAATAATGAAAGTTTGAACTAAAGTAGTGTAAAGACCCAGCTTTGATTGTATTTACTCATTCATGCCCTTGTTTGTTCACAGACATCTCTATTATATGTATTGTATTGAAACTTTGTATTGACGGAAGGTAGGGATGGAGCAGACAGGAGAAAACAAAGAAAAATAAGACCCAGTTTATGTCCTCAAGGATATAACAGTCAAGTGAGAGACAGAGACCCCTAAAACACTACCACAATTTCCCTTGACTGCTGTCATGTGATGCCTGTTTTCCCTCCCATGTTCCCCATGCTCCTCTGGCTCTTGTAGGAGTTCATTATCTTCTGCCTGTACCCCAGGGGTCACTTGAGTACCTCGACTCTTCTGTCCTCATGACACAGGATATCCCAAGATGACTTCATCCTCCCCTACGGCTTCAAACATCAGCTATATGATGATGATTCCCTAATGTATCCCTAGTTCCAGCCTCTCCCCTGAGTCCTAGAGCTGTATACCCAAACACCCAACTGAATGTCTCAATTCGCTGTCCACTGGCACCTCCAACTCAATTCATCCGAATAAAACTCATCTCTCCTCCTTACCCAAACCAGCTTCTCCCCTTGTGCTCCCTATCTCAATGCATAACCATCACTCTCCATCTACTGCCAAAGCCAGAAACCAGGGTATCATCAGTTCCTCTAGTCTGTCACTAAGCCCTAACCAGTCTACATCTTCTGTGTCTTCTCCTTGGTAACTACCCTAATTTAGGCCACTGACTGATCTGTCTCTAGTTTTACTTTGTCAAGGTATGCTCCATACTAGGCCAGAGAGCTCTTTCTAACATCCAGATCTCATACCACACCCCTGCTTAAAAACTTTTTCATGGCTTTTCATGGGTTTATTCATGGCCTATAAAGATTTTTGTGACAGCTCTTTAGCCTGGCTATATGACATTCCATTGTATGAATGTACCATAATTTAATTAGCTTTCTAGTGATAGATGTTTGAGTTGTTTGTAAACTTTTGCTATCATAAATAATGCTACAGTTGAAATTTTTGTATATACTTTATTTGAATGTGTGCAAGTATACTGGATCAGAAATTATATTCATTTGTAATTCTGGCAAATATTGACAATTTACAGTTCTACCAGTAACACATAAGAGGGCCTGTTTCCCCATAACCACACCAAGGGCATATTGTCAAACATTTCGATTTTTTGCCAATCTGTAGGTGAAAAATGATATCTAAATGTAGTTTCAATTTTCCTGTGAGCCCAGTGGGAATTTTCTCATATGTCTAAGAGCCATTTATGTTTCTTTTTATGTTAACCACCCTATTTTGTTATTGGATTTTTGTTTTCATATTGATTTGAAGGGCTTTTGTATATATTAAGCAAATTAGTCCCTTTGTCTATGATGTGAACTGCAAACATTTCCCCCAGTTTGGCATTTGTCTTTGTTTATAGTGTATTTTGCTCTGCAGAAATTATAGATTTTTTGTGTTAACAGAATTGTCTTTTTTATGCTTTGGGAAATTTTGTGCTGTTCTGAAAGACACTTTCTCTGCTATGACATATAAATTTATGGTTTTACTATTTTACATTTATTTAAACACAACTGATTCGTATGGATTTATTTTAGCATAAGGACTAGAGATACCACATTACTTTTTTTTTCAGGTTGGGTATACAGTTGTCTCAATACCACTTACTGCATAATCCACCTTCTCCCTAGAGACAGACAATGCCATCTTTATCATATACTAACATTTTCAATGTCTTGGGTCTATTCCTGGACTCCCTATTTTGTTCACTTGATCAAATTGCCTATGCATGTGCTAGTGTCCTCTGGATTTTACTATTTTAGCTATTGTAGCTTTTAATGGTTTAATATGTTGTAGAGATACGCCTCTTTCATTACCTTCTTTTTCAGAATGTTCATGGTTATTTTTGATGCAAAAATTTCTGTATGAACTTTATATTCAGGTTATGTAGTCTGTTGGTATTTTTATTAGATTATGTTAAATTTATAGATTAATTTATGGAGATCTGACATCTTTATGATAGTGATATTTCTACTCAAAAATAGAATATGCCTTTCCATTTATTCATGTCTCCTTTTGTGTCCTTCGATTGCGTTTTAGTTTTGGGCACCTACATGTAGCACATTTATTCTTAAGATTACCCTTGGTTCGTTTACCTTTTCGTTGCTATTGTAAATGATACATTTTAGTCCCTTATACTTTCTAATTGACTGTTGTTCATTGGCTTTTTGTTTATTAGTTTGTACCCACTTTGCTAAAATATCTTATTTCTATTAGTTTTTCAGTTGATATCCTTGGATTTTCCAGTTAGGGTATTACATCATAATTAAATAATGGTAATTTCACCTCTTATTTTCCAGTTTTTATATCTCATTCCTTTCTCTGTAGTTAAGTAGGCTAGTACTTCAAAGCAGTATTAAATAAAAATAGTCACAAGGGCTATCTTTGTGGACTACCTAACTTTAATGGGAATAATTTAGGTTTCCTCATTAAGTGTGATCTGGCCTTTGGACTGAGGTGTATACATTTTGTCATGTTAAATACGTTGGATATTTCATGAAGTTTGTCTGTGGTTCTTTTCCCTCAGGATTGATATTTCAGAGAGATTCAGTCTCTGTATGAGACTATTCTTTTGCAGATGGTTTCTCCTCCCTTAAAGGAAAAAAAAAGTGAACAGTTATCAAGTAGAGTATATGTTGACTGAAAATGCATTGTGAATCCAAAAGCAATTTTGTACTGGTCAACTTTATTAAACTTGACTTCCTAAGAAGGTATATTTAAGCCAACAGCAGAGAGATCCTGTGTCTTCTGACTGCCAAGAAGGTAACAGCTTTAGGTAAGAGTGAAACTGGTCCTACTTCAGTGGACAGGAGTGGGGAGGGGCTGTGCTATCAAAGTCTGGGTCCTAGACTGACCACCTGGGCAACAGGTAGTTATAGCAAAATATATATCAAAGTCATTATTTCTGTCCATCTTCACTGCCCCCAGGACCCAGGTAAACCACCTGGGTTTGCTTCTCAACTTGTTTTGCTACAATAGTCTCTTATCTGATTGCCTCCCTGCAATCATTCTCCACGAGCAGACAAAGGGATCACTTAAAAAACTAAATCCTACCCACAGGATGGATGCTTTTCCCTGTCATCCTTTAAGGGCTTTCTAATGCATTAAGAATAAAGGCCAAACAAGTTTCTACTATAAAGCACAGAGAACTATATTCAGTATCTTGTAGTAAACTATAATGAAAAAGAATATGAAAAGGAATATATGTATATATGACTGAAACATTATGCTGTACAACAATGATGCAACATTGTAAACTGACTATACCTCAATTTTTTAAAATGTGCATTTGAAAAAAAAAAAAAGGCCAAAACCCATACCATGAACTACAAGCGTTAATATGATCTGCCCTGATGACCTCTCTGTTCTTATCTCCCTCCCTCTTTTTTTTTAATTGAAGTATAGTCAGTTACAATGTGTTGATTTCTGGTGTACAGCATAATGTCCCAGTCATGTATGTATGTGTGTATGTATATATATTTATTTTCATATTTTCCTTAAATGTTATTACAAGATACAGAATATAGTTCCCTGTGCTATACAGAAGAAATTTGTTTATCTATTTTTATATCTAGTGGTTAACATTTGCAAATCTCAAACAAATTTATCCTTTCCCACCCCTTTCCCAGGGTAACCATAAGATCGTTTACTATATCTGTAACTCTCTTTCTGTTTTGTAAATGAGTTCATTAGTGTCCTCCCTCTTTTTCTAGATCATACCGCTCCAGCCACACTAAACTTCTTTCTGTTCCTCAAACTCACCAAATGCTTTTGTGCTTTGGAGCTATGCTGTCTCCTCTGAGTAGGTCATCTTACCTCAGCTCTTTGCCTACTGGTCCCTTATCAACTGTTAAATCTCAATTCAGTTGTCACTTCCTTAGAGACGTCCCTGTTAACTCTCATCTAGTACATCTACTACACTCCATCTAGTATAGTCCATCACACCGTGTATCAAAAAACAATCTTTCCGGGGAGATAAAATAGGTTAACATTCATTAAGCAAGATCACAAATGAAGAGGGGACTGTTGAAGCAGAGGGCTATTATACGCTGTCAGGGCCAGAAGGGCTAGCCTCCCATCTGACACTTTAATTCCCTGGCAATGTCCAGGTGACATGTACTTGACACTTCCACTGAGGGGACCACCCTAGCTGCTGGACAGCTTTGGAATTGTATCTTTCTTATTCTGAGCAGCAGTGTTTCTCTAGCGCTACTACATTTTTGTGCCCCTCCAAGCATAAAACAAATAGAAATCCTCTTTTAGAGGACAGTCTTTCTGGTTTCTCAAGGCAGTTCTCACAGCCCCAAACTCCCAACTTTTCCTGTAGGCTTGTCTTCCCATCGCAAGACTCTCTCTAGGGCACTCTCCTCTCAAGGTGCTTCTTTTGGTCATCTTACCGCACGAGGCCCACAACTGCCTCCAGCAATCCAGGTAGAGTCGGGCTGACGGAACCAACTGGGTTCCACCCCTTCTCCCAGGGCCTCTACCTTCTGGGACCGTGGTCCACGACCCTTCATCCATTCCTTAGACATCAACCTCCCTGCCCCTTCTATACGCCGCATCTCTCCGGCTGGAGGGAGCTCCTCAACAGCATCTCCCCGTATTGTGCCTAGCACAGCACCTGCCACAAAGCAGTTTTTCTAAAACCGCTGGTGGACTCAAACAATCCATAATTGGTCCCGGGAAACTATTCACAGTCCCAGATCTCGCAGCAAGGCTGCAAGACTAGGAAGCCGAAATCTACTCTGCTGCCCCGCCCCAACCTCGGGCCCGTCACTCATAGCGTCTCACCTCATCCGACTCGGTCCTGCCCCTCGTTCTATCCCGCTTCAACTCTCGCCTTTTCCTATAATCACTTCCTACAACCGGGGAAGCTCACTGGGGCCTATAATCCCTGATGTCTCTCTATATGTTGTCACAATTACGAAAGCCTTTAATTTAGGTTTTTATCAAAATGGGGCCATAGCCACGCCCCCTTACTCAAGTTGCCGGGGCAAACCGGAAGGGGTTGCGCCTTGCCTAGTTCGTAGACCCGGAAGTAGACGGACCTCACGGAAGCCGGCTTTGGCCCTGCGGCTGCTACAGTCGCCGCGGAGAAATTGTTGGAGCTGGCAGCCTAGGAATGGTGAGACCTCGCGGTTCGCCTCTGAGGGTTCTGAGCAGACTTGGGGGTGAAATGGAGTTTCCCAGAGTGCCGCTGGGGGCGACCCCCAGGTTTGGGGCTCCGCCCAGGTAGCGCCCCGAAAATCTGCGCATGCGTTGGCCGGACCGGGCCAGAATCTGAGCCAAGAAGTTACGCATGCGCAAAGGTAGCATGCCGGAGGTGGGGTGATAATTGGCCTGGGAGTTGACTTCCCCCGCCACCGGCCGTTGGGGCTTAAACCGAGTCTGCGAGAGCATTGGGGTTCACTTGGTGCTTTGCTTTTGAGTTTCAGGGCTGACTTCATCACCATTCCTCTCCCGAGCCCCTGAAACAGACGTGAACTAATCCCCCACCTTGGGTGTGCACTTCGTGGGGGAGAACGAGGGGCGGAGGGCCTGCCTCAGTGTACCCGCGGAATTGGGCCCTTCACCCTATCCTCAGGTGGCAAGATTCCCAGCCGTATCCAGTGGAGCGGCGTGACAAGCGCACCTGGGGGCAGGGCCGGAACGCTCCTCGAAGAGCCGCCCTGGTTAGAAGGGTCAGGACCCACTAGCGGCACTCCCGGGAGAGTCCACAGTACCAGCGTTCTCCGGGGGTTAAGAGAGGGCCCCTAGGGCGGTTGATACTTGCTCAGTTCCCAAACCGCGTTTTTTTTCTTAGCTTCCACGAGGTAGCACCCATTAAATCTTCAGCCAGAGCTGCAAATGAAAAAAGTGAGATGAACTGGTTGGAGTTCTGTCTCCCTTACCTTTTCCCTTTTTTGGCCTGGGAGGGGAAGGTTGGTGCTGTTGAGCTGAGCGGTCAGCTGACAAAGAAAAAGTGAGCCAAGAATCCCTTGTTTCTTGCTAGTTTATAGTCAAGGTCCTTAACCTAGGGGCCATGAGTAGAATTAGAGGAGTTTCTGAACATCCTAAAATAAGTAAATTTTTCTAGGGTCCATAGCTTTTATCACTGAGAGATGTCAGTGACCTCTGAAAAGGCTACTGGTTTATCAGGGTCATATTGGCAGACTAGAGCTTACTGTCACTTCTCCTGGTGTCTCCCCTAGCTTATGGGATCCTGGGGGACCTGTTTTAGTATAAGGAGATGAGGCTGGCCAGTTGGAACCCTGAGCCTCAGGGAGCCTCATTTCTCCTTTACAGAATCTCCTCTCAGCCTGTAAGCTCACCTGGTCAGAATCCTTGGATGAGCCTGTGGGACCCTTCCTCCTAGCCCTGTGGTTTGGAACCAGTGGCTTTTGGACTGTAAGAGGATGGATAAAGGTAGTATAAGGCTGGGCCAGCTCCCCAAATGCTCGGGCGCAAAGTATCTGCTGATTCCACCCTGTGCCTGGCACGTGTGTCTTTCGGTCCTGGCTGGGCATTGCCACCTCCCCCTGGGCCAGCACCACCCACGTACCTCTCAGCAGAAGCCACAATTGACTGACTTGCTGTTGAGCTGCCGCTCTTTGGCACGGCTGCATTTTGATGGCAGAGGGAGCAGTTATGCCCAGAGCCCGGTGTGTCGGCATCACCAGTCTGACCTGAGCACCATGTGCTGCACGACATGACACGTGGCACCGGGAGAACTGCCCAGCGTGGAAGGTCTGGGCCCAGATGGGATCTGGATGGCCAAGGAACTCCCACCTTAATATCTCAAGTGTCAAGGAAGCAGGGGAGGGGCCAAGAGGGCTGGTAGGGGAAGACGGACTTAGGAGGGGTCCCATGTGCAGAGGCTCAGGGCTCTGCTAGACACTTAGGAGGCCTGGGTTCACCACTTCTCTTTTTCTAGATTCTCAGGGGCTGCTAGATTCATCCCTGATGGCATCAGGCACTGCCAGCCGCTCAGAGGATGAGGAGTCGCTGGCAGGGCAGAAGCGGGCCTCCTCACAGGCCTTGGGCACCATCCCTAAACGGAGAAGCTCCTCCAGGTAATAAAGGTTTGGAGGGCCAGAGACTGAGCCTGCTGCATGCCTTCACCCCTGTGGGGAATGGCTCCCTGAGCCCCTCTGGGACCGTGATGTTGGCAGAGCCTTGTGCTTTTCCTGTCCCTCCTAAATCCCTCCCCATGGAACCAAGAGCAAGCGAGGGAGCTTTTAGGTCTTTGATGTGAATCTTTGTGGTGCAGTACCCTGTCATCTCAGAGGGGTGGAGCATAGTAGTTTCATGCCCCATCCACTGAGCCAGAGCAGTTAGCACCCTGCCTGCTGGGAACCCGCTCTATTCTGGAGGCTGGGTGTGTGTGAGTGGGTACTGGGGATGGGGCACGGGGTGCTCACTGGGTAGGACTCTTCACAGGTTCATCAAGAGGAAGAAGTTTGATGATGAGCTGGTGGAGAGCAGCCTGGCTAAGTCCTCTACCCGGGCGAAGGGGGCCAGTGGGGTGGAACCAGGGCGCTGTTCGGGGAGTGAACCCTCCTCCAGTGAGAAGAAGAAGGTGAGGGATTGGAGGACGTGGGGACTGAGGGGGTAGGGGGCAGTGCCAGATTTCATGTTTCCCCACAACCTTTGCCAGCTGGCAAGAGCCCTGTAGGGGAGGCTTGTGAGAGGATCAGGCTGCCCCAGCCCCAACCTCAGATGCCTCCCTCCTGGGGGCCCATCTCTCACTACTCCGCCTTTCTTGCTGCACTCCCCACCACCACCTCCCTGTCAGTGCATCCTGTATCACATTCTGTGTGGGAGGCATGGAGCATGCATCTATTCTGGGAGCAGACAGCCTGTTCCCAGCATTGCTGGGTGTAAAAATAACCCCCAGGTGGCATTGCTGTGGCCCCAGACACTGTACCAGCAAGAGTGTTTTCCTGGTATCTTCCCCATCCACCCTCCATTCTGGGGTTGGGGGCACCACCAGCAAAAAAAAGACCCCATAAGGTCAAGGACTACTTTGATGGGGGCGGGAAAGGAGAGGGGTGGTTATTAGTAAGCAGCTCTTTGCCTGTGTTGCTTATCATCGGCCGGGGCTGGGGCTGCCACACAGTGTGTAAAGCTCTAGGCCCGAAGTCCCAGCTGCCCTGATGTGGACTTTGAGCTCACTCTGCTCCTGCCCTCTGCCCAGGTGTCCAAGGCCCCTAGCACTCCTGTGCCGCCCAGCCCAGCCCCAGCCCCTGGACTCACCAAGCGTGTGAAGAAGAGCAAACAGCCACTCCAGGTGACCAAGGATCTGGGCCGCTGGAAGCCTGCAGACGACCTCCTGCTCATCAATGCTGTATTGCAGGTAGTGCCTCCCGCCATAGGGTTGTGTCCCCCCTCTCCCCACAGCCTCCAGTTCCCAGCCCCCAAACTGGCCCAGCAGTGTCCTGTGGGTGGAAGGGGAAGAGTTCCTCCCAGCTCTGAGGCTGGAGCAGACTTCTCTGGGGCCTTGCAGACCAATGACCTGACATCTGTCCACCTGGGCGTGAAGTTCAGCTGCCGCTTCACCCTTCGGGAAGTCCAGGAGCGCTGGTACGCCCTGCTGTACGATCCTGTCATCTCCAAGTGAGTGGGCTGGCTCCAGCAGTGGTATGGTACTGGGGACACCAGAATTTGGCCCCTGAACAGAAGAATTGTATAAGTGCCCAAGGGAGGGGCCTGGGTGGCAGGGCTCCTTGGGGCCTTGCATCCTCTGGGATGATACTGAGATCTGCCAGGCTTCAGAGGAAAGCTTCTTCTTGCTATCAACCCTCCTAGTCCTGGCTGGATGCCAGAAGCAAGGATCTGGAAGCCAAGGAAGTAACATGAGAGAAAACACCAGAATGAGTGCCAGGAGTTCTGTTCTACCACCGTGTGCATTGTGGTTTGGGGCAGGTCACCTCCAAACCTTCCCACGCTGCCCTCCTACAGTTTCTTCCTCCATAAGAAGAAGTTGGAACAAAAGAACACCCCGGCCCTTCCAGCTCCAGCAGTCCGGGTTCCAGATGCAACTGTGCGCACACACTTCCTCCTCAGTCACTTCGTTTAACGTTGTCAGAGTTTGGTTTAATACTTCACACCTGTCTTCTGCTCCACAGCCCCTAGCACCACTTAAGCTGTAGCCACAGCCCTGATAGACCAGGAAGTGGGCAGGGCGCAGCTTGGAAAAGAGGAGGTGGCTAGTGGCTGGCAGCTTTGGCCAAGTGAGGAGGAAGGTCTTGGGGCGGGAGCAGCAGCTGGTCTCCCTCAGGACTGGCCTCTAGGCAGCTGTGCCTTTGAGTCTCTTCCTGGAGTTGAACACAGGATCCTCAGTTTTCTGAGTTGCCTGTTCATATTTTCGACAAACTGATGAGGCCACCAGTGCTGTCTTAAGCCTTGAGCTCTCCTTTTGAGAGTCAGGATCTTTGAGTTCTGGATCTCAGAGGCCTGCAGGCTTTGCGGAAGTAGGAACCTCAGATTGCTTGACACCCTCCCTTCAACCCTACCCTGCTCTCTGTCTCCTCAACCCAGGCTGGCCTGCCAGGCCATGAGACAGCTGCACCCAGAGGCCATTGCCGCCATCCAGAGCAAGGCCCTGTTTAGCAAGGCTGAGGAGCAGCTGCTGAGCAAAGTGGGATCGGTAAGGCTGAAGGCTGGGAAGGCTGAGGGGTGGGGCGGGGCTGGAGCCTGGGCAGGAGCCCGCCCACCTGGAAAACTGAGGGAGGCTCTACTGCCTGGAAACGCACCCTACAGATGCATGTACAACTGCAGGGCCTTTGTGGACGGGGTCCTGAAGGAGAGCCAAGCCTGGCTCCCTGGGCAGCCAAAGCTGTCGCTTCTCCCGGCTCCTACTGGGGGCTGGGGAGGGGCCATGGATGGTGGGGCAGAGGCATGAGCGAGGAAACCCGGACACCCAGAGCATGCTTCTTGCCCTCCAGACCAGCCAGCCCACCTTGGAGACCTTCCAGGACCTACTGCACAGACACCCCGATGCCTTCTACCTAGCCCGTACTGCCAAGGCTCTGCAGGCCCACTGGCAGCTCATGAAGCAGTATTACCTGCTGGAGGACCAGACTGGTAACTGGGCCCTGGAGCTGGCAGAGTGGGGGGGGTGCATGTGTGAGTGTGAAGGCATCTGGGCACAGCTGCCCTCAGGTGTCCTGTAACACATCCCTCACTGGTCCCCAGTGTCTCATTCACTCTGCAGCAAAAGCCATTTCCTTCCAGAGGGAAGGAAAGTGGCTGGAACAGTCTTCAACATCATGGTAGCCAAAATTGCCTAGAATCCTGAACAAAAAGTCTAAATGGCAGAGTTGTCTCCCAATTCTTGATTTCTTTTTTGTTTTTTTGATATGTTTTACCATTACATAAATAATACATTAATATATTCTTCATGAATAACATTCAAACGTGAGTAAAATGTGAAAGTCCTTTTCACTGCTTGCTCTTCCTTTCCCACTCTAGAGATAAGGACTACTTTCTCTAAGCCTTCCTGTCCCTTCCCTGTCTCCCTATCTCCCTGTCTCTGAATCCCTTCTCACCAAGCAGTCTGCTGTGAGGCTGCCTTCAGGCCATTCAGAAATCCCCGCAGGGACTCTACACCCAGTCCACTTGTCTTTCTCCTTCCCCAGGGGCCAGAATGCTCTCTGCTGCCTCTCTCCCCTCACCATCAAAACTCTCACTCTCCTAATAACAGATACTAGGAAAGCAGTCTGATTAAACTGCAGGAAACTCTTCAGTTAGATTTGAGACTCAGGGTCAGACTTACATGGTACAAGCACACGTTAATCTTACTTCCTAAATACTGCCTGTTGCCTACTGCATAGTTGTTTGTACTATTCTGAATTTGAAGCTTCAGTTCTGCCCTTTACCTTACTCCCTGGTCCTGCAGCTTCTGGTTAATAAACAATATTCCTACAGGAGGATTTTAGGAAATCTGGTCGGCAGAGGCCCCATCTTTCCTTCCTGAAGGTCTCTGGGTTTAGTGCCAGTGGGCAGCCCTCTTTATTCCTGCAGCTTCCAGATCTCTGCTACTTCCTCAGGCTCAGATATCACTGAACTCCTACAGAGAGAACAAACCCTGGAGAAAGGTGGTTTTTGCTGCTACAGCTAACTCCTCTGTCACTATTTTGAAAGTTATTTTGTGTAACTTTATTTGTTAACTTAAAGGTTTGATTTTTTTTCTCTGAGTGTTATCTTATGCGGGTGTTTGATTTCTCCTTGGCCGTTTCATGCTGGGAGTCCCTGGGACAGGGAGTACACACTGCTTACCTGGCAAGTCAGTTGACTGTTAGGTGATGGGATTCCAGACCCTGGTGGGGAGACTGCCGCAACCTCCGACTCCCACACGGTCGGACCTGAGCAGGCAGGGGTGGAGGTGGAGTGTTTGTGACTCTTGGGCAGCCCCCATGCTTCCCTGGCAGACAGTGATGACACCTTGGGCGGTGTCAGACTCCTCAGCCAGCAGTCCCACTCACTAATGGGAACTGCTCCTGAGCAGACACTGCAGTCCTGGGGACAGCTCACCTTAAGGCAGAAGTCCTCAGAGTTTGGGGACCCCAATCCCTTTTACATTTTGATTAGAAAATAATGGAGACACTTTCATGAGACAATATTTATACTGAATGTATCTGATGGATTCTGATATTATTTATGTGTGTGTGTAGGAAAAAATGAATTTCATGACCCACCGTTTAAAAACACTGCCTGAGGCGGGACAGCTCCCTTCTGATGCATCCCAAGTGGGACTTGACCAGCATGTGCTCTCAGCCCCTCACCAGATATGGCAGAAAATGTCTGGGAGAGTATGATGTGATAGAAAGAGCAGTTTGGATTTGGAATCAGGAAAGCAGGGCTTGATTCCTGGCTCTGCTCTAAACTAGAGTCACATAGCTTAACCCTCCCTCCTGTATCTGTTTCCTCATCTGTAGCACGCAGCTGATAGTAGTGCCTTCCCTACTTGGTTCAATGTTTTGTAAGTGAGAACTCTTCACACACTGAAAAGACCATGCAAAAGGTCAGCTTTAATTTCCTTCCCTTTCTAGAACCCCCTCTGCCCTGGGCTAACCTCAGGCATGCTTTTTGCCAAAGTGTTGTGCAGTCTGACCTGCAGGTACTCCGTTACCTGTGTCAGGTTAATCTTGTTGATTTCAGCACAAGACTCTTCTCACGGACTGTCTTTACAGTTTGTCCTCTTAGTTCAGTTGTCTGCTCAGCAGCTTGGGGTTGAGTGGGAACATTGGTGCTGATCCTCCCTCCATCCTTTGTTCAGTGCAGCCACTGCCCAAGGGGGACCAAGTGCTGAATTTCTCTGATGCAGAGGACTTGATTGATGACAGTAAGCTCAAGTGAGTGTCTGGGGCCACGGGTAGGGCACAGAGAGCTGAGTGTCTCCCAGGGACGGAGCTCCCCAGGCTGCCCAGCCCTACCTCTCTTGCTGCAGAGAATGGAGCCCAGCCTAGACTTGCCCTGGAGCCCCAGTTGGAGCCATTGCTGCCTGGTCTCCCTGCTCAGCGCCACCCACCCGCCCCATCATACTGTATCCCCCACCCCAACCCCAGGGAGGGAGGCTAAACTGAGGCCAGAGGAATAGCCCACAGGGTCACTGGGCTGAGGGGCTGAGGGGCTGAGGGGCCGAGGGATGCTCTAGTGAGCCAAGTGGCATCTAATGGTGATCACAGGTGGCCTAGAAGTGGAGCCTGATTCATCCTTCTCTTCTTACCCCTCAGGGACATGCGAGATGAAGTCCTAGAACATGGTGAGTGTGCCCTGGTGGGGACAGTGAGGGGGTGGAAGCTCCTGCTGGAACAGAGAGGAATAG
Source organism: Camelus dromedarius (assembly GCF_036321535.1). Classification (NCBI taxonomy): domain Eukaryota; kingdom Metazoa; phylum Chordata; class Mammalia; order Artiodactyla; family Camelidae; genus Camelus; species Camelus dromedarius. The sequence goes on along the minus strand of NC_087446.1, from coordinate 53,484,824 downwards.
TACAAGGTGCTGGTGACCTCAAAGTGTCCCTCCTTACCACCCCACTTCACCCCAGAGCTGACAGTGGCTGACCGGCGCCAGAAACGAGAGATTCGGCAGCTGGAACAGGAACTGCACAAGTGGCAGGTGCTAGTAGATAGCATCACAGGTGAGGAGGTGAGGGGACCAGGAGGGTTGGGCTTCAACTCCCTTCACCCCACTCTGAGTCCCTGTGGTGGCTTGGCTAGGTTCACACTCATTTCCCAGACCCCTGGCTCATTTCCGTCAGTAGTTCTTGCCCTGGCTCTCTGCCTTCAATGCTGTGGCCCTCAGGAGTGGGCTCGTCCCTGACATGAACCGCTCTCCTCCAGGCATGAGCTCTCCGGACTTCGACAACCAGACCCTGGCAGTGCTGCGGGGCCGCATGGTGCGATACCTGATGCGCTCACGAGAGGTGAGGCCAGCCCAGCCTGCCCTATCCCTCCCCAACCCTCCCCATCCCTGCCACCACCCCCTCCCTGGGGTCCCCTTCTCTGTTCATCTTCCCCTCACTGCCCTTTCTGTCTGGTCCCTGATTTCTCATCTTTTGCTGGCCTGTGTGGACACCCCCCCCCCATTCCTTAGCTCCCAGCCCTCACCTGCCCCATTTCCCTAGATCACCCTGGGCAGAGCAACCAAGGATAACCAGATTGATGTGGACCTGTCTCTGGAGGGGCCAGCCTGGAAGATCTCCCGGAAACAAGGTACCAGCGGGAAGCAGTGTGAGGATATCCCGCCCAGCCTCTCACTGCCCTCCAGCCCTGGGGCTCGGTCTCCATGGGAACCTCAGGTACCAGCTGGGGCTGAGGAGCTGACATTTCAAAATCTCTAACTTGGGCTAGAAGGCCCAAGGACGCCTGTCTCCAGGAAGCAGAGGATATGTGTTTTCAGGTCCTCTTCTGGCCTTCCCCCATCCCATCATAGCCCCTTCCCTCTCCATTTCCATAGGTGTCATCAAACTGAAGAACAACGGTGATTTCTTTATTGCCAATGAGGGCCGGCGGCCCATCTACATCGACGGACGGCCCGTGCTGTGTGGCTCCAAATGGCGTCTCAGCAACAACTCCGTGGTGGAGGTGAGCTGGGAGGGAGGTAGAGAGGCCGGATGAGCCCAGGGTGGGCTGAGCCAGCGTGTGGACCGCGCCCCTGGTCTCACCTCCGTCCTCAGCCACACTTCTCCCCCGCCCACAGATTGCCAGCCTGCGATTTGTCTTCCTCATCAACCAGGACCTCATTGCCCTTATTCGGGCCGAGGCTGCCAAGATCACACCACAGTGAGGAGTGGTGGCAGGACCCATGGGCTCTCTCTGGCCTGTTTTCCCTGCCATCCCAGCCCCTTGGAGCTGGGAACTCAGGTTCCTGGAAAAACCAGAGTGGGCGTTGGGGGACTCAGCTCCTGGCCCATTGTTCTGAGCCTCTGTGGGAGGGCAGGCCCGGCCCTCAGGAAGCCCCCTAGAGGCTGGGACCTTCCGGCTTCCTGAGTGCCAGAGCCCCTCCCCTTCTCACTCTGCCGACCACCCTCCCCGCTTCCCTCAGAGTCCCACCTTCACCCGGTGTCTCCAGCTGATTAGCTTCAGACTCTTTTATTTTTCTTTTGTAAATAAAAAGCACTGAGTTCCAAAGTAGTTTATTTTTTAATATAAAAAACGGGGGGACAGGTAAGGCAGGGGCACATGCAGAGGATGGCAGAACCCCCTCTTTGGCCTCAGGCCTCTGTCCCCCAGCCTGCAGAGGGAGATGAGGCAGTCAGAGGAGCAGACTGAGGTGAGGAAGGGCCCCAGGAGAAGGAACCCAAAGATTCCTAGCCTGGGGCCTGCCCCTGAAATTCCAGCCCACCCTCTGAGAGCCCAGCTTTGCTCTCGGGCTCCCTGCCCTGAGCCAGCGGGCAGCATGGAGTCCTGGAGGGTGGCTGCCACCTTTCCTCCACCCCGAGGTTGGGCAGAGCAGCAGATGGCAGCATGTCTGGCAACACTGAGTTCTGTAGCTGGAGGTCAGACTCCTGTGCCTTCTTCCTGGGTCCACTGGACTGTGCCAGAGCCGTGGCAGCCAATAAGCACCATCTCCAGGCTATGGGGTTCCCAGGGCAAGGCCAGGCCCCCTGACCCTGGCGGGGGCTCTCCAGTGCTGGCAGCTTCAGCCTGGTTCACAGGCTCTGGGGGCCCAGTCCTAGTCCCTTCCTCAGGAGGCAGCGAGCCAGGGGTGCTGGGCTCTGGGCATAGTTCTCCTGAGCCTGGGGGCTCTGAGTCAGAGGTGGAGGTCCAAAAACCTGTGGCTCGAGGCCAGGGGGAGCTCTGCGATGCTGGGGGGCCCCAGGGCCAGGGAGCCATAAGAGGAGGTGGCCCTGGACGAGGGTGGGGCCAGGTCCCACTCAAGACAGAGCCAGCTGGGGGCTGTAGGCAGTAGGACGATGTCCCAGTGTCCACACACAGAGGCTGCAGAAGCCCAGATGCACCAGCCGGGAAAGGCCCCTCTCCCGACGCCCGAGGACATGGGCCCTCCCCATGGGGCGCCAGGACCAGCTGCACTGCCTGGCGAAGGGACTGCAGCCCCTCCCGCATCTGCAGCACCTGCTCAGACAGCTCCGTCACCTGGGGGGAGGGAGAGAGCGGTCAGAGTGGAGTCAGGGCCTCACAACTGCAGGGCCCCCCACCCTGCCTCCACTTTGCCCCTCACCCACCGCCTGCCGAAGCTTGTCCAGCGTGTCTGTGTTCCTCACCTCTCTGGGCCCAAGGGGGACAGTGAGCAGGCTGTTCTCTGTAAAGTAGGATGGGGTTACCAGCTGGGGCTGGTAAATGAAGACAGCGTGGGGTCCAGGCCTCTGCCCAGTTAGCACAGACCAGAGCCACCTGGCAGAGCCTACTGCCAGGAACAGCCACTTACATCCTCGCCTTGAGTTGCTGAATTCTGTACAAACCACCAGGGGGCCTCAGGCACACTGCCCCGTGCTTCCCCCTCAGGAGGCTGCTTTTGTGCCAGCCTCCTGCTCTGTCCTCCAGGCAAGTGGACACTTCTGGGAGTTCATTACCAGGTCCACTCCCAGGGCAGCCCAGCCTGCCCAGGGGCCACTTTGAATTCTGCGTCCCTAGCCCTGTATCCTCCTAGTGAGCCAGGCATTGTGCTAAGGGTCTTAGCAACATTATCTCATTTCACGCGCACAACCACCTTTTTACAACCGAGAAGCTGGGGTGAGAACCAAGGTCATGCAGCTAGAGAGCTGGAAGCGGAGAACCAAACTCCATTCCAGCTGACTTCCAACGCTAAGGTGCTAGTCTTAACCACGAAACTCCCCTGCCCAAACCATGCAGGCGGGTGAGGGCAAGAGGGCGTCCAAAGTCTGTACCCTGCTGGTTTCTCAGAGGCTCACAGGGCAAAGGGACTGCCTTGCTGACCTCCCCCCAGACCCGGGCCCCAGTACCTGGTCCAGGAGAGGGGCTGCTGCTACATTCTGGGCCAGACTGCCTCACACGGAAAGAGAACTTGGGTTGGTCGGAGCCACAGCCATCCTCAATGCCATCTACTACCCTGTGGATGCAGGCGGCAGGGCAACTAGTCAGTCGATAGATGACCACTGCAGTGTTTCACGGGACAAGATGCCCCACTGCCCACAGAAGCTGCAGGAGCCTGGAGCTGGGCCAGGGCTTAGGGCCCCAAGAGAGGTAACATGTGGTCCCTTCCGCAGGAGTTTCCAGTTTCACTAGGGATTGAAACTTGAGTGATGTGAAACAGCAAGAGCGTTCTCAGCAGGGCATGGTCATGCACTGAATGGAGTCGGGGCAGCAGGGAGATGGAGGAGTCAAGGAAGGCTTCTTGGAAGAAGCTGGGAGGGGTTAGGATGGAAGGATGGGCATCTGGGGCAGGGGTGTGCCTGGCCAGAGCCCCAGCCCTCTCATCATATCTCTGCCAGAGTTGAGTGGCCCAAAGCTCACTCACCTGGGGCTCAGATCCGGGGGCACATTCCATGGCACATGGGGCAGCCGCAGCCCCTCTAAGCTCCGAGGGTGAGCAGAGGGGCCAGCCTCAGCCTGTGAAGCCCCTGCCCTGCCTGGCCGCCCTCTGCCGCCGAGCCGGGGCCGGGGTGCGGTTTGACGCGGGGATAGCAGCTTGGCGGCTGAGGACGAGGAGGTGCAGCTGGGGGACAGTAGGGGGCTGGAGGGCTCATCAGCTGGGGCTGGTGAGGCTGTGGGGCCCTGCTCCCCATCTGTCTCCTTCTCCTCCAGTGTGGACATGAGGGTGTTGTCGCCACTCAGCGAGCTAGTGTCCACCTGGGGATAGTGGGGGACAGGCAACTGGGATGGATATCCCCTCTATGTCCTACTTACCTCCCCCCATGGTCTCATCACCCTAGAAAGGAGGAGCTGTTTTTGTTACACAGGATACCTGGTGTCTCCCACCTACAGAGGAAGAGACTCAGCAGGAGAGGGGAGTGATTTTCTGCTGCCACCATAAAGCCACAAAGCTTGGAGGCATTCGCCACCCCTCAAAATCCTAGCCAAGTGTGGACACACCAGCCCTCTTCTTGGTCCCTCAGGCTAACTGAACTGTCCAAGAGGACTCAGTACTAAAACCTGGTTTGGAATAAGTGACATAAGGCAGGAAAATTCAAAAGCCTCTCAAAGCAGCCCTGTTCCACTGTGAAGCAGCAGGGGGCACTGCAGGGCTCTCTTCAGAGACAGCCTGGAGGTCTAGGGCACAGCGCTGCCTGGCCCCGACCCCTGGGAACCATCCCTCATCTGTGACCTTACAGCCTCCTTGTCTGGTACCAGTGGATTCGGCCAGTCTGTCTCAGACGGGCCGGGGAGAGCTAAGAATGGTGGCTGAGCTGAGCAGGGCTGGGCTCTGAGGGAGAGTGTGAGTGCTAAGGGGCAGGAGAGTATAGACCACCCGCCCCCCACCACATGTGGGAGTATTCACACTAGGCCATGTGCTCCCACAGCACCTCCACAAACCCCGCCTCTGCCCCCCTCACCAGGCTCCCTGGCACCCTAGCCCCCTCCATGCACATACCCAGCACCCTCACCTCTGCGGGGCCTCCACCAGCACCCAGGTTGTAGCTGAGCTCCCCCCGGAGGCCCCTGCTGAAGCGCGGGGCAAACTCAGGGTACAGCGCGAGGCTCTCGTGCAATCCAGCCAGCTGCAGACACTGCAGGACACAGTATGTCAGCCCCTTCACATCGGCATTGGCCTTGACCACCTGCTCGCGCCGGGGCAGCTCACAGCCGATTAGATCGCCCTTCCCTGGGGAGAGGAAGCAGAGGTCAGCAAGCCCTGCCCCTCAGCCACCAGAGAGGGGTGTCGAGTGCAACCTTTCCAGCCAGGACAGAGAGGAGCAGAGGGGCCCGGGCCCTGGACCCCTGCTGCCTGCCTCACTGGCTCCTCAGATGCGCTTGGGGTCAAGAGCCCCATGACCCAGGTGCCCAGGCACATCTGGGACCAAAGCACTGCATTGAAACACATCAGAATATTAGGTCTGAGACACCCACTCTGGTGGCTCCCAGGTTGCCCATGGATCAGAAGCCCCTGGGAAAGTTAAACCAATCAGACTCCCAGGCCCCATCACCACCTAAAGAATCACAATCTCTACTGGAGACCCTACAGTTGTTTTTCAAGCCCCATGGGTGATTCAGGTGGAGCTTGTCCAGGGACCAGTATGTGGATCTAGCAGGTTAGCGCCACCTGTGGCACAGTGAAAATGGCAGGGGTCACGTTATTTCACTTCCCTGAGCCCTGGTGCCTCGTCTATACGAGAGATCCTATACTGAACTTTCTGTGGTGCTTTCTTGATCTCACTAGAAGGTGTCAATGGAGGGTTTTCCCACCACCAGGCTGAGACTGCCACCTGGCTGACAGCGATTGTAAAATGGCATCAATTAGAGTCCGCATCCCAGCCTCAGAGATGTTAAATTGTGGGGGAAAAAATGTGTGACTTAGAATCAGTGAAAGAGGGTGTCTGCTCAGGGACACGGTGCGGATTAAATGAGTTAGTGTTGATAAAGTGCCTGACACACAGATGACCAATGAAAGTTCATGTCCTTGCCTCCCTGCCCAACAACTGTTCCTTACAGATCATTCCCAACAGGGATAGCACGCCTGGACTTGGGCGCAGCAATCTCAGCCCGCACAAGGCAGCTCAACCCACGGCCAGACATTTCACAAGATCAGACAGTGTTTCCTTATCCTTAAGGAAAAAGATGGCTCACTGCCACCCCCGCTGTGGGCTGCCTCACGCTGCCAGCAGAACGCACTCAGCTTAAAGGCCTCCTCTAAATGTTCATGAAAAAATAAAAAATAAAAAAATAAAAATAAATGTTCATGGACTTTTGCTCAAACTTAAGTGTAGAAAACATCGTTGTTAAATCTTGTTTTCTTGGTTTCTGGCCATCCTTCTGGTTCCTTTCGAGAGCTGTTGGGATCTCGATGTGATCATCTGATGAATGAGATTTCTCTCCTCATGTGTGTCATCTGGAAGTAGAATAAGTATGTATTTCTTGTCTTCATCCAAGAAGAGACAAAAACAAGAAATAGGGCAGGACCAAGGACCGAGTTCCGTGCCACTGGTCTCAGGGACCAGAGACTGCCCTCCAGGCTGTATCTCAGCCAGAGCCTCCAGCCCAGCTTATCAAGCCCCAAAAGGTCCTCCCTGCACCGTTGTGCGGCTCACCTCTCTTCATCTTGCCTCCTTCCTCACCCACAATTGACTCTGCACACACTTAGCTGTTAGTTCACACACAGAGGTGGGGCCAGAACTGATTCTGCTAGATGTGCCATGAGTCTGAGCTGCCAGGAGCAGGCAGAAAGCACCTGGATGTTCAACTAAGGAGGCAGGTCGGGGTAGGGTGAAGGCAAAGCAGAAAACCAGGCCATGATGAGGGTTGGGGAACCAGGCATCCATTGGGGCATCCAGAGTGGCCAAGCCAACAGAGGAAACAGTTCATCTGGAACAGATGGGCAGGGACAGGATGGATTGAAGGTGGCGTAAGTCCCAGTGCTGGGGAATCCTGGAGGCAAAGGCCAGGGTCAGGCAGTGGCCATCCTTGAGGCTCTGTCTTAATACTGAGCATGGCTGTTCTGAGACCTGGTGCCTGGTATCAGTGAAGAGATATTCTTGCAGGACTCATGCCAGCTCCCAGCCACACTGCTTCCTAGGCTCCAAGCTGAAAACCATCTGTTTAATAATCCGCTTGACAATCTTGCTTTGGAGTGACTGGTCTGCAACTGTTGAAATCTGCCTTTTGCCCTTCTGAATCTCTCCAGTTCCCCCTAATTTCTCAAGGATTGCCAGCCATACGTGAGTGGACTTAACTCCATTTGCTCAGAGACCTGGCATCTAGGACCAGAAGCCAAACTCATGAACGATGCCTCTCTCAGCTCCCAGAGCTCCTTGGTGGTATTTCTTTTTCCTGTTCCCTGTTGGAAGACCATCCTTCTCAAAGGAGGGAGGACGGGCACACCATTGCTGCTGGGCATGTGGTCTTCCTAGTTCTCCAGGTTAGTGACAAACTTCAGCCCCTCCGGCGTCAGCTGCCCCCACAGAGAGTCTACAATACAGGCTGCCTGAGGATCCAGCTGTGGTTCGGGTGCCACCTCCCTCCCACCAGATGTGTGAGGCTCTCCATCACCCAAGCAGATCACAGACCCCACTCTGGGTTCCCTGCTGAGAGCCTCCCACAGCCCTGAGTTGCCCACTACCCTGACACCGCGCACTTTTTGCAGGATGAGTCTCCCCAGAGCCGAGTGCCTGAGAGCACAGTGTAAGAAGCCTGAGGTTTAGATTTGGCAGACTAGGTTCTAACACCTCAGTCTGCCCCTTCATTAACCTCTTGGAGCCTCAGGCTCCTTCTCTGCAAAACTGGAATAGCAGTAGTTCCTCCCTGCTGGGCTTTGTGAGGTTTGTGTGAGATGAAGCATGCGGGGCAGCCTGGACACGTGGCTGACCCCACTGCTTCACCCCTGGGGCCACCAGCACTTTTATCTGGCTATTCCACAGCTGCAATCTCTTCTTCCTCGTCTAGAGAACTGACCCCTCATCTTCACCTCTCTTTCTTTTGCCAAGAAGCTAAGTGTATTTGGAGTCTGAGCTCTGCTGACACCCATAGTGCAGTGGCCCTGGGCTTGCTCTGTAACCTGCCCTAGGAAAGCAGCATCTCCTCCCCTCACCCCACCCCCAGGCCCGGCGGTGTGGGGGAGAGGGAACAAAGATGGCGGTCGTGCCTCCCTTTTTCCTGCCAGAACACTCTTTCCAGTCTCAGTGTTAGATTTTCCTCCTTGACAGAGTGCGGCTCTGTCCCCTCACATACCAAAGGCTGGTCCTTCACTCACTCTGGCCTCCAACACCCATGACATAGAGTCTACCTCCTTGTGTTGGCGGCTTGTGGCCACTGGGTCCGCTCTGATCTGTGCCCAGAGCTCCGTGGCTACTCCTGACTCCACCCCGGCTTTTCTCCCTGGTGGCCTTGCCTGCGTCGGCTCTCTGTGTTTTCTGCAGATGGGGCCATGGTCCCACCCACCTCCTGCAAGTCCCCGAGTCCTCTGTCCCACTCTCACAAACCTAGGATGGCGAGCACCGTGCCGCCCTTGAGCACCTCCATGGAGCCGGAGCAGACGAAGTAGAGGGCCTGGAGGGCGTCCCCTTGGTGGATGAGGTACTCGCCGGGCGTGCAGAAGGCAGGCCGCAGGGCCAGGGACAGCGCCCGCAGGCAGCCGCGGCTCGCCGCCTCGAACAGGGGCAGCTGCAGGACCTCCTTGTGTAGGTGCATGGCAATGTCTGCGCGGAGCTCGTCTGGGAGGCTCTGCAGCAGCTGCAGTGGGAGCAGGTGGGGAAGGTTAGGGTGGAGAAAGGGAGGGAGCCGCGTGCTTCCCGTTCTCGCGAGAGACTCATCTGGGCGGCCCTACAGCAGCTACAGGTGGGAACAGGTGGGGAAGGTTAGGGTGGAGAAAGGGAGGCAGTCTCCCGCCAGGCTGGTACCTCGAGGCCCAGTGCACAGCATCCAGCTCCACACTTGGTCCAATCAGTGCGGGGGGCTGTCTCTGCCTCCCTCTCAATCACTTTACCACCCCCTTCCGCTGTGAGCAGCCCAGTTTTCCTCCTCTTGGAGGTCAGTGAACAGGGTCTCCAGACCTAACAAGGGTGTAGAGGGGCCTCCGAGCCGCCTTGGCTGCCCTCGGTTCCATGCTGCTGTCCCCCCAGCAGAGACGGAGGTAGGGAGGTCAGAATTCTGCATCCCTTGCCCTCCAGCCCACTCCTGGGAATGTTAGGCCGAGCACACATTCCTTGAAGGAGCAAAGGCCGGACGGGCCGGCCCTGGAGGCCTGCGCACCTCGGTGGTGTCGATACCGTTGTTCACAGCCCAGGTCGCCTGGAAGTACTCGAGCATGCGCTGCTTGAGGGGCTTGGGGATGCGGTGGATGCGGATGTAGTCGCGCAGGTCGCGGGTGCGGCTGTGGTACAGAAAGCGGCGGGCGTACATGCGCTGGATGATGGCCGTCACGTTCCCAAACACCACCGCGTGCATCAGGGCTGGGGAGGGTGGCGACAGGGGTCACCTCCAGGACCAGCCTGGCCCGGCCTGCCACAGTGAGGAACACATCTGTTCTCCCCACCCCCACCCTCCCACGCTAGGCCAGGCCCACGGCTCTGTGCGAGGTGGAGTCTGCGGCCAAGTGGGCTCTCCTGGCCCTGGCCTCGTGCTCCTTGGGCCCCCTGGCGAGGACCTCTGGACCCTGGGCGGGAGGGGAGGGAAGAGCCGCCCAGAGCCATCAGTCTGAGACTGCGCCCTGGACCGGGAGAGGGGCAGGCCTCACCGCCGATGAGCATGGTGCAGATGGAGAAGATCTTCTCCGTGTCCGTGTTGGCGGACACGTTGCCGAAGCCCACGCTGGTGAGGCTGCTGAGTGCGAAGTAGAGGGAGGTGATGTAGGCGCTGCGTAGTGAGGGGCCGCCCAGGAGCTCCGGCCCCGTCCTGTTGGCCTCGCTGCCGCTGCTGCTACAGTTGTCACTCTGGCCAGAGCTGTTCCCTACAGCCGGGCTGCGGGCCACCAGGTAGTAGGGGGTCTCCAGTCGGCGGGCCAGCTCCTGCAGCCAGCCTGGGGAGGGGGCAGGACAACACTGCTGCACTGCCGGGGCAGGGTGCCCGCTGGTCCCCCGGGGTGGGGGACATGTGGCTGCAAATCCACCCTCCATGGCTTCTGGCCACATCCCTCCTCTGCCAGCCCTGCCCACCCCCGTGCACCCCCTCAGTCCTCACTGAGACAAGCACATGAGGATGAGACTGTTATCTCCCCAGATGGTGCCTCTGGGTGCTGAGGATGGAGTGAGGAGCACTGCACCCTCCTCCCCCGGCACTAATCCCAGGCAGGTGGCCCAGCTGGAGTGGGCAGAGGGACTGGAGGGCTCACTGTACCAGCCACAGCCTCGTCCCCGGGGCCAGCGCCTCCGCCCTGTCCACCCAGACTCGTCTTGCTCTTTCTCTGAGCTCCCCTGCTCCAGAAGGCCACCCCCCATTCAGCCTCGTCCCTCCCCACAACCACACACACCACCCAACCTCATGTCCATGTCCTCAAGCACACTGACGTGCACACACGCATACACACCATTAAGGCTACAGACGTGCTCCACACAGTTGAGGATGAGGGCACACATGTGTGAGCACATTCTCAGGAGTACAGTTGTGGCCACTCACACAAAAAAATCCTGTGTACACTTGGGAGAGAGACAAGGGTGCACAGGTGCTTGGACGATGACACCCAGGTAGGAGAGGGATACACCTGCGTGGATGTGAGCACACAAAGGCCACAGACAGACCACCGTGCACACAGAGGCTCTTGAGCACACACGCAGACACAGGCCAGCCTGGGACACCACCAGGCAGAGGCTGAAGATCGCCCCAGTCTCCCCAGCAATCCCAGATTCTCAGGCCTGGCCTTGGAGGAGGTGGGGCTGTGTACTGGGGACTCTCAGGAGCCTATGGTTGCCTAAAGTCACTCAGCTGAGCTGGAGGGTTGTGGGGATTCTAGGGTGTTTGATGGGGACTCCCAGGGTCCACAGAGGTACCAGGGGTCCTGGCAGAGCTGGGGGCCATGGGGAGCAAAGGAGGGAGGGCAGACCTAGAATGGAGGCCCAGAGGGTAAGGGCAGAGGGTGGGCTCAGGATCACAAGCTGCAGTGAGACCCACCTCTCCACATATGCGCTGCCCCTCCCCCCTCCACAGCCCCCTACTTCACACTCACCCCAACACCACACACACGCTGCTCCCTGTGATTCCCACCCACCCATTCATTCAGCAACCTCATGCACGTGTGCCAGGAGGTGGGGCACCCCCAGAAGCTTACTGCAAGGCAGGAGTCTCAGAGGTACATAGCACCCCAAGATGGGGCTCAAACCTACATGCTATGGGCTACATCCAGATGGCTTCCTGGAAGAGGGGACGTGGGTGCTCAGTCTCAGAGGATGGGTAGATTATTGATACAAAGAAACTGAGAGGGGGCCGTTCCTGATCTCAAGAAAGGCATGGGCCACACCTAGGGCTGGAGACGAGTTCTGGTGAGGAGCTCAGCTTAGCCAGAATGTGGGGTCCACACTGGGGGATCAAACTCCAGGCTAAGGTATCAGGGGGAACACGTTAAGCCCTGAGCCAAGGTGAGGATTCACCCTCCTGTTGTTTGATGTATGCTGTGAGAATGCAAGGAAGTGCAAAAAATCTTTCATCATTTAGTTAGGCCCCCAAGGTGAAGCCAGTCGCCGAGTGGGGTGGGGCAGGGGTAGGAGGAGGACGAGGGGAAGGTGCAGAGGGGCCCCTCCTCACTCAGTCTTGGTAGTGGGGCATCAGCAGCCCCTGGGGCTGGTGGTGGGACAGCACGTCTCATGGGGAGGGTCGGCAGCAGAGGCTGCTCTGGAGGCTGGTGGTATTCACACTGAGAAATGTGTTGGGTGACTTCCCTCAGTGTTTAGCACAATCTTTTGAAAACCTAACTCCTCTTCACTGGGCTAATGGGATTCTGGGGCAGGAATTCTATCTACACCAGGAGCAGTGAAGCAGCAGAACCAAGTCAAGGAAGCCATGGGAAGGCACCTCCCACCAGGGAGAGCTGGGCCAGCAAGGGGCACCCCTGTCCTCCACAGACATCCCTCCCAGGGCTGGACCTTGGGAGGTTGGGTGTGGCTCGAACTCAGTGGCGGGTAGTTTCCCTGGAGAAGGAAGTAGCAGACAATGATGTGAAGGACTCGGAAACTCCCCTAATGTGAACTAGTACTACCCCCAAATAGAAAACCCTTCTGGAACTTAGAGATCAAAGGTATGTGTCTGCAAATAGTCAGCCACCTTCATGCCTCACACTCTTCACAGTGGGGCTCAGAGCCCCTCTGGGAGCGAAAAGTGTTCTTCACTGCAGCTCAGCAGCCCCTGTGAAGTGGCCAGAACAGAGGGGCCACGTGGACACAAGACCCAGGGCATCTGGGTCCTGTTGGGGGTAGGGGGCTGACTTGGGGGTTTGGTGTCTCGCCCACTTTGGGGTCAGGGCTTTGCATCACCATTACCCATTGCCCAGTCCTCTGAGCGTCTTCACTGTGGGGCCGTCTGACTTCAGAGCCTCCACCACAGCCTCCCTCTGGGAAGGGCAGGTGCCAAGGGGCTGACACTACCGGGAACATCCGGGTTCCTGTGCTCGGCAACTGGAGCTTTGGGGACTATCCCCATGGGCCTCTGGGCAGCACACCGGTCTCCGCGGGCTTGGCAGGGGAGAGGATTTGCAGGCATCTGCTCGTCCCCAGGAACTGATCAGAGCACGTTTCTAAGGCCAACCTGGACTCCTGGTGACCCCACCAAGGAACAGGCAGTCACGAGGGGCCATCTGAACAGTTGGCCTGTTGCCCACTGACTGGAAACAGGGCGCTAAAGCCAGTTACTGGGAAGTTGCCAGAGGGCCAGAGGGCACGGGGAGGAAGGAGGCATGTTCAGTTTGGGAGCTGCAGGATATGGACAGTTAGACACTGTTGGAAGAGAATCTTTTGGAGTCAGAGAGAGAGGACGGAGTTGAGATGTTCACACAGTGGTGCCAGTGGAACCGCCAAGGGAGAGCAAGGTGGGGAGAGAGGTCTGAGGAAAGCCAGGCTCTAGGAGGGGCTGGGGCAGAGAGGGGGTTGGCAGGGTCAGGTGCTACAGGGCCTTCAAGGGGATGAGGGTTTGACCTGCAGGGTGACATGCTGGGTGGAGAGGTGGGGGTGGAAGCCCTCCTGGCAGGATTAAGATGCGAGTGGGAGGTAAGCAGAGGGAGGAGCTGTGAAGTGGAGGTGAAATGAAGGAGAGTGAAGATACTGGTGGGACGCAGAGAAAGGCTGCATTTTAGGCTGGAGGAGAGCTGAAGCAACTGAGAAACATGCGGCCCAGAGGTGACAAGAGTGGGGAAGGGGCCTTAGGAACCAAGCTGGTGGGGGATGAGCTTCCAAAAGGATGCTGGGAAAGTGTCAGACATCAAAGGAACCCTGGAGAGGTCTCTTGAGAGGGGCGGGGTTCCCAGCTGGGCAGGGACTTGAAGAATGTGACAGAAGTTTGGCCACGAGGAGGCCATGATGGGTGACTAGACTCCTCCAGGCAGCCCATCAGGCTGTCTCCACAATGCCCAGCTGCTGGAGGGCAGGCCTGCCTTGAGGTGGTGGCGCTGTCACACTCCCACCTGCACACACACGCAACAGCCCCCACATTTTCCTCACAAACACATGCCTACTTGTACACACATCCCTGACATACACCTATGAGCATGTTCACATGCAGACTTGCACACATCTCTTTGACACCTCATATCAGCTCACAGACATACCCTGACAGACACACACTTGGACTCACATCTCCCTGACACATACACTCGAGTGGACTGATTCCTTAGGCACATATGCACACACCGTACACACATACACAGCCTGCAGTACCAATCTCAGGCAGCTCGGAGGCGCTGCTCTCAATCTCCCGCTGGCCGATGTAGAACCAGATGCAGGCCACCCAGTGGGCGAGCAGGGCGAACACGGCCATGAGCAGGGTCAGCACCACGGCACTGTACTGGGAGTAGCGGTCCAGCCGCGGGAGCAGGCGCAGCAGGCGCAGCAGGCGCACTGTCTTCAGCAGGTGCGCCCCGACATACTGAGGTGGGGAGAGGCAGGGAGGTCACCCCAGGGCCAGCCCCTCCTGTCTTACCCCAGAGCCACCCAGCCCGGCCACACTGACCACGTTGACCTTGAAGGCGTGGAGCAGGTCGAAGGGCAGCGCTGCAATGACATCCAGCAGGAACCAGGTGGTAACGTAGTGGAGGCAAATGGACTTTGGGGCAAACACCACCTGGCCTGACTTGGACACGAACGTGGTGCGGAAATTCAGCACAATGTCTGCAGGAAGTCAGGGCAGGAGTCAGCACGGGCTGGGGAGGAACCACACTTTACTGGGCACCTGCTCAGTAGGACACTGTCCTGGGCCCTTTACATGCACCATCTTAGTTTCCACAGTAACTCTAAAGGGTGGGCACTGTTATACTTATTTGATGAAGGGAGAAACAGGCTTGGAGAGGCTACGACTGGCTTGGGGTCAAATAACCCATTTGTGGTAAAGACATTTTTGGAACTAAGGTCCCATTTCAAAGCCCACAGGTCATAAATAGGGAGGGCAAGGAGGACACTGGGGGCAGCAGAAGCCATCCAGACTACCCACAGGGGCCTTGGCCCAGGGTGGGGTGGGAGGCACAGAGCACACATACCAAGAATGAAGAGGACCTCCACGGCCAGGTCACAGACACTGGGGGGACTCCGGGCGGCGCTGGGTTCCCGGGCTGTGCTCACGCACACGCTGTAGGGCACGGTGACGGCCACATAGAGGGTGGCAAGCAGAATGAAGCCGTCCCAAGTGGCCCTCAGCGCCCCACAGTGCAGCAGGATGAAGGGTGACTTCCGGATGGCGGCTACTTTGTACTCTGGCAAATTTGGCTTTTCCCCAAACACCCCCTGAGTGAGAGGCAGGGCAGATCCAGGCAGAGGGGACAAGAAATTGGCACAGGCTGAGTGTGGATAGGGTCTGGGACAGGTATCCACCTCCTCTCTGGCCCTACATTCTCAAGACAACCTCTGACACAGGCATTAGAGTCCCCTGGTCATAGATCAGAAGACTGAGGATTGGGGAGATTAAGTGACTTAGCTGAGGTCACACAGCTGCTTAGGGGAGGAGCCAAGATTGAGCCAAGGCCCACCAGGCTCCAGGGCCCAAAATCTCCTCTATACCTTTGATAGATCAGGCACGTGACATTCTTGTCACATCCCCCAAAGTGCTGGTGGGACCTGGGTAGCCCCCTGGACAGTCTCTCTGTGGTGGGCTCAGTTCTTCTCCTCCATCTCCTCAGCCTGCCCCAACCCTGCCCCGCCCCCCAAACACACACCCTAGCACGCAATCCACCTTATTGAGCTTGTGCTTCCCCTTGGGCTGCTTCTGCAGGTGCCCAGACAGGTGGTAGAGCACAGCCCGACTCCGTCGTCGGTTGGCATTGAAGCCTTTGGCCCCTGCCCTGCCATATCGGCGCCGGCCACCACCTGCAAAAGAGCGGCCAGAGAGGGTGATTGGGGAGGCACTCACACACCCCAGCCCAGGGGCTTGGGGGTAGGACACCAGTTCCTGGCCCACAGACTGGCTGACTGACTAGCTCGTCTGTTTAGAGCTGGAACTCCAACGTTTCTCACTTCCTAGAGTCTCCTGCCAACCCCAGCAATGGGCAGTCCTGTGGATGCTTACAGACACTCCTCCCCAGTGCCTGCTTCTAGGAGAAGGAGGTTTGGACCAAGGCAAGTCAGGAGAGGATCTCCATAGGGAAGGGCCTGAGAGGGGAGAAGGGAGGTGGTTCTCAGGGGTGAGGAAGTGCAGAGGTAGTAGGAGGCCACTGGGCAGAGCTGTGAGAGCTTCGAGAAGGAGCCTAGCGCCCACGCAGGTGCAGTGGCCACTGAAGACGTACATTGTAGAGCAGCTGCCCCAGGGCTGGGGGTGGGGGATGGGGAATGGAGAGTACCCCCAGCATCCCCAAATAGCAAAGAGGCCTTGGAGCAGCTTTTGATGACAGTTTTGTGAGGTGTCCAAAGGTCTTCCCCAGCCCTAAGAGGATGTAAGAGGGGAAAGACCCCCAGGGACAAAGCCAGGGTTCTCCAGAAAGGTTTGTGTGAGGAAAAGGAATCAGGTGGGTCTGTGCTCAGCCTCACTAATTAGTGAGAAAATGGTACTTCATGGGCACTAGTGGAGTTTGCTGCCTTCGGTTTCTTAGTAAAGTTGACTTTAAAACTCCAACTTTGTCTCAATAAGCTTTCTGTACCTGGACATGTCGAGATGGGAGCGGCACAGGCTCTCGGCACTGACTCCCAGCAGAGCAGGAGTGGTGGGGGACCTCCAAGCCCATACTGGATGCCACAGCCCCACCCAGGCCCGAGGTACCCAACACCCCAGCCACAGCAAACAAATCAGCAGCTCTACGGCACCCACCTCTCTCCTTCCAGCTGTCAGGGCCCCCTCGGTTCTTGGTATCACTGATGTCCTTGTGAGAGACTAGGAAGAGGGCCACTTCCCCCTTCTCATTCTTTATGGGTATCACATCCAGGAGACACCAGAACGGGAGCCCTGGGCACAAGGACAGACTCAGCCCAGTTCCCATTCTCTGTCAGTGCCCAAGGGCCATTGACACCCCTGGTCAAGGCACAAGCCAGCTCCACTTAGGAAATTTAGGCTTGATCGAACAGGGTGAGGGAAAGCAAGGGAGAGCAGAGATGACAGACATGTGTTCATAGATCTGTCCTGCTAGGTCAGAAGGGGACATTTTTCTACTGGGGTGGAAAACCCAAGATGGGAAATTGAGTGCTGGCTGAGATTGGGGTGAGGACAGAAAAAAGGAGGGACCAGGAACAAGAAGAGACGAAGAGAAGAAGGGAAAGTGGGAAGATGGGATGAGATGGGGAGATGGAGAAGATGGGACTGGAGAGGAGGGACTGTAGATGGGGTGGGTACCAGGCTAGGTGAGACCCCAAAGGTAGGGCCAGCCGGCCAGGTGGCCCCTCACCGCTCTTCCGGTATAGGATCAGCTCAGCCTTGAACTCCTTGTGCTCATCCAGGGCCTTTCGGATCTGTTGGCGGACGAGCTCACTGGTGTCTGGCCCATAGAGGAAGGAGCAGGCACAGCCCCGCTGCATGACCTCAGCCCGGGAGAAACCCGTGAGGTCGCAGAAGCCATCAGAGCAGTAGACCACGGGGAAGAGCCCCGCCACCTGGGCGTTGCCCAGCACGAAGTTACTATCTGCAAGACAGCACCTCTCAGAGGAGGTGTGGGGTGAAAGGGCAAGGACTCTACCAACCCTCCTTTCCCAAATGCCTGCAACCAAAGGGTGGGTGTTACAAATCCCAGGAATGTTGTGTGTGAGTGCTTGGGGTGAAGTAGGGGAAGGGTTAGGACAGGAGCTGTTTATGAACAGGAATTAGCATGCCACCTGTGTGTCAGTGCCCTGTAAGGGCCCCTTCCTAGCATTGTGTGTACAGTACATTCAAAAATCAGCATGTGTGAACCCTGTGTGGGTGCTGTGCCCTCTGGAGTATGTCCTGAGCAGCTTCAGGTAAGGGGTGCGGTTGGGGAAGCCCCAAGGAGGACTCTAGGCTAGCCTTAGTCCCACCCCAGCCTCTGCCAGGTTCACTCACCAGCTAGGTACCCAGGTTGGCTACCTGGCTCCTCCCACTGAGACACATCTGGACTGAGAGGCAGTCCAGGCCACCATCTCTTGTGCACTTTGTTTGAGCCCCAGTTACCTGATGTGGCCCAGGAATTAGTGAGTGTGATCCATACTGAGGGTGTAAGAATGGTAGCTGAGCACTGGCAGCCTGGAGCCAGGAATGTATTGGTTGGGGGGTGGGGGGGCACGCTGAATCAGCAGGCTGCAGGAGCCAAGCGCAGGCAAAGCATATGGAGAAGCTTGAGGAGGTGGGGGCTCAGGGATGGGCTCCTGCCTTCCATCAGGAACCAGACTGGGAGGATGCTAGGCAGGCAGCTGGGAAGCCCCACTGGGGGTAAGGGAGGAGGATGAGGGAGGGGGCTTTCACGATTTTCCCAGTGCTCAGAGCCCTGGGAAACCAGGATTCATCAGCTCTGGTCGACTTCTCCAAACTTCCCCACTCTTGGTGGGAGTCCCCTAGTCTATCTTTTTAGAGTTGGACATGCTCTGTGGGTTTAGCCTGTGAGGTGAGCCTGGACTCCTGAGTCCCTCCTACTCTATCTCTGTTTGCAAACCTCTTCTCCAAATTTGTTTTTTGAGTTTCTGGTCTGTCCCTGAATACCGTTTCCCTGCCCCATGCCTTAAACCGCCAGATCGAGGGCAGTCCGTGGGACAGTTCCAGACACTGGTATGGGATGGGTTAGACTGACTAGATTGGGGTTCGCGCCCCCACGAACAGACATGCCCAGTCCCCAAACCCGAGAGTTCTAGCCATTTTTGCTCTGCCTGGGGCGGCGTGGACTCTGAATCTTTCGGGGAAACGGCGTCTGGAAGGAAATGGTGGTCCCAGCTAAAAGCGGGGCGCGGGGAAGGAAGGGAGTGAGAACAGGAGGTCGCCAGGCTGAGATGTCGGGGTGCAGGACTTGTGGGAACCCTGGCCTGGGGCAGCTGGTCCAGGAGCCAGTGGGGCGAGGGTCGGACTCACGCGTGCCGTCGAAGCGCGTGGCGATGGTGTCCAGGAAGGTGTTCTGAGGCGCCAGGAGTCCCCGCATGGCCGGCATCTTAGGCGGCCGTGACCGCCTGCCCCATCCCTCCGGGGCGCGGGGATTCAGCGCCGGGGGAGGGCGCCCAACTCGGCCGCCCCCCGCCGGGCCCCGCGCCCCCTAGTGCAGTCGTCGGGAGGCAATGCCCACCCCGGGCTCGCAGGTCCCGCCAGCGGCCCGCGCGCGAGAGGACGTCCCCGCCGTCGGGGCCCGGAGCATGGCGCGCGGCTCCTCGCGCCCTGGCCGCCCACGAATCCTGGGTTCCCGGCTCCGCTCCTGCTGTGCTCTCGGCACCTTCCGTTGGCGGCGGCGGCGGCGGCGGCGGCGGCGGCGGCGGCGGCGGCGGCAGCGGCTCCCGTTTCGGCTGCAGGTCAGCTCCCGCTCGGGCTCCGCTCAGCACCGGATCCCCGCAGCTCCCTCCGTCTGTCGGGGAGAAGCCGCAGCCTCCCTCCCTTCCTCCGGCGCCCGCCGCCTGCACCGGAGTAACCATGGAGACGGGGCACACCCAGGCAGGGCCGCCTCCTTAAAGGGACAGGCCTCCTGCCGAGGGATTCCCCCTCCCCTTGGGACCTTGATGGGGCAAGGGAGGAGGCGCCCCGCTTCCCTCGCCCCGCAGGCCGCCCGAGCCGCCCCAAGCCGCCCCGCCCGCCCCTTGGAGAACTACGGGCGAGCGCCTGGTCCTGCTCGGGCTGACTCAGCCGCAGGGGCGAGGCGTCTTTCTCTGCAGCATTGGGGGTTCTCAGAGAGCCTGGCAGCCTCTCCTCCCCCGGAGGGACCTGAGGAGAGCTCAGGCGGGGGTTGAGCGGAGGGTGCGTGTTTTAGAAGCTTTCCCCTAGGAAATATTTAACGGGAAAGGGGGCTGGGCCACCAGGCGGAGGTGAAGGCCGGTGGTTTGTAGAGGTTGGGGAAGGGAAAGTCTAAAAGGAGATTTGGAAGAGGGAGTTTAAACACAGCTTCTGGGCATCCAAGTCTTTTTTAGCCTCAACTTGACCCTCCGAAAAATGGATCAAGCAATCACTAGGCGATGCCAGGGCAGGCTATAGCTGTCAGGAAATTGGAGAGGGGGTAGTCCTGGAAGTAAGGTTTAGACGCTCTCTGTGTGTGCCCAGCAGGTGGAAAAGAGGTGTGTGAATGAGGGGCACCCCAGATCCTTTGTCTTGCCCTTATATTTCTCTTTTTGTCATCCTTTGCAGCTCCCAGGCTGCGCTAGAGATTAAGATTGCAAATACAGGGGACGGTAGACATCAGACGCTGGGGGAAACTTCCTAATTTTGTGTTTGTGGGTCCTTGCGAGCAGGTGTGAGAGGACCGAGTCTCCCCTGCCTCAGCCCCTTCAGTCATAGAGAACTAGGTTTTACGCTTAAGGGGGAGCGATGGCTGCAGGGACCTCCCCCCCAAACTCCGGCGAGGGGGTGGGGAGGAGGGGCCAGTGGGCGGTGTGGAGCCCGCCCCAGGCGGCAGTCTCTCTCTGGTCTCCCGCTCTGCGTCGGTCCCCCCCAGCCTCGCGCTGCCAGCGCCGCTCCTCCTCCCTCCCACGATTTGCCAGCGAGCGCGGCTACCGCCCGCGCCCAGAGGAACCGCCGGGGCCAAAACAGCAATTTGTTTCCGAACAAGTGATGCGGGAGGCTCAGTACTCCCACCCCTCTAGGAGACACGTCCAGAGTCATCAGCATCGGAAAGAAAGGAGTGTCCCCCACTCCACCCACCCCTCATCTCCAACAGGGGCCAAAGCCCCAGGCACCTGTATTAAAATGAGCTAGTGCTTGGGGAGGAAAGGGAGGAAGCGTCCCCCTCTCCCTGTCCTCTGAATCTTGGAATCCTAGTCCCAGGAAGAATGACCCTAAGGATTCTGCAGATTGTGCGCCTTATCCCCCGCCCCCACCCTCTCACTAGTATCCAGGGCCGCGCAGTAACCCCTCACTCAAAGGCTCATTTTTGCCCCTCCAGGCAATGTTCAAGCATAATGCTAAGGAGAGGGTGCACGTTAGGAATGGGCTCACTTTGAGAGACAGGATGAGGCTATAGTTGAAAGCACCGAACTTAAGAACCAGGCTACCTAACTAGGTTTGAATATAGTTCTGCCACTTGCTGTTGTGATTCTCCTTCTGTGACTCAATTTTCTCCTCTGTGAAATGAAGACAATAATAACTACCTCAGAGGGTTGTTAGGAGGATTAAAAGAGTAAAGGATCTAGAACAGTGTGTAACATTTGCATCATGTAAATGTTTATTATCATCTGATTTTGAATTTTATAAGAGCCCTGTAAAATATGCAGGGTAGATGCTACTTGCACTCCATCTCACAAATGAGTACAGAGGCAGAGATAGAGAGACTTGCTCAAGGTAACCAAGTGATAAATGGCTAAGGTTCCAACCCTGACAATCTCCCAACTCTATGTCCAGAGTCCATCTCACTCCAGCATTGCTGTTTCCCACTCTGAGGACCCAGAAACAACCCCAGGTTAGCTGTGTGACACTCATGAAGACTGGTCATCTGGGTTGTATATCGGATCCAGATGGTCCTTGAGTTACCCTCGTAAGCTCAAACGGTTCAGACTTTCAGGTTTCCAGCTCATCAGCCCGGGCTAGTTTTGAACATCAAGCTAGACGAGACACCTTGGGTCAGGGTGGACAGGTGGTAGAGGAATGTGTGCAGTGCCCCAAATATTACAATGCTGACATTTATTGAGCATCAACTTTGTGCCAAAGCACTGTGTAAAGTGCTTTACTTGGATTATCCCATTATTCTTCATCATAACTCTATGAAGTAGTCATTGTTATAATCCCCAATTTACAGGTGATAACATTGAGGCAGAGAGGTTAAATATCTTGTCTAAGATGCACTGCACCCTCCAGCAGCTCCAGAGACAGTGCCTGTGTCACTGTTTTGGTGTCCTGGTCCGCACTTCCAGAAGAAAATATGCTAACATTTATTGAATGTTATGATCCCTCTTCCTATCTCAGAATGAAACAGCAATGTTTTGGGCTTTAAACCCCTTTCCCTTTTGCTCTTCAAAGAATTTGTGTGAAAGTGTGTATGGGGTAGGAATGCAGCCACTGACCCTTTCCTTTAGTCTGGCCTGACTTAAGATGCCCTTTCCATCTAGATGAGTGTATCCAGGCATGGAATCTCAGCCCTCTCCTCCCTTTCACTTTACCTAGTCCCTCAGGTCTTCTGCCAGACCTGGCTTCTAGGTTCCCTCAGCTTGCAGCGATGAATTGATGAATTCCTTGCTTTCCACCCCGCATGCATGCAAACACACACACACACACACACACACACACACACACACACACAAACACAGAAGGGGTCCATGTTCAGGAGACAGTACAGTGGAGGTTGGGAGGAGCTGAAAAGTGAACAGAGGGTCAGGGAGCACTGGTCTCATTACAATCTCCTCTTCTTTTCCTCTTTCCCCAGTTCTTGACTCAGTGGCCACAGTGAGAAGTCACAGGGAGGGGAAGGGTGAGGAGGAGCCCTGTTCAGAGATGATAGCTCAAAGCTATTGTCAACAAGAAGAAACTCAGGAGGCTGCATTTTGAAGCTGCCGTGGGAGGACTGTGGGAGTATTATCTACAAAAGGAACAAGGAGAGAGAAGGGAAGAGCAAAGCAACAAGAAAACTGCTTGAGACACAAAAGATGGAAAAAGCTCCCCCCTCTCCTGAGCGCAGGCGGAGTCAGTTGCTGTGTGCAGTGGGGGAGAACAGGTGGCTGTCGAGGAACAGACTCGAGGGGCCCTGCCCCTCCCCTCTTCTCACTCTCACCACCCTCATTTATGGAGGTCCCCAGGTCTATCTCTCCTTCTCAGGCCATGTTGTGTGGTGGGAAAATCTCAGGCTTTCAAGCCCAACTAGTCTGGGTTTGACTTCTAGCTCCGTCGCTGATGGGCTAAATGACCTTGGGCCGGGACAGGGACGGGTGTTGCTCTTAAAGAGGATCAGTTCCTTCACTTGTGAGAATTGTTGAGAGAATAAGATGAGCTTAGTGAGTAGTTATGATTGTTACTGCAAGTCCCCCTGAGCCTTGCCCTGGCCCTGGGTGCTGGGACCACGGAAATGAGCTCAGCACAAAGCCTCACTGAAGGCTTGCCACCTCCACCAAAACAAACACTACGTTTTGGAATAATTTGAGGCCTCCAATATTTGGCCACCCCTCACTGCTGTCATTCTAGGCCATTTCTTTTTTTTTTTTTAATTTATTTTTTATTGAGGGGGAAGGTAATTAGGTTTTTAAAAATTAATTTACTTGTTTATTTATATGGAGGTACTGGGGACTGAACCCAGACCTCCTGCATGCTAAGTACATCCTCTACCACTGAGCTATATCCTTCCCCCCCAGTTCTAGGCCATTTCTTCTAGTGGGGGATCCTAGCTAGTGTGAGAAAACCTCAATAAATTTTCAAACAAGGGAATTCTGCATAACCTGTGGTATGTCGCATGGCTAGTTAAGTGGAGGAACAGATCTGGACCAAGAGTTGACTAGATTGACAGCAGTTTGCTACCATGCCAAGCTGCTGAGGGGCCTCGTCTTGTTCCTTTGGTAAACAGCCTATTAAAAGGGGGCCATATGGTCATTTTGATGAATGCCCACTGGGAACAGCATCATGGACTTCAGCTTGTGGGGAGATGCTGCAGTTGCACGCAGGCCCTGCCTACTGGGACGGCAGTTTACCACAGCCCTGCCTGGAGTCGGCAAGGGGGTGAGTCTGAGAGATCTTCTCAGTCTCTCAACCTGCGTGTTCTAGCAGCACCAGAAAATGGGTTCATCTGAAATATAGTTACAGAGAAAGCCAAACTGGGTTAACTTGAAGAGAGACATAAAAAGGCGACCTGACTTTTCCCTGAGGAATCAGAGTGGGTGGATTTGTTCCTGCTGTTTTGACGGTAGTGAAGGGGCGGGCGGGCTGGAGAACAGTTGTGCTGATGGTGGGTGAGGCTTCCTCACCCAGGCAAATCTTCAGATGGCATTTCCCCTTGGTAAGGAGTTGCAGAGTAGGTAACAAAACTCCCCCAGCACCTGTATGGAAATGACGTTCCCTGGCTCTCTCCTGGGAGACTTGCTCCTGCAGCTGCTGCGCTGGTGACTGTTTGCCCAGGTTGGTGCCATAAGCATCTGGCCTACGCCACCCAGAGAGTGCAGATGGGGGAGGGGGTGTGCTCTCCTGACAGCTGTCAGGACAGACAAGAGGGCACAGAGCTCACCACGCTGGGGGGAGATGCACACAGAGAAGAAAAGCTACAGAAGGAACAGGATGGCTGAGTTATTGTTTTCTTGGTTAATTAGGTCTGTATGGCTGGAGACAGTGCAGGAGAGCCAGTAAAGCAAAGGAGTCAGGTGAGTGAACATTTAACTTGTCACAGGTTAGCTTGGACACCAGGGTATCGTTCTGCAGCACCTGGCTAGACAAACCCCGAACCCCTCCGTGAGGTAGTTATCCTTGTCTCCACTTAACCATTCAAGAAGAGGTTCAAAGGTGTTATGTTTTTTGCCCAAGGTTAGTTGGTCACGTAGCTGCCAAGTTGTGAAGCCAGAATTAAAATCCAAGTGTATGTCTCAAAAGTCCAGGGTCTTCCTGCTCTCCCACACAGCCTAGCCACAGACACCGCTTCCAGGAGTCTGAGGAAGAGCTATGAGCTTTATTTCCCTCACCCGCAAAGTGGCTGAGGAAAGAGAAGGAAGCATTTATCTTCGCCTCAGAACTCAGCACACTGCGCAGCACACAATAGGTACCTCCATGTTGGAAGGAAAGGCTGCTCAGGTGGCCAAAGCAACCAGAGGTCAAGCTTGACTGCTTGTACAGCAGGTTGTTCCGGCTACCAGCGATATGGTCTGGTACTCTGGACTAGTTAAAATAGTGACAACAGAGCTCCTTGTATCAGTAGGTGACCCGCAACCATGTATCATTTTGGTCACCTGTGTCTTCCATAAAGTGTGCTTCCATATGGATATAATCCTCTCCAGGTGGGACAAGGTGGGATGAATCATGTAGATCAGGCAAGACAGACTCTCGTTTTGTTAGGTCAAATGGCAGAATTTCCAGGGGCAACAAGTTCATTACTCTACTGACCTTCTCCAAAAGGCGAGGTTAGTTCACACACTGATAACCATGTGTCCTGGCTTTTCCAGGCCACCCCCAACCTAAAATATTTTATTCTGTTTGTCCCCACATACATTCATACTCACAAGACTGCACCCCGGTTTGGGATTCTGAAGTATGAGGTCCCTCTGTCTATGAGCCACTGAATGAATGCCTGGTCACTTCTTGGTGTAGTTCTGGTTCAAGCACAGGCCCCTGCCCTTCGGGCTGTGCTTCTCCATTTTACTCTCGGAAGACAGCATGGCTCCCTCATGCAACACTATTACCTTGTATTATGTTATTGGTGTGTGTCAGTTGCCTCCACGAGTTTGTCAGCCCCATAAAGGGCTATGTTTTAGTTATCTTTATCTCTCTTTAGCATCCATCTCAGCAACTGGACAAAGCACTCCCTAACACTGTTGGCAAGAATATAAATCCATGCACCTTTAAGAGTACTTTATCAATAACTATATGATCCAACAATTCCACTCCTAGAAATTTACCCTGAAGATAACACTCTCACAGGTGGAGTCATATATGTATTATGAGATGCTCATTTCAGCAATACTTGTAACAGCAAAAAACTGAAAATCATCAATAGGGACTGGTTAAACTAAGTACGATAAATTTATAGGGATACTATGCAGTCATAGAAAGAAGGTGTATTTATATAAACTGGCACAGAAGGAAGTCTAAGTGGTATATATTCTTCTGATATATGTGTACCAATATAGAGAATCTCCACAAGAAACTTAAGAGTGCTTGCCTCTAGGGGAGGGAATAGATAGTCCAGAGTGGGACGAAGGCTTATTTTTCATCATATATCCTGTGAACCGTTTAGGCTTTTTCTTCTTTTACCATTTACATATATTGATTTTTCTTAAAACCAAACAAAAACTAGTGATAAAAAGTGAGGACAAGTGAAAAAAGCACGCTGTTTAGGAACATGCGTAGTATGGTTCCCATTTATGTAAAAGAAAGAAAAAAATGTATTTGCATGTCTGGATTTAGAAATTTTGTGAAAAGATATACAAGAAACTTACCAGTGATTTCTTCTGGGGAGTGGGACAAGGTAGGAGAGTATTTTTTACTTTTACATCATGTATCCCTTCATACCTTCAAAAAATTAGTCTGTTACTACTTTTTTTTAAAAGTGAATTTAAAAAACTGCCATAAATAAGGGGCCTAGGAAATATTTGGGTGTTCCTAATGAAGCCGTGCTAACTTAGCTTTTCTCTCTCAAGTGGTCTATAACTGACAAAGCTCAACCTGAAGTCTCTAGGCTGGGAAAGGGCACGACGCTGATCTCTAAGAGGAAATGGAAAGAGAAGGAACATGATGATTAGGTGGGATCTCCCTCAACACACAGCGGAACTGCCCAGGGTACAGAGCCTCCCTTCTCTTGGGAAGCAGAGAGCTGTTATGGGGAGCAAGGAATGGGCCCCACAATTCAAACTTAAGATAAAGCTAACTTCTCTTCATGGAAGAAAGTCAAATTGGCAAATTTCAGAGCAGAATATCCACAACATGAGATCCTAAATGAATTATGGTTTAGATATATTGTCTAAAAAAAGAATCACAGAATGTATATAGTATGATCCCTTTTTTATAAAAAACAAAACCAAAATTAAAAGCCCATACATCTATGTGCATGTGAACATATACTCTTTGAAAAAGGTTTATAAGGATATATGCCAAATGATTAACTCATTACCCCTGAGGAACAGAATGGGAAGGTGGAAACTTTAACGTTTTCCTTTTACATTTCTGTATTATTTGATATTTTAAATACAACTTTTATAATTAAAAACAAAATGTAAAAAAAGTTTCATAATTTTCAAACTTTTTATGGTCACAGAAAAAAAATCCTCAAATATTTTTCTACAAAGAGATTTTAATTTCAACTTCAAGGCAGTTTTGACAAATATGTGGCTTCCCATCTGTTTAGATGGTTAAATACAGTCTTGCCTGGATACAGGGACAGACCTCATAATCCTTCAAGGTCACTTCAATCTCTGGATTTCCTATAAAGTACAGGTAAGCAATTAATCAGAAAAGCGGGGATTTTTCCTGATACCAGAAGGCTGATAGTGTTGTTGGATAAATTCCCCCAAATGAGGTGACCAGCCCCTTAGAAAATGGCTTCCTAGTACTCCTTGACTACTGTTCTCTTTACTGAAAGACACACACTCGCTCTCTTTCTCTCTCAGTCTGTGCAACCAACCTGAACCCTGGAAGCTCCGCTTCAGCCAGAGCCAGGGGAAGCCCTGAGGCAGCTAAGTTCTGCACCACTGCCACTCACAGTTGGGTTTCAGACTTGGGAGAACAAAGCTGGGGAAGAAAATGCTCTGCTGTTATTAAATCATAGAGGCTGGGGTGAGTGTTGGGGGGGGGGGCTGGTACCAGTGCCACCTGCTACATGCTGGAACCCAATTACATTGTGACATCAACTACTCCTGTGAAGGGATGGGCAGTGGAGGTCAGGGGTGGGGACAGAACTTTTGGTTGCCTGGGGGAGCTGTTGGCAGCTGTAGTTTTTCTGAACTGGTAGGCTCTCTGGAAAGTCACCATTCCCTCTCCTACAGACCTGTTCCCGTGAGGAACAGCTGCATCTGCTCACCCTGGCTTTCACATTTAATTCGGTTCTGAAGCTAAGTGGGGGACAAGTGACTGAGGAATTGGACACCCTCAGTGAAGCCCCCGAACAAGCTGCAGAAGTGACTTCTACCCCATGAGGCCCAAAGAAAAACAGGTAATGAAATGAAGTCACTTCCTGCTGTGAAACAAACGTGGGAACATTTATGCAATTGTTTTTATTTATTCAACTCTAAAGATTGACTGCGGCAATTTTTTGATGGGTAACACCTTAGATTAACACTAATTATATTGCTGTAAATTTGGTTCAGGGTCAGAACAGGAAATCAGGAAAGAGAGAACAATAGCAACAAAAATCTTCAAACATTGAAACAAAGAAATACTTTTTTTCCTTTAGTTAAATGCTACTTTCCC
The DNA here is from genome assembly GCF_036321535.1 of Camelus dromedarius. NCBI lineage: Eukaryota > Metazoa > Chordata > Mammalia > Artiodactyla > Camelidae > Camelus > Camelus dromedarius. The sequence continues at coordinate 53,456,976 of NC_087446.1, read as the reverse complement.
ATAGACTTCCCTAGACTGGGTTGCAGTCTAAGGTAATAGGAAACAAGGCTTTGGGCATTTGGAAGAAACTGCAGGTTAAGCTATGGTGCTAAGCAAGAGACTGAACCCTGATCTGAGCGTCAATCTCAGGCACGTTCTGCGAGCAGAGGCAGATTCTCAAATGTTTCCTAGTGTTCTTTACTTTTCACTAATTAAATTTCCTCTTCTCTGGCTAATTCAGTGCAGTTCACCATCCCCTCACTGGTCACACTCTGTTCACAGGGAATCTGACAGGCCCATGTGGTTTCTGCTTAGCCTGGAAAGGCAGCAGGACCAGTTCTGATCCATCTCCCCCCAGAAGCCTGAACAGTAGGGGCTGCCGAGGAAGGCCTCTTCAGGCACCTGAAAGGCCGGGAGCACTGGGAAGAACACTGCTTACACTGACTCCTGGTGGAAATGACTAGTCAGAATCAATCCATATCACTGGGAAAGGTGAAGGGAAAACACAGTTTCCCCTCCAAAAATGGTAAAGAGGAAACGAGGAAAGAAGAAATCAAAGTATTTAGAATGGCATAAAAAGTGATATGCGTAAACTTCTTTTCGTTATTAAGTCTAACTATAAGTTTCCTAAAGTCCAGTTACCAAGTTGAACTGTGTGGGACAGAAGAGAGGTCAAGTGCAATTTCCCTCAAGAGTTCCCGGCTTCAGGCTGAGAGGTCCTGGGTTTGCGCTGGGGGAGCCCCCTTTTGAATGAGGGCTTGGGTGGGCTGGGCTCCATGCTGGCTCCAGTTCCACTGGTCCCTGCAGGATGAGCCTGGCCCTGTTCACTAGTGTTTCCTGGTGCCTGGGATGGAGCGCTCTGGTACCTGGAACCAGATGAATACCATGAGCTGTTTCTGTAACGACCCACACTGTCATGTTGCCCTTGGTTCATGGGGTCACTGGACTTTTGGCCTTGTGACCTGTAGCTTTGTCCTCCTCGTCTGTTTCCTGGCAATACCTAAGGACAAAAGAACACAACGTTCAGAGCACTGTGGCGTTATGGCCCCGCTTTGTTCTAGTTCAGTTTATAGAATTCTGAAAGCCTCATAGTAGTATCTCATGCTTGGGACTCGGTTCTCTCTCAAGACTCAGAATTTGCTCAGCCAATCCAACCTAGACACTATATCAGAACTAATAAATCTTCCACTATTTTTACCCCCACCTTTCACCCCTAGGCTCTTCTCCACTGAAGAGGAGTTCACTTTTCGTTAGCTGGGCAGAAGAAGAAAGCTAACTCTGGGTTATTATAAGCCCCCAGCTGGGAAGTATCTTATCACATGTCTGACTTTTACAGATCATAAGCCATTTGTAAAAATAATGGACATTTGGAATAATACGATAAATGTCATTATGCTCTACTCTGCTATACATCATGAAGCGTAGATTGAATCATGCTGCTGTGACATTTAACACATCTTTCACTTTACAACCCAGAAAGCTTATGACATAGGATTTTATTTTTGTCCTCTAATTCCAATGTAACACCAGTTCTGAAGAATTACTGACAGCACTGCCTTGGATTACTCTTGTGTATCTCCTTCACACCAGGGAAAAGAAACTATGGATTATGCTTCAACTTTCCTGTGTTTGCTGCCCACCCTAGCAAGTTCACGCTCTCTCGCTCTCCCTGATACGTTCTCCGTTGTGCTTCTAGGGAGCAGCTGCTGCAGATGCATTCTGGTGAGCCTGCCACTGTGGTGCTTGTCTACCTCGAGATGGGTGCACGACTCCCAATGTGACCAATTACCAGGCAATCCTACCTACAACAGCTGGGATCACTGCCAACACCAGGAAGTCAGCGGTCTTGGCAACAAGAAATCTACACTGGCTGGTGGTTTGGAACATACGTACCAAATGCTTTCTCTGGAACTAACTGAAGCAGGAGGGATTCAAAATAGGTACGGAATGGGCATAAAGAGAGGAAGGTAATGTACTGAACTGTCAGCATTTAAACTGTGACAACCTGGTAGCTTTTCTTCCTTAAGTTGCTCAGTGTGGAAGCTCGGTTACCTCTCGATGAGGCTGGTAGGTCCGGCCACTGGAGTTTGCTGTGGCTGCAGGAGCCTCTCTTGGTGCCGGGTTTTTCTTGTTAGCACTTGTAAGGCTGGGAGCAGAGGCACAAGTGGAAGAGGAAGCAGCAGAGGCATCACATGGGCTACTCAAAGACACTGATGTAACTGAGCTACATCGAGATCTGGTTGAATAGCTGTTCTTTGGATGTGACACTGAGAGAGAAATATGAGAAATATGCTGTCATATGACAGAAAAGCATGTTGGGTAACACTTTCCCTATTTCTCCATTTCACAATGAGCAACTTAAAGAACTGTCTACCTGAGTGATCATAAAGATAAGTTTATAAATGCGTAAGGAAGGAAAATCTGCCTTATGCCCTCTTCCTCCACTCCTGCCAAATCCTCACTGCTTGGTAAAGGAACTCTGAGACAGGAGAACCTTATACAATTGCAGCGGCCCATCCCCCCACCAACTGATGACTTCTGGGCGTTTCCTACCACCTAAACTCCTGGCGGTGGCTCCAGCCGCTGACTAAGCCTAGGAACAATAGTATGGGCCATATGTTTGATTTCCTATGCAAGAACACTCCAAAGTACAGACTTCGCAAAGAAAGAAAAAGTTAAAGAAAAAGCTAAATCCTTTTAAAAAGATTCGAATGATTCAAGATGAGTTAAATATGAACAGAACTAGTCTTTACAACAAACATGTATTTTCCCAAAGTTCCTACTGCAAAAATAACCCCAAATTCAAAATACCAAGTGAGCTGAAAAATATTAATATTTTCAGTTCAAATTTTGCCAGAATTCAATGGTTTAAAACTACTCCCTAGATTTTTTTTCTTGGCTTTAAGCTTGGACTCATGTTGAGTTCACAATCCCTGCCCTAAGTCCATTATTTCACTTTCACACTGAGCCAGAGAGAACAGAGGAGCTGAGCTCAGGGTTTGGGTCTGACTGATGGGTCACTACAAGCTCTCACCTCAGAGGCACACCTCCTCCCACTGCCACACACACATCCTTTGTAACTATTAAGTACCTATTCTGTGTCAGGCAAAGCAAGCATTGTTATCTCCATTTTGCAGAGGAATAAACTGAGGGGCCAAGAGGTTAGGGTAGAGACAAGGATTCAAACTTGGTCTGACTCCAGGGCCACATGCTCTTTATGCTATATGCCGAATATGCCTCAACTCAGCAGAAAATGATGAAACAGTATGACTGCAAATTAAGGGAGCTGGAAAATACCCATCCTTGTGAGATCAAAGCATCTGCATCCATTGACTTGTTAAGTATCTCAGTTTTCTTTTCATAAAAACAAGCCAACAAACCCAAACACAAGCAGCACTGAGAAGAATCAGTGGAGAAATCAACTGGCACTTGGGTCTCTAATGACTAGAGGGTGGTCTTCTCATCACCATCCCTGGAGCCCTGAATCCCTCATCATCTCACCTTGTCCGAACGAATCAATGTTCTTCTTGAGGGTCTCTACATCACAGGTGAACCGGGCTACTCGTCCCAGATCCTCGTCATATTTACGTTCACTAACAAAGTGCTGGAGAAAAGACAAAGAAAAGACTCCAAGTGAGACAAACAGTATCCATGGAATCTCCAGTTTGCTATAAACAGATGAAACAGTTACTTTCAACTGTCATATTTTTGTTTCTCTGAAGTTCACTAAATGGCCATGATATTACCAATGCTGTGCAACTGACAAAATTCAATCATTTTCTTTAAGAGCCCAAAGATAAGTCTATTTGGGAACTTTATTAAACGCTACATGGTGGTCGTTAGGTATAATCAGAAGCTATGGAGGATGGAGAAGGAATTCATGGTGGAGAGCCATCTTTCTTCCCCCTGTTGGCTACTCTCGACATTGTTCCATCTTACACAAAGGCAGAGGCAGCAAAAATGCTCATAAGTTACAATGATTCCATTTAAATAGATGGTTTGGTGTTCTTTAATAGGAACTTCCTTAGGAAACCCACTTCATCTCTTTATAAAGTAGGATTTGTTAGTTCTTGAAATAGGAACAATTTCTTGAGATGGAAAATCATTCATGTGAAAAGTCAACTTTGCAAATGAGAAGAGCATGCTGCAAGTAATTTAATCCTTTTAAGCAGACTGAGCTGAGAAGGATCCAACCCCTTGGGTCAAAACTAACTATTCTGTAGAAATAGTGAGACTAGAAACGTGTCAGGAATAAAGTGCTTTTGGGGGTCTATTTCAATAAACAATTTCCAAGGTCGCCTAGAATCATTTTTTTTTCAGATGAAAAGGAGAGAGAAAAAGAAAAGCTAAAGGCCTGGATATAATTTAAAAGAACTGAACTCCTCAGATCAGTCCTCTAACTAGGGGTGGCCTAATTCCACTTTGGATTTTCAAAAGGTAGAATCAAATACATCAAATCCTTGCGATGCATCTAGAGGCAGTAAATGGGAGAGGAGAAATAAAAATTACCTCTGGGCCTTGAAGCCTTAAAGCTTCAGGGTACACTGTGGCTTAGGAAAGCACATGAACGTCTGTAACAAAGCCTTCAGACATGTAAGATCAGTCTGAGATTAATTCTGAAACAAATTCTAGGGTTTGCTGAGCCAAAGACATAACAGCAATGACGGAAATAAAATGATCTGGAAATAAGACATTTAAATTGCACAGCACCCACTTCGGTACACTGAAGACATGGAGAGAAACAGATCCTTAGTCAGCCTGCAGAAATATTTCTAGCAGCTTTTCAACCACGTGGGAAGGGGAACAGATGAGGCCTGTGAGAGCCAGAATTCTTATCTAATTCCAAAGGGGTTTCCGGCTTCTCCCTGATAGTTGAATGAGGATGACTGGCATCAATGCAAGGAAGACTTTCTATAAAGTTTAGTAATGTAGTCTTAGTTAATCAGAAAATGGTAATTTAAAATTTGCATTGTATATTTCACTAGTTCTCCTCAATAGAGGCTAAGGGCAAAGAGCAAGGGAATAATAACAAGGACACGTGGAAGGTCTTAGATGATCTTCCAACTATGTTTTTATTTTACAAAGGCTCTTATACAGCCTCCCCATTCGTCTTAAAAATGGCAATAAGTCTCACACATTCAGAAAGAGCACAGTAAGGGCTCTGGAGTAGAGAAGGCCAACTCCCGTGGTTCACAGAGCTCACGATTTAGAAACAAGGTTGACGTGTGCTGGGATTGGCAAGGGGAGATGGAAGGAACAGGACGTGTCTGTGGAAAGGAGAGCTGACGTGGCTGGAGTACAGAGAACGAGTCGGGTGGTGAGAAAAGGACGGCAGCAGGGCCAGGCCATGTGGAGACCTACAGGCCATCAAGGACTATAGTCTATCCGATGGCACTGGGACATTTGAAGCAGGTTACCGCAGCGTGAGGAACAGATCTGAAGGGGTGGCGAGAGTGGGGCAGTGGCCAGGTGGAGGGGTAGCATCAGTTAGGAGGATATTACGGAAGTCCAAACAAGAGTTCACAGTAGCTTGATAACGGTTGTGATGAGTGAGAGAGAAAAGCTCAGACCTGAGATTTCGCAGAAGGTCAAATGGACAGGGTCTGCTGATAGATTTAATTGTGGGAAAAGGAGAAATTTCCTAAGGTTTCCAGCTTGGACACTGGATAGATGACAGTACCACCTACAGAAAAAGGGGACCTGGAAAAGGGCCAGGTTTGGGAAGAAAAGATCATGAGTTCAGTACATTAGAGATGGCCATGAATTACGGAGATTTGCTACTTTAGTCCCCAAGGGTAAGAAGAAAGGCAGAGAAGAGAAGGAAGTTTTACCTTGATATCTGCTCTGAGCTCAACCAACTGCTCCTCTGACATTCGAACAGCCACGTCAGTCATCTTCTTTAGAAGTTCGGCTTTCTTTTGACGGCTGAGCAAAATTTCCACTGCAGAGAAAAAGGGAGTATGACTCTCAGACTCTGCTAAATAGGACAAAGAACTGGAAATACAGGACATGCAGTACGTATCTGGGCAGCCAAAGGCTTCGCTGCCCACCCATCCAGAAAATGAAAATACCAAAGGTCCAGCTTCCACTTTCCTGAGGAACTCTGAAGGCAGTTAAGTGCTAAACGCTTTTTATGAATCATAAAGACTTGTAAGTCACTTGCCATTTCTCCTTCTCCTCTTCCCAGTTAAAAAAAAAATTTTTTTTTAATCAAGAAGCATTGAAATTAAAACAAAAAATGCTTATGGTGAAAAATTAATCTAAAATAAATGGGTATAAAATGAAAAGTAAAACTGTGTCTCTTACATCCGATTTTGTGGTCCCTTCCCCAGAGGAAACCACTGCTAACAATTTCTTAAGTATACTTCCAAATACATTCTCTGCATGTACAACATCTCTCTCTCTCTCTTCCCTTGTCACAAATGGGAGTACAGCACATACACGGTCCTTCCTTCACCTTAGCTATTTTCACTTAATATATCTTGAAGTTCATTCCTTACTAACACATTAGGTTCCCCTCAGTCTGTTTAATAGCCATCAAGTATTCTACTATATGGATATAACACAATTATTTACCAAGTTCCCTAATGATGGGTATTTAGACTTTTTACAGCCTTTTAGAAGCATCTTCTTTGGCATGCGCCCAGATGTGTAACTTAGATAAGTCCATGGAGGATTACAGACAATAAAGAAATCTCAGAGTAGAGAGCCAGGGGCTACAGAGGACAATGGGCAAAAGAAATTCTCATAGAAAGCAGAACTAGGGCAGATGAAGCAAGGAAATTTCTCCACCACTGAAGCAGGGACTCGACTACTGCTGTCCAGTAAGATTTGATTATTGCTTTTCCAAGTGGGAATTTTTACTGTAATTATCCTCTTCTTTCTCTACATAATACTGGAGGAAGGTATCTAACTTTTCTTTTAGTTGATGGAATCCCAGACCACAACGTGTCATATCCAGACCTGCTGGAAGATCTGAAATTACCCAGAAGTCCTGGATTTTCAGCTGAATATATGAACTAGAGACCATGGAGGTGCTGCCATTGGGGAGGTGTGTTTTCATTTCAGAAAAAAGAAGCATCTTGGGCAGCTGAAGGGTGGACTGTAGCAAAGACTGTTCATGACTGAATAGCCATTCTCCTCTATCAGAAGTCTAATGTTGTTGCGTACCAACTTGCTTAAGTAAAAATCTACATTTCCTAGCTTTGCTACAGATGAGAGTCATTTAATATAGTTTGGCAGATCTAAGCAGAACTCACAGGGCCAGGCTTATAGGAAAGCTCTCTAAAGGAGTCTTAGGTAGCGTGCAACATTTTGCCCCTCCTTGACTGGAGTCATAGGAGGTATCTTTTGACCATAAGCACACTGTAGGGATAGCTGTGGCTGGGGAGAAGGATAGAGAAGCCTGGGTCCCTCATGTCATGTTGGAGATGCCCTGCAGCCCTGGATTGCTTACCTGTGGACCTTTCATTTCCTGAGAGAAAAGCAAACTCACATTTACTTAGGCTATTCTGTAGTATGCAGTCAAACTCAATTCCTAATTGTTATACATAGAATCCTATAACATACCAAGAAATTAACCAAATTTGTTAGAAAAAACCCAGAATTTTCAAAGAGCTGTATCAGGTATTACAAAGAGCTGAATGTCTTTAGCAAGTTTACTTAATTCAATTGCCACACACATGCCACCATGGGCTGCCTACACCAGTGTCAGGTTAATCAATAAGGTCACACTTTCCCAATAAGCTAGGAACAGGCACACAGTTTCTCAACACAAAGTTTCTCAACACAAAGGCCCAACAGCTACAAATGATCTGTTGTTCTGTCTCCCAGGATAAAACCTACTTGCCATTTGTATCAAATTCACTCTTCCTCAGCTCCAGCATTCTAGGACTCTAAGACAAAATTACAGATCTCAAGATGGAAAAAACATATCAAGTAAAGATTTCTATATGTATCAGATAACTGAGAGGATCTAATTTTGGACAAGTCACATTTCCCCCAAAGGAACTAGTTTGATTAATTGATTAATTAATTAATTAAAAACCCAACTCCTCCATAAGGCTGATGTTAAGATCATATATGAATGAATGTGAATAAAGTCTGAACTGTGAATATATAATTAATAAAACTACAATGTGTAAAAAAGAAAAATACCTTCTTGATATCATCGGTAAATGAGTAATTTCATTATTGTCATTGAAAACTTGGATTTTTATCATGGGAGAAAGGAGATACAGATATAAAATTGATGAATTTTATCTGAAGTTGATAATATAAGATTGGCCATGAACTGGTAACTGGTTGAGGCTAGGTGACGGGGGTTAATTATATTAGCCTCTATTTGAAGTATGTTCAAAATTTTCTATAAACGATGTATTTTAAAAAACACCTTCTTCTCAACAGTAAGGACAATGCCTTCTTACCAGTTGTATTTTCTCTGAAACTTCACCTTCAAAAAGAGAACACACAGGCACAAGACTGGACTGAAACTGTCACATTTAGAAATTACAGGATATACCACTCCATTTTAATGAAATCTCACGTCTGAAAAACTGTGGATCACTTTCTACCATGTATTCAGCATTTCATGTTAAATGGATAGAAACTGATCTCAGCTCAGTGCTTCAAAGCTGCCTCCTCTGGCCCATGACCATAGACACAAATGATTTAATTGTAAGTCATCATCTCAGCCTATTTCCATTCTTACCAGTTTGAAAGCAGGCTAAAAGGAACAACCTTCCTAATTACAAATCTGGCATTCAATGCATGAAGATAAACTGCTGTTGAAAAGCCCCAAATCAATGTCATTGTACAAGGTGCAGTTGACGTTCCCTTCTTTTCATATAGCTGTCTATCTTTAACCTAACCCGTAAAAGAAATTACAAAAAAAACAGATACCTGGTTCTTTAGTATAAAACCACACAAATTATCCAAGTTAGACTCTATTCTTCCATAATCTATTTTAGTAAGTTTTCGAAGAACCCCAGTCATGGTATCCTGAACCCTCAATTAATCGACTTTTTTCCTACCCAATGATAACAGACACTGAGTGAAGTTTCTACAAACCAAGAAAACAAAGAAAGTTCTGAGCGTGGTAATGACAGAAATGTATACACTAATTATAGGCAACCTAGTAAAGTCACCTCTGATTATGCCAAAGGGTTTTTTTTTTCCCAAGTAGAAAGAAACCCAATGGAATTGTTCAATTACTGGAGGTGAAACAAAATGAAATAAAACCCAGGCATCTGGAAGATACTTTATTTTCCTAAGCTGGTGCTATGCTGGCAGATACCATGATATAGTCTCTTAAGACACTAAGCTCTACATTCAAAATATTAAAATTTGGAAATAGTAAAAAAAAAAAACAGGCTCTTATAAAGTTGTTTCGCCTGAAAGGTTTCATATGACACTACAGTACAACCGCTCAAGACTGCATAACTAAATATATAAGCTCTTACTGTGGCATTTATATTGAGCTTTTGTTATGGGGGTTGAAATGCGGGTACGTATTAACTGGTAATAGCTTTAATAAAGATCAGACTTACTGGCTTCAGCTTTCACTTTGTCCATTTCAGCAAGTAATGCCACTTCTCGATCCATTAAACTACGAAGAGATGACAGGGAAAAAAGGTTTGATCAGAAACTCAAGCAGAAAAATGTCATATTGTAAATAGTGGAGAGAGGGTTATAAGTTTGTTCACTAAAAGCATCTACAAAGTAAATACTGTATGAATCACGTGAAAATTCTCTTTCACCCTTAGCAAAGACTATTCTAAGGATTCCAATTAAAAAACCTGGTTCCCTTTTATTTCTATGTATGTTACAGTAAACCAGTAGCTAGACATGTAAGAGTTGAGAACCAGTAGATGGCAGTAGTAAGCTACAAAACATTTCTTGGTAAGTTGTGCTTACCAAGAAAAATGCAGAAGTCCCTGTGGAAATCATATATTTCTACATATGTGCTCACATATTTTTCATTTTATATTTTGGTCTATAAAATTGGACAGCTTCACTTCTAATGAATTTTTACCAGGCAATACCCCTGCCAGAGCACGAAAAATTTATCCATAATTAGGATATAGATCTTCAAAACTTTACCACAATTGCACCAAGTGCACTGGCACTTTCCCTTTAGAATGCAGAGTAATCAAAAGACATACATACACGTGCTGGTTTTGAGTAAACGTTTAACAGTAATCCATGAAATATGGAATCAAAGGTTTCTGGGAGGCTTTTTACAGAAAAAGAACATTAAACAGGCAATTAGAATTTTCTCCACTGCAAATGTAAATGGTTTCTAAGCATGAAAGCTTTTTCATGTCCTTATAAAAGAACCTACCACCTTTAATGAGTGTATAAAGAGATAGCAAGTTGCCCCAGTATTCAACCTCTGGAAGGAAATAATTTTCTTTACCATATCAGTTTGCTTAGTGGTGGCCAAAAAACCCCCCACAAAAACCAAAACATAAAGTTAAAATTTTAATACCTGCACAAACATGAAATGTTCCAACTCTCTTCAAATTTAAAAATCATCCTGATTTCTCCTTTTGAATGGGAATATAACTACAGAGTTAATAAAAGTTCTACTCTTGTTTCTGGCTGTAAAGCTAATCATATATATACATACAAATGCATGTCTGTGTATACTAATTCAACATAGCTCAGTATGTAGTTACGTTAGCACAAAGTGGTTAATATGGAGACTGTAGTGTGAGATATAAAAAATATATATAAGGCAGGGTCATTTTCTCAAGGAGCAAAATCTTTTAGAGTGAAATGCTGGAGAACACAGGTTTGATAATCATTATGCATGATGTTAATACACAGACTTGTTACCAAACAAATTTGGTTGGCTTATTAATCTCAAAGCACCAGACTAGAGAGAAGATACAACTACTGTGGGGTAGCAATACTTTGCTAAGAAAGCATTTCCCAAACCTTGGCAAATATTTTGCTCCAAGAACTCTAGCAGCATTTGGAATACCTAAAAGGCAAAACAAAAGCATATCTGAGACAGGAGCTGCCCAGCCTCGAGTTTAGCATTCTCTCTCTTCTGTTGCTGAATCACCTTAAGGTGCAGACACTGTGTCCACCAGATGACAAATCTGTCTCTGGCAAAGCTTGTAAAGTATTTATTAAAAGACCTCAGCAAACAAGTAAGCTTTTTGCAGCTTACAGTCTTTACCATGAAAAAGTAGAATGTCACATGACACTTTCAGCAAGGCCAAGAAGTTCTGCACCATCACAATCAGACTTTTCTGTGACAGTATGAGCTACCACATCATGATGGCACTTGTTTTTTTTTTTTTCCCCTGTAAGAATGACTAGCACCCATTTAAATAAACTTTGTTTCTTGAATAACTCATTGGTGATCATAAGAAATTCATAGGGCAGTGTATGGACAACCATATGACCACTCCAATAAAAAATTTTCATTGTCAAAAAACACTGAAAAGCAGTAAGCACTTCTATTTCTTTTGTGTGTTGTTTGTCGTATTTCCATCTATTGGTAACACCTTTGGGAAGGGCCTGTGATGTCAGCCAAGCATTAAACAGAGGAATCTATTGGCTAACATCTGGGATCTTTCTCAGAGAAAAGGGTGATAAATATCTGTAATTTTTCATTAATTTTTTTACAAGCCTTTAAAATAGAAAAATGAATAAATATTAAAACATATGTAGTATAAGTGCCCGACTATTAGCTTTTTTGATTATAATGTAAGTGCCTGACATACTTTTGGTTGCCGACATCCATTTCAAAGACATTCATCTCAAATAAGTAGACTGCCAGCTACAAGACTGATAAAGAGCCAGGCCACCCCACCCACAAGTTCCCCTTTTAGAAAGCCCTGGGTGACCTAGATAACTGGCCACTTGAGTGACCTTACTTTTCCCTCCCACGCTTTAATTCTTGCTCTTATTGTTTTTTTATTATGTGTTTTTTGGTTATTATTAATAATGGTGCTGGGGATTGAACCCAGGACCTTGTGCATGCTAAGCATGCGCTCTACCACTGAGCTATACTCTCTTCCCACCTATTATGTTTTAAATTCACTAATAAAGAATAAACCCACAAAATTCCAGGCATCCCACCTTTGACCCCAATAAAGGCATGATCCCAGGTCTGTGCTCTCCCTTTAAACACATTTTGCTGTGTGATTCCAAGAGTGCCATGTACCCTCTCAGACTTACAGAGTAATAAACCTTTTTTCAAAGTTTTTTTCGAAGTTGCTGAGGTGCATAATCATAAGAGCCACAAGGAACAGTCCAGCTAAAACACTGGCTTGTGGCGGGGGTGGAGGGCTTGCCACAAGCAGTACAGAGCCCAGGTGAGTGCCCCCAGGCATTCTTAGCTGATAGTGTCGCTAAAGGTAGGCTGAGACTGACACAAAGCAATATAAGAACCTTCTTTTTAAAAGTATATCACATAATGTACTACAGTTGTGTAGAAGAATGACTGTATTTTAGGTAAGTAATGCAAAAGCAGTTAGGGATGACGTCATGATGTCTGCAGCTTTCAAATGGTTCCACCAAAACACAAACACACACACAGAGTAAACAAACTGATCACTGTACTATCCCTTCAACTTTTTTGTATTTTGAAAGTTTTCACAATAAAAAGTTGCAGAAATATGTGCATCACGAAATAGAGAAGGCGAGAAGAGTTCAAAAGTGGAAAGTAGGCTAAGGATAAGGATAAATAACAGGCAAAAACAGTAATTTACTGTAACATAACTTCATGACAATGAAAAAAATAACACTAAAGTTTTTCATCTGTTCTTAAGCTGAACAGTGGTCCCAGTATAGATCTGTGGCCAAGAGATTCAAAAGCACCTGTGGTTTGACGAAATAGCTTTTAGATGCTGTCACTGCAAACAATGAGTCATCTCAGAGAGTGAGGAAAGGCTCATTCAGACTGCCTGACTTTTCTGTTACCTTGCTCACTCCAATACCTGAGGGTACTAAGCTTGCAACTGTTCCGTCAAGACTTTCCTGAATGGAAATACACCATGCTGAGCATCTGATACACTGGACTCTGAAACTGCTAATGAAATTCAGCTAAATATTGCTGGGACTCTGTTGAGAAAGACACTGGGTCTTATTAAGCGTGGGCCTTATACAGCGTAGAGAATTTCCATATCCTTTCGGTGAAAGATGGTTTTAGATGTCCTGTCACAGTTGTTAAGGAAAATGACTGGTCAGTGTCTGAATGTTCTGTATTTCCTTCCCTTCTTACCAAGACTTTTGACCATCTTCACATTTGCTCGACTTATTCTAAAGCTTTTGTGTAATTTAGTTGCTCAGACTAGTTGTTCCTGTAGCATCACCATTCATATATCTGAGACATACTGTGTCCATCATTTGAAGTAAGCCCTTTATTTAATATATTTAACATGTAGCTTACTGACTAGTTATTGCCTTCAGTAGTAATTCCTTGACACCAAAAAACTGTTAACTATCACTGTTTACTTATGGTTGTTGTGTTAGAAAATAATGTTATAAGGGAAATAAATCTGGTAATTTCTGAGCCAATGATTTCAAGGGTAATACCCTAAACTACTCAATAATGTTCTTAGAAAACATTTGTACTTTTATTTTATTAACTGAAAATCTAAAACCTATTTATTCTATTTCCATTAACCAATCAAAGCAGAAATCCAAGCCAAGCAAAGCCAGTGCAAACACATCTATTTCTCTGACGACACCTCCCCCTTCTCATATAAAACAATCAAAAAAGAGAATCATCAGTAGTTTTTGTTAGCAGAGAATTAATGATGCTTCCTGTGTTTTTTAAAAGTCTATACTCTCAGCCCTGGCCTTATGAGTACGGTCCACATATCTGGGCTCAAAATAAAAACAAAAAGCATCACTTAGGTAGCCAGGTCATCATACTGAGCTGAACAACTGGGGTAAAATGAATTCAAAGAACTAGTTTATTAAGTCAAATTTGGATCTTATGAAAATTTGGTTCCTCTTTGTTAGGAGTCCTTTACAAAACATGTAATGTGATTTTCATACTTTCAAGAGTCTCAAGTAGCTTTTAAGAAGTTAGAATATAAATATAAGCTGTTCTTGTGGGACAGGCCCTCAATGGATAATCTTTCTTTCTGTTCTCTTCCAGTGGTCAAAGGCATCTCAGTTTTAAAGTAATACTAGAGACTATGTAACTTGACGATATTTTACAATAAATTTCAGAAAAAAGATCCAGTAGCAATCCAGATTACCAAGGAATTTATTGTTCAAGTTTCTAGTTGGTAAGGAAAAATAGTTGGAGTGTTAAGCCACATAGCGAATAGCTGACTAGATCTTAATTTGAAACCGTGATTTGGTTTTTTGAATCTTTTTTCTGGAATTATGATGACAATGTCTAAAGGGAGACATGTGTGGACTAGGAAGGCAAAGACCAAAAAATAAAAGCAAAGAGAGACACCTGGTATGACCCAAAAAAGGAAATATAGTAGAAAAGTGTTACTTAATACCAAGTATGACTTCAGACAAATTATTTTTTTCTGTGCCCATCTTTTCTCATCTATAAAATGAGTATAATATTACAAATGAGATTATTACACAGATTAGAGATACTGTACATAAAAGCTTCTGACATACAACACCTCAATAAATGGCAGTAGCAATTGTTCCAATTTCTGTTCTTACTGTGATCTCTCAGTTTCAGCGGAATATCTGTTTAGTAAAAGGCCCTCATATTACTCTGGTAAATCTTATACATTCCAAATCCACTGTCTAGAAATTCTTAAACGCATACACATACTAACACAGTGTAGGCAGTTATACAGAGGTGAATCAAAGATAATTTTAAGTGAAAAGAATGCATTACAAAATTATAATCTCACGGGTGGGAGTATAGCTCAGTGGTAAAGTGCGTGCTTAGCATGTGCGAGGTCCTGGGCTCAATCTCCAGTATTTCCATTAAATAAAAAACTAAAAATTAGAAAAAATTATTATCTCAGTATGATTACAACTATTAAGATTATTCATATATACAGGTAAGGGACAAAAGGGAGCACAAAAAGATTTATGTGTTAGGGTGGTAGAGTTATATGACTTTAATTTCTATTTTTAAAAAACGATTTTTATAATTATGGGAAATATAGTAAAAGTAAGAGAGAATAATGGAAACTTAAAAAAAACGAAAAACAAAATTCAGACTCCTTCTACGCTGGTCTGTGACTTCATCCCTCACTATGTTCAACTAACTGCCCTTTAAGCTCCAGCTACACTGTGAAGTCTCCACATGTCCCTGCTATGCCTTTGCTTCTATCATCTCCCTTACTAAAGGATCCCCCCCCCCCTTTCTGCCAGGGTAAATTCCATGCTTCTTTCAAGGCTTGATAATGATTCATTTCTCCAAGAAATCTTTTCTAATTGACCCCACTCCACAGTAACCTTTCACTTAATCTTCTTGCCTTTCCCACAAAGAAGATCTGACCTGAAGAATACCTTAATCACAAGTCATTCCAAATTGTGACTTAAGAAGAGTGATCTAGGCCCTTCTGAATTACAAAATGAAAGGAATATTGAATACTCCTTCTTATAGTTTTATTCTTGGAGTTTTATTTTATTGAACTATAAGAAGTACGTATAAAGGCTTTCATAGGCTCAGTCAAAATCTTGGTCCTCTTCATTCTAACCCTATTCCATAAAGACTGAATTCCCCAGCCCCTGAATTCTCCTATAGTGGGGATCTCTGTTACATAGCTTTTAAGCCGAGGAGGAAACAGTGTATGTGATATGCACCAAGAGTCTCCAGCCTTCTTCTCAAGCTTTAGTGGGGAAGTGAGCCATCAGCGATGGGTGGGATGAAGGTCATAGGTTACCGCAAGTCAGAATATAGAGATTCAAATGTTGAGCCTACAACTTATGATGTCATGTTAGGCAAATAGCTTAACCTAAGACTCAAATTTAATAATAAAGTAAAATTTAAAACTCCTAAAAAAAATTCCTACTTCACAGGACAGAAATCTGGATGAATAAATCAGATAATATGACTGAACATGTTTGGTACTGCAATCTTCATATGTTATTAGTTGTTTTCAGAGATGGTTAAAGAGTTAAAATTTTATTTTATTTTACTGAAGTATAGTTGATTTACAATGTATTAGTTTCTGATGTACAGCAAAGTGACTCATACATATATATATTCTTTTTCATATTCTTTTCCATTATAGGTTATAATAAGATATTGAATATAGTTCCCTGTGCTACACAGTAGAACCTTGTTGTTTATCTATTTTATATATTTTTGTTTATATCTGCTAATCCCAAACTCCTAATTTATCCCTCCCCTACCCACTTTCCCCTTTGGTAATCATAAGTTTGTTTTCTGTGTCTGTGAGTCTGTTTCTGTTTTGTAAATAAGTTCACCTGTATCATATTTTAGACTCCACGTATAAGTGATATCATGGTATTTGTCTTTCTCTGTTTGACTTACTTTACTTAGTATAATAATCTCTAGATCCATCCATGTTGCTGCAAATGGCATTATTTCATTCTTTTTTTATGGCTGAGTAGCATTTCACTGTATATATACACCACATCTTAGTTATCCATTCATCTGTCCACGGACATTTATGTTGGCTATTGTAAATAGTGCTGCTATTAACACTGGGGTGCATGTATCTTTCTGAATTAGAGTTTTCTCCAGATATATACCCAGAAGTGGGATTGCTGGATCATATGGCAACTGTATTTTTAGATTTTTAAGGAACCTCCATACTGTTTTCCATAGTGGTTGCACCAATTTACATTCCCACCAACAGTATAGGAGGATTCCCTTTTCTCTATACTCTTCCCAACATTTATTGTTTGTGGACTTTTTAATGATGGCCATTATGACTAGTGTAAAGTGACACCTCACTCTAGTTCTGATTTGCATCTCTCTGATAATTTGTGATGTTGAGCATCTTCTCATGTGCCTATTGGCCATCTGAGTGTCTTCTTTGGAGAAATGTATATTTACGTCTTCTGCCCATTTTTTGCTTGGGTTGTTTCTTTTATTGAGTTATATGAACTGTGTGTATATTCTGGAAATTAAGCCCTTGTGGGTGGCATCATTCGCAAATGTTTTCTCCCAATCTGTAGGTTGTCTTTCTGTTTTGTTTATGGTTTCCTTTGCTGTGCAAAAGTTTACAAGTTTGATTAGGTCCCATTTGTTTATTTTTGCTTTTATTTCTATTGCCTTGGGAGACTGACCTGAGAAGACATTGCTGCGATTTATGTTAGAGAATGTTTTGCCTATATTCTTGAGTTAAAATTTTAAATCAAGGAACATTGAGAATCATGGAGGTAAGTATTGGTGGAAATAAGGTATCAGTGTACTAAATACACAAAAACTGAGGAATAATTTAAAAACAGTGTTATGTGTCTTCTTGATAACCCACTGCAGTAGCCCATTCCTATTTCTATGCTTTTCAGACATTTTTGAAAGTGCTTTAGTTCATAAAATGATTTCTAAATTTTCAGCATTTCTATAGTAGATGGACTTCAAGGATCTAAAAGCCTTTGTTAAGACTACTGTGAGTTTAACAGAAGAAAAAAGAACCTCAAATTAAAGGTAGTAAATTTTCCAAGGTGAATGAGGAATCAGCCAGGAAAAATTTCAGTCTTCAGCACAGAGTTACATTAAATTTATGTGTTGCAGAATCTCAAATTTCTTACCCATTCTCTCCTTTTAATAAGTACCTTTTGATTTTCAATAAAATAGAAATTTTATTTAAAAGGTAGGCTGCGTGTGTATCCTGTTGGCATTTTTCACCAGCACATTATATGACAACCGTCCAAAGTAGACTATAGACTCTAGCTTCACGCTCCACTTCATTTCCTGCTCTTTAATAGCCTTAAGCTGAAGTTAACTAAGAGCTCCAACAATATGTCAGATAAATTTTATTAATTAACAAGAAAAGGAAACTCAGGTCTAGAGATAGTCATTACTGGATCACCAGTCAGAACAGATTTTACATATTATATCCTGGAAAGCCTCTGATTTCACCTTCCCACAGGTAAATGTCAGCTTTCATTTGACCTCAAAGTGAAAGCAGTTATCTGTATAATTCCCCTAGTGCCCCATCAGGTGTAATGTAATCTTATTGCTGCAAATTTGTTAGAACTCTTTTCTTTTTTTAATACTATAACCAACACAAAAAATGGCTTCCTAAGTGACATTAACTCCAAGCTCTGGTTCAGTGCCATATGGAGTTAGCTCACCTGCCAATTATGTCTTGAAGTAGCAACTACAAGGGGCATTGAAATAAGGCAGTTTAAAAACCCAATCAGCCAGAGAAAAGGACTTTACACCAGCAGGAAAGAGCAGGTAATCTCTTTCCTCAAGTTAAATTGACCTGGTTGCTACACCTGCTAATCAATCCTAAATACACAGTTTCAAGGCAGGAAACCATTTCACTTGCTATTTATTAAAGGAGGCTCCCCTTGGCTGGGTTCCAAGTGAACAAGAACTTACAAATCTCTCTCCCGGAACTGTGTTTCCTGGTTCAGGCTGGTTCTAAATAGAACCAGATTCTGTGGCTAAGTAATCAGCAAGCTAAACAATCATGGAGACTGGAGGCTTGTCAAGGCAAAGTTGTGATGCCCTACTCTTAGATCTTTATTCTTTTCCAAATGAGCCAACAATATCTGATATAATAATAATCCAAGGCAAAGGGCATGACACTTCTTCCCAGAGAGTCAGAAAGAGGAGAGATCAGTTACCTAGAAAAATTACCAGGGGAAGTTAGAGTTTATTTAAGGTGAGTTTGGGAGAATTGGTTGGATTTAGAAAGGTATAAAAATATAGGAGAGCATTAGACTGGAAAAGTGTCATTAATTATTGTATGAAAGAGGAAATGTGAATATTATGTTTTGAGATGAGTAATCTGGCTGGAGCAAAAACATATATAAGAAAAACAGAAGTTAATGACATTAAATTTCTAGCTATAAAACCTGAAAGGGAAAATTCTAGATACAGAACAAAGCATCAGTAGACTTGTAGATGAACTATCTATCCTAAAAATACCTTTTGGTTATGATGACTCAATGGACCATTCTAACACTTTGCAAGTGATAAAAGTAGGGGTCAGCAACTTTTTGGAGGCTTTATTCTACATCTTCGTTAATTCATTCCCTCTTCAATTCTACGGAACAGGAGGACTGAGGCTACCCACACTCCCTCTATCTCTTGTCTGCCACGGCATGAAGTGACCAGACTAAGTTTGTGAACTGAGACAGGCCACAGACAAGTAAGAAAATGGATGGATGCTTGGGAGGCAGATTCTCTCTGTTCACGAAAACTTCCTCTCACATTTCAATCCATGTAAATCTCACAAATAAGCAGAATGGACAGTCTTAAATCCCCAAGTATCAACTTAGCTGCCCGTCTCCCTATCATTTTACTTAATATGGTCCTTAGGTCTTTTCCATTTTCAAAAAAGTCCCTTATAAAATGCAAATACCCCTAGAAAGCAGAAAGTATGGTTTAAAAATTAGTTACCACCTTAATATCTAATAGTTAAAACAGCTTCAGTGTTCTAGAAAAAAATTAGAATATATTTCTCCTCCCAAAGACTTTATAATCAAATACATTTGAGAAACAACAAAGTATGGCTCTGTCTTACAAATTCACAATGTACATTAGCATTAAAAAGGCATTAAGAAGTCTAGTAGTAAAAAAAAAAATTTTTAAGTATTTTCAAACCTATTTAACTACTAAGCTCTATTTCCAATACAGAACACATATTAATATATTTCAAGATATGAGCATTTTTAAGAACATTTTAAAAAACACAAAATTCAAATAAATGATTAATAATAGGGCACAGAAGAGACTATTAGGGTGGGGTGCATTAGGAAAGATAAAAGGAGGTAGGAAAACAAAGACATCTTTTCTACTTTATAACTTTGTTCAAAAACATGTCCTTGGTCACAGGTTCCTGGCTAAAAGACAGACACTAATGTAAGGATGCATGATCTATTCTGTAATTAGTTGTCCCTTTCCGAACAATATTAACCTTAGGCCCATTCCTAAAGCATTATGAGTTCTCTCTATCACTCATTCCCACACTGTGACCACAAAGGAGAACAAGGCAGAAAGCTAAATAGAGCATAGGATTTTTAAGCCTTTTCTCACTATGCAGCGTAGTTAAGAGTCAGGAATTAAAGAATTTTGTGAATGGCTGACCATCTTTATAAGTGATCATTTTTGTGCTCCTGATATCAAATGCAACTTACCAGCTCTGTAATTCAGCAAAAGCTTGTTTCATTTTCTTAATGGAAGCATCCATCTCTTCTTTAACTACAACTCGATACCGTGCAAGAGACACCGTGCAGCGCTGGAGGTCTTTCACAGATTTTTCAATGTTGGAACCTTGGGAAAAACCCCAGTTAAAAAAGGAGCATAGGTAACTTGAAAGTTGGATCTGCCTAAGCATGTAATGTAACAAATGTCACATGGACTAAGAATGTTTCCTAAATGGCTACCCTCCTCAACAAAAAACCAATGTTTCTATATATTAAAAAAAAAAAAGTATCCTGGCCAAGATGGAGTAAGAATTGGATTTACCTTCCTGTCTTAAAAAACTTAACACACACACACAAAATATATGAAACAATGGTATTCAGACAATGAACAACAGGCAGTATTCCCCACTACCACTCCACCCTAACCCTACTGAGAAAACAGAAACTGAAGAAGTAAGGCCTATGACTGCCCCAATTTACTGCCACAAGAGAGTTCCAGGAGGAGATGCATGAGGAAGAGAATCCTAAGCTGAGCCTGGAAGTCTCCCTAAATCAAGGGAATAGAGTTGAGAAATCAGGGAGGCCACGGTGGCTAGAATTCTCAGGGCACAATACTGGAGAGGAGAGAGCTACACAAAAAATGAAAAAGTTATACAAAGAGCTACAGAAGATTCTGAGTGTCTTGGTGTGCAGAAACTGTCTGAAAAAGGGAAACGAACCACTGGAAAGGAGAAGGTATATTTCATGCAAGGAACATTTCATGTTCACACCAGCCGGAGTGGCGCACCAGGTAGAATACTTAGAAGGGTATTGTCTCAGTAATTAGCTCTAGACTAAAGGCTACTCTATTTCCACCTAACAAAGCTTAAGAAAGCAAGTTTCAGATTGTTTCCAAATAACAGTCCCAGAGTAAATCACAAGTATATTTAAAGAAATACAAAAGTATCTACCAATCAACAAAGCAAAATTCATAAGGTCTGGCATCCAATAAAAAATTATTAGGTATATAAAGAGGCAGAAAACTATGACTGATCCATAATGAGGAGAAAAACCAATTAACAGAAACAGATGTAGAAATGACACAGACATAGAATCAAGTAGGCAAGGACATCAAAACAGCTAATATAATCAGACACCATAAATTCAAGAAGGCAGAGGAAAAGCATAAGCATGTTAAGGAGAGACATGAAAGATATTTAAAACACCCCAACTGAACCTCTAGAGATGAAAAAAAAATGTCTGAGATGAAAAATACACTGGATTGGATTAAGAGCATATTAAAAACTGTTAAAAAAAGATGAGTAAATTTGAAGATGCAATTCTAGGAACTATCCAAAATGAAATGAAACATAGAAAAAGACAAAACAATTTTTGTAGGTACAAAATTTTCAAAACTCTCTACGCAACAGGATTTAGATGAATACAATTCACCATGTAGACATTACAAAATTGATATGGTTCTCTCTTGGTAGTACAGTTTGAAGCATTACATGTGGGTAGGCCAACTGCACAGATAAAGATGAAATACATTTACCTACCCAACACATTTTAACCAGTTCCCAAGAGTTCTTAAATTAACCTTTTTGTATTCACCAAAGTTATTACAACTGGTAGCTGGAAAACTGATCTAACAAATTTATAATGAGCCAGGATTCATATTTTCAATTTTTAATTAAATTCTTCCTCATATCAACTTGATTTATTTCAAAATTTGCCTAAAAGCTTTCAAGCCTTGTGCCTTTATTTTTGCTTGACTGAACAGTCTCAGATTTGCCTTTCTGCACCAAGTTGAGGGTTGTGTTAGAAAGATGAAAAAGGAGAGCTTCCTTTTTTTAGCTCTTATAGAATAAGTAATTCAATAAAGAGCTACAGGTTACAAGAGTCTTTTACGTTTCTCTGTTTCATTTGTTTAGCGAAGTGGATTGTCATGCTTCGTGTATGACAGTCAGAAGGGCTATTATCTCTATCTGTTTAATTACTGGCTGATTATTTAAATGACTATTATAGTTTCAAAAAAAAAAAAAAGCAAAGGGCTATTACCATCAGTCAATGCTAAGTACCTAAGAGAACTTAATGACCTTGTTTAAAGCTATGTTCTGACAGGTATCAGTAAGAGCATGAAGTTGTGAAGGGAAATTAAAATATTTCTTTAAAATGTAGTGTCAGAGATGGCAAAGCTTTTTACTGTTCCAACAAAAATGAAGGAAACAGCACAAAAATATTGCAGTAAAGCAAATAATACAAACAGGTTAATGTTAGCAGAAAAGTCATCCTCGCAGTAGAGTTTGACCTTCATTCATGAAAAGGATCCCTATTATTGTAACAGGACTGCACAGCATCTAAACTACCATCAGACTCTGTGTACACAGAATTAGGCAAAGGCTGCCCAGAAAACAGAAAAATACTACCTGCTGCCCTTCTGAAACCTTATCTATGGGAACAGAGAAAATCTGTCCTCTTTAGCTAAAAACACAGATTTGTTTTTGTTTTTGTTTTCTCTCAAAGGTATGCCTCTGATTTACCTAGCTTTTTGTTGGTGGAAGAGAGTGGGACATCTTCCTTGCCCAGATTTGAAAACTGAGGTCCTGTGGTAAATCTTGAGAGAGATTTGGCAGCATTCCTATTTTGTTGAGAATTCTGAGTAGAGTGCATAGTTGAAGACTTGGACTCAAAATCAGAGACACCATTCTCCAGCATGGATCCTGTCAAAGAAAGAGGCCAGTATTTCAGAACACAATAATACACAAAGAAAAAAGGTAAAAATGTTTGAGGCAAAATGATGCCTCTTAGAAGGCTGTGAACAAAATCAGCTGACAAAATAGGACAAAGAGCAGAAACAGCAAGGCTATGAGTAGTGTCTGGCTTAGCCCTAACTGAGGAAGAAGAGGATCTGTGTTAATCCATCTCCAAATAGGTTAGCTCGTCCCCTGTACCTTGGTAACTTCTGCAGTTCTGGACACAAGGAAGTGAAGAGAGTCAACATCACCAGCTTCTGAAAGCTTCTGTAAGTTATGTTGAGGAAAAGAGTTTTACATTCTCCCAGGGAAAGTTTTAAAAGCTTTGGGGAATAGAAAGGGCCAAGAGTTAGGAAATGAAAGGAAAGTCAGCTTAGAAAAAAAATGGATGCCACTGACTATCTTTGGTTTGTTTGAGGTGCTATATCTTCTAAGTCTTTTTGTGGGGGGAAGAAAATCTTTCTATGTGTGTGCGCAAACTAATCAACAAAAGAACATCTGAAAAGTACAGCATAATTTTTAAATTGGCATTACATTTATAAGGCCAGTAGCAACAGAGCAAGGGGAACTGGATACACCAACAAGTAATTAAAAAGCTTATTTTAAAACAGATATTCCCAATATCTTCCCAGCACTGATCAAAATGGTTAATTAAACAAAAAAGTAAAAAAATGGACAAGATATTTGAATTTACAACTAACACTAATCTTAATTCTTGACTAGAAAACAAATGTGGGACTACACATATTCCACTTCTCATGAAAGCCATGTTACAGTGATGATTATATATTCTTTACTATGTTACATCTTAGAATAATAATATCAACATCAACTCATCATCATCATTTTCCTTAATAAGTGTGCATTAAAAAAAATTGTAAGGTCACCTTCTGTAATCTCTAAGCACTATGGAACTATTAACTTAGAAGATTTCCACAAGGCTGGTTTAGACCAAAATTAAAATATGAGACAATGGAACAAGAATTCTATTTTTCTAGGCCTTTGATAGTTACAAAATGTGAAACTTTCACAGAAGAGGAAACAAAGAATAGAAGCAAAAGACTAAACAGATTTAATTTATCGTTTTCTCAACTAGAAAGTCATCTGTATTTTTCAATAAAATCCAACTTTTCAAAGACCTGTTAATATACTCACCTGTTCTATCCAGCAGATCTGGTGTAGCAGACTCAGGATCCTCCAATTCTCTGGCATCTATTGAAAGTGTCTCCATACCTTCACTGAATGACTCCACAGACTCAGTATCATTGATGGCACCGTTATGGTAACCATTAATACCTCCTTTCTCTGAGGAAGGTGCAGACTGCTCCTCTTGAACAGAAACTGATTTATTGGAATCTGGGATACTGTTACTTGCTTCTGCTGCAGGTTTTGGTTTGTTCTTCTTCTTTTTGTTCTAATGGTTATTAAAGATTCGAAAAAAAGAAAAGAAAAAGTAGACCCCCACAACCCAGAGAGGTAACTCTAGGTAACCAAAGGCAACCAATGTTACCAATTTCTCATTTGCTCTTCCAGAAATTGAATATATTTGTGTATATATTGAACTACTGACTAAAATAACTATGTAGAATACTTCGGATAAACTCCAACACAAAATATGAAATATTAATGCATGGCAAAACCCACCGTAAGATCAAAAGATAAATTATAAAATATGAAAAAAAAAGTGTAACTTATATACAAAGAGTTAAATACATAAACTGCACTATCAAAAAACAAAATAACGGCCAGAAAAAAAAAATGGCATAGGATATAAACATATAGAATGAAGTGCAATTTCAGTCTAATAAAGACATAAATCTGCACTGTAGAGAATTCTGCATCAGAAATCTGTCTCCCCACTTAGACAACAATTACACTGGCAGAATCTGTCTAACTATTTTGGAACTCTCGAGTCTTCTGATGGCATATAATTTCCAGAGGAAAGACTTAGATGGTAAATTGTGGTTAATTTCAGTCAATTTCAGTTCTGAGCACAGTAATAGCTACCCACTCCCCACCCCCAGCTAGGAAACAGGCGGCTGTGCACCTGTTCTTGGAGTAACTTGCACACAGCTTGCTGGAGCCAGGGTAGGCACAACTGTCCTCCAAATATCGGGGATCTATGCTGTGATCACGGATTGCTGCTGTTGATCACAAAACTATAGACAAAGAGGCAGGCGGCCACTGTTAACTGTACCTCCACCCACTGTTGCAAGCCCTGTTCCCTCTGGCTGAAGTTACTTTCAGAGGAAATTAAAGGGGTGGTACCACCCCTCCTCCAACTTTATTTTTCTTTACTCCCTTTTGGGAGCCGGACATCAAAGACTAGGACATTCAAAAACAATTGCATATATGGAAAAAAACTGAAAGTAACCATGCATGCCTGGGGAAAATCTTAGGAAAGACCTGAGAAGACCTTAGGTTTACACTTTAGGCTGACACTTGGTACAGAGACAGCTTACAACAATTTTAAAATGTAATAACAAAAAAACAGCAAACCCAGAGGAAGGGGGAGAATTTGATTTCCAGAGTTACTACATTATTAGATTCAAATATCTAGTTTTCAACAAAAACTCACAAGGGACACAAAGAAACAAGAAAGTACAGCCCATTCAAAGGAAAAATAAATCAACAGAAACTTTTTCTGAAAAAAAACCTGCTGGTAGATATATTAAAATCTTTAAAACAACTCAGTTCTCAAAGAACTAAAGGAAGATGTGGGGGAAAGTCAAGAAAACAAAGCGTGAACAAAATGGAAATATCAATAAAGGGAAAGAAAACCTAAAAAGAAATCAAAAAAGAAAATCTGGAGCTGAATAGTATGGTAACTAAAGTTTAATAAAAAACCAGTAAAGGGATTCAAAGGCACATTTGAGAAGGCAGAAGAATAAATCACTGAATTTAAGGACAGGAAAATGGAAAGTATTGAGTCTGAAGAAGAGAAAGAAAAAAAGACTGGAGAAAACTGAACAGAGTCTAAGGGACCTGTGGAGCCCCATCAAGCAAACCAATATATGCACCGTGGAAGTTCAAGAAGAAGAGAGAAAGGGAAGAGAGAATGTCTGAAGAAATAATGGCTGAAAACTTTCTGAATTTGGTGAAAGACATAAATATAAACATCCAAGAAGCTTAACAAATTTCAAGAGACAGTGAGATAGATTATAATTAAACCTTCAAAAGACAAAGAGAGAATTTTGAAAAAAGCAAGAGAAAAGTGACTTGTCATACATAAGGGATCGTCAATGAGAATCATGAGCAGATTTCTCATCAGAAACTTTGGAGGCTAAAAGGCAGTAGGCAGATATATTCAAAGTGCTAAAAGGAAAAAAAAGGAAAAAAGGAAAAAAAAAAACAAAACCTGCCAACCAAGAATCCTGTATCTGGCAAAACTGTCTTTCAAATTTGAGGGAGAAATTAAGGTATTCTCAGATAACAAAAGCTGATGGAGTTATGGCACCAGATCTGCTCTGCAAGAGATGTTCAACAAAGGGGGTTGTGTAATGTGAAACTGAAGAACACTAGATGGTAATTTGACAGGATGAAGCTGGAAATCAATAACCAAAGGAAAACTGGAAAATCCATGACATTATGGAAATTAAATAACTCATTTTCAAACAATGACTGGATCAAAGAAGAAATAACAAGGGCAACTAGAAAATACTCAAAAACAAATAAAAATGAAAATACAAAATCAAAACTTACAAGTGGTGCTAAGGAAGAAATTTAAAAACACATTAAAAAGCAAGAAAGATCTCAAATTAACAACCTAATTTTGTAACTTAAGCAGCTAGGGGAAAAAAAGAACAAACTAAACCCAAAGTTAGCAGAAGGAAGAAAATAATAAAGATTAGAGTAGAGATAAATTAAATAGAGAATAAAAAAGCAATAGAGAAAAATCAATGAAACCAAAAGCTGGTTCTTCAAAAAGATCAACAAAATTGACAAACCTTTAAGCTGGACAGGCTAAGAAAAAAAGAGAGAAGACTCAAATTATTAAAATAAGAAATAAAAATGGGGACACATTACTACCAATTCTACAGAAATAAAAAAGATTCAGAGAGTACTGTGAACAACTGTTCACCTAGATTAAATGGTCAAATTCCTAGAAACACAAAACCTACCAAGACTAAATCATGAAGAAATAGAAAATCTGAATAGACCTAAAACTAGTAAGGAGATTAAATCAGTAATCAAAAATCTCCTGACAAAGAAAAGCCTTGGATCCAATGACTTCACTGGTGAATTCTACTGAACACTTACAGAAGAACTAGTATCAACTTTTCTCAAACTTTTCAAAAAAGCTGAAGAGCGAACACTATTTAATTCATTCTATGAGGCCAGCATTATTTCCTTGATACTTAGCCAGCCAGAGACATATATGAAAACCATAGAGCAATATCCTTATTAACACTGATGCAAAAATCCTCAACAAAATAGTACCAAACCAAATTCAGCAGCATATTAAAAGGATTATACCTTGACCAAGTAGGATTTATTCCTTGGATGCAAGAATGGTTCAACTTAAGAAAATCAATCACTGTAATACAGCATGTTAACAGAATGAAGGGAAAAAACACAATCAGATCAATTGATGCAGAAAAAATATGACAAAATTCACCACTCTTTCATGATAAAAACACTATTAAAAACCAAAAAAAAAAAAAAAAAATTGGGAAGAGAAGGAAGCTACCTCAAGAAAATAAAAGCCATATATCAACAACCCACAGTGAACAATAGTCAAAGAATAAAGCTTTTCCTCAAAGATCAGGAACAAGGTAAGGATGCCCATTTTGGCCACTTCTATTCAACATAGTACTGAAAGTTCTAGCCAGGACAATTAGGAAAGAAAGAGAAATAAAAGGTATCCAAACTAGGAAGGAAAAAGGAAAATATCTCTGCAGATGGTAAGATCTTATATGTAGAAAACTCTAAATATTCCACAAAAAAAGTGTTAGAACTAACAAATAAATTCAGCAAACTAGCAGGATACAAAATCAACACACTGCATTTCGATACATGAACAATCTGAAAAGGAAATTATAAAACATTTTTCTTTCTCCAAATTTTAAGAAATTCATGTCTCCAACACATACTTTTTCAGCTTCATGCGTATCTTACATCATTAATAACATTATCTTGGGCCAATAAATTAATAAACTGGTGTCCTTCAGAACATACACAGCCACTCATGTTGGGTGAAAGCAATGGGAAGTTAAGCAAATATTCAGAGTTACAGGTATGGAGAGCTTCAGGAGAATCTGTAGTTCTTCTTAGAAAAAAAATCGATATATGTACAAGGTTATTCATTGGAATATTGTTAATAACAGCAAAGGATTGCAAACAACTTTCTTCTTAGAAAAAATTCAAGGGTCACTGGTCAAAACTGGTTTGAACTCCTAATGAAGTGATTTATGGTCATCAAGAAAGCATTCCAGAACTCCAGTACTAAACTAATAAAGACCCCAAAGAGATTTCATAGAAATACTTGATTAAAGTCCATACTTCAAGTATTTCCTGAAGGAACTAGATTTACAGTAAAGAGCTATGGAAAGCATTTTGAGACTAGCTAGTATCCTTGGGGGAAAGTATTTTGGTTTTAAGCAGATAAGGAGAAGGAATGAGAACTAACATGTTAGACACTGCATTAGGTATTATGTTTGTTAATATTATTTTCCTATTTTAGAGATGAGCAAACTAATGCACACAAAGGTTAAACAACACTCCCAGGAAACAAAGCCAATAACTAGTGCAACAGGATATAAATACAGTTCTGATTGACTGCACAGCCCGAAGTGCCTTCTACCTCCCTGAACTGGAACATCAGTCCCCTCTGCATAGCTAACAGTAGGAAGCTCCTCTTTAGTCTTTAAAACAAAGCTCATTAATATCAGAGACTACAACACAAGTGGTCTGACCTAAAAATCCAAACTATTTAAACTGATCTATAAGATGAACAATGTTGAAAACCACTAGACTAGGTAACTTTCTCTAGAGGAGCTCTGCTTTCCTTGACATGTTCTCTTGTTTAATCCCTGCCTAGTATTAATATACCCTCAGTAAATGCACTGTGACAGTCATTCTGCTTCCTGTCTAAAATCACATGTAGGATACTCCATGGTACTCTACGTACACAGCTGTGTTTCAATGTCACAGAAGAAAACTTAAACCAGGTGAATTGAAGATGCACATGCATATCTTTCAAATATTTTTGCAGAACCTAAATTTTTATATAATACAAATACTGATTTCCTGCTTTTAAACTTAATTCATTTTTACCTTTTTCTTGCCTGTAACTGTCCATTCTTTGAGTACTTCACTGGCACTACCTGTAAAAGAAACAAATTACAGATGTTTTCTCCTACCACATGCATGCTCAAGCAGGAGTTAGTGTCCCTGAATTTCGTACTTGCTGGAGAATTTCCAAAGTTCTTAATAGGAAACGTTAAGGTTCAAGTCTCTGAGCTAATACAGTAAGATAATCATATCATGCTTATCTTTTGGAATACCTGCTCTTTTAGATCACCCTTCTCCATGTAATTTCCTCAGTAAGTTTTTCCAAGAAGAGACTAATGCAGACTAACCATTTTGAAGATTCTTTTATTCACATAGCTTTGACCAATACAAAGGTGGGCTGGTTTCAGCCCAAATATGCCATCCCCTCTTCTACAGAAGATTACACACCACCTTTGCTACGCTGTTTCAGAGAGAACTGTACACTACCCTAGGCCCAAATACTAACATTATAAAGAAAATAGATGATGATGAAGAAATACCTGACAGTATTTGGATCTTATTCTATACTGGCAAATTCAGAAAAATAGAAACAAGGAGACTTATTCTGATGCCACTATCACTGTTCAATGATGCAATAGCTTTAGGCAAAGCTTTCCCCAAACAAGTTATGTGGAAAGAAGTTTGTGAAACACGCCTCAACTCCATAAATCAGAAGGCTTGACTAACCCTACCATTCTTCTGTATATTAATTAGATAAGGAAACTAAAATCCATACATTTGAATCACTTGCTAGAGCCAAACTAAATGGTACTGAAGCCTGGAAAAGAATGCTGAGTCCCTGAATTCTCCATCTGTGGCTGAACCACTGGACTATGCTTTGTCATTGTTTCTTAAATTCTTATTCAATCCAACTCTGATCAAGCCCTTTATTCTATTGGCCACCTAATTTCTTCTTAAATATCATTAGAGAACATTTTGAATAATATCATGGAGTCTTCTCAGCTTCTCAGCTTCCAGATATCATATAGCTTATGAATGAATTACTTCTAGAGCTGAAAGAGGGAGCTTTAAGAGACAATCTTTTAAAAATGGCATGGTCTGCTCTATCACTTATGAAACACCAGGTTGTGGAAAGAATGTTACAGAAGTCTGAAGCAACTTCTATTTGAACAAATATGAACTTACTAAAAAAACTGAGTAAGGATTACCTTCCATGAATGCTTGTACTGTTTTGTCCACACAATTATCAAAGTGCTGCAAAACCAGGATAATTTCATTGTTGCTCTTATTGGGGACTATTGCACGCACTGCATTTATCTGGAAAAGAAGACAGGGTCATTTAATTCTAGTATCAGTAGGTCAGTTGGAAACTGAGGTCTACACAGAGAATAACAGAAAGAGTAACATCTCATTTTTAACAACATGTATCACTATTTAGTGTCAGTGAGAGTACACACAACCATCTCACTGGGAATGGTTAACAGATGAGTGATAATAGCACATGAAACATTAATTTCTAGAAATAGAAGAATATTTCTAGAAATAGAAGATTTGTGCTAGATTTTATTTCAAGAAAGGGTGGTTTAATTTAGGTATCAGGTATTAATTTAGCATCAACATTTCCTCATTTTTAGCAAACTGTAGAAAAAGGTGGAAAGTTTAATGAACCACCAACAATAACAACTTAGATTTTTGTATAGCACTTTTCAAAACATTTATTTCATACCATTTACTTGTATAATAATGTTATCAAAGATAATTTAAGTTATTATAAACGATTTCAGGCGTATAAAACATAATGAACACTCACTACATGACAGCCAGTTTAATAAAACAAAATAGATGCAGTTGAAATGCCCATGAAGTCTCTTATAAATTGCATTTCCCTCCTCTCCACAGAGATTTCTACCTTGAATTTTGTGTTATTTTCATACAAGTTTTTGTACTTTTATGAGGTATGTATGTATCCACAGGTAATACATACTACTGCTTTGCATTATATAAATATTATCATATTGTGCATGTCTATATTCAGTTTGCTTTTTTCATATTAACATTGTTTTCTAGATTTTTTTCATGTTGATAAATGTATCTCTTATTCATTTATTTTAACCGCTACATAGCATTTCCATTGTATGAATATAGACAATTTATTTATTCTCCTGTTAATGGACACGTACATTTTTTCCAATGTTTGGCTATTATAAAAAATGCCTATGTATTAAACATTCCTGTGCTTGCTTGCTGCTGAATACTCAGTACCTGTAACAAATTGTAAAACAACAGAAACAACAAAAAAAATGGGTCTTCTGTGAACAGTGAGAGGCTGTCTCTATTGTATATAACCACCAGTAGAATTCCTGAACAGTAGGGCAGCTACAAATTCATTAGAAATGCCAAACTGCCCTTTAAAACAGATATACCAATTTTGTCAGCTATTCCTAAGGTTATTTTGTATGTTTTGAGAGTAAACATATATACTTTAAAATAATCGCATGTTGTTTTCATTTTTATAATCAATTGTGCATCTAGCAATTTTGATGACTTCATTATTCCTAATAATTTGTTGCTTCCTTGGTTATTCTATGTAGATAACTATATTGTCTATAAATAACAGGAGTTTTTGGGTTTTGTCCTTTCCAATCTTTATAATTTTGTTTCTTGTCTTACTGCACAATGTAAATTATTCTTCAAATAGACCTGATTCTTTTTGGTAGGAAGAGGTAATTAGAAATGAAGATCTAAGAGGTGTGTTTATTGTTACTGGGGAGCCATTATTTCTAGGTTCTTTCAGTGGATAGAACTAGGAAATTTTGTTTTTTACAATATAAGTTCATACTGAAAACTTTAGTTCAAATATAGTATTGAAAGGCTTTTTCTTAAATGGTTTTAAACATTGCATCTCCTTTCTCCAAACCAGAAGTTTTAATTCTTAAAAATATTAACTTACTTATTGATTTGCTTTATTCTGCAATATTCATAAAATAATATTACTAATAACAGTATAATATTACTACTAATGAAAAAATGTTGAATAAAATTTGATTTATTTTCAATTCTTAAATATATCCCTCTAAACATGTACAGTAGGAATACTATATTCAAAAGTCAGTGGGAAGATTTCTTCTAGTTTACCTTCCCATGAAGGTGAAATATTTTTAGGATCTCAACCTGACATAAGTTCTCAGCTCCAATTCCTAACCCAGGACAAGCTTTGGGCTAAATTTCAGGCCTTGTGTGGTAAAACCCATTTGTTTCTGAGGCTGGCAAAAGACATCAGAGCTACCTGGCTCAGGCTTACCACTCAGGTTTTTAGTTCCTTCTATATTTTTGGCCCCTAGGGATTTCCTCTACTTCTTGTATTCAGCTATAAATTTAAAATGATGTATGTTATTTTTCACTTTGTATTTCTAGGCATTTTATATTAGGTTTGTTTTCATGGTATCCAGTCAGCCACACTGCTTGAAAGGAAGTCCTCTCTTAGATGAAGAAAAGTAAAGTATCTTTGTTCAAGTAATAAGCAATCCGTATGAGAACCTAAGTCTTATTTAGTATACTTGCTTTCATATCATTCTATGCTTTTTTTCTTTTGGGCTTAACTGAACAATGATAAGGTTTAAAACTACACAAAAGTGAGAAGGTACGTAAGCTATAATCCAAAGAGGGCTAATTTGGGGGGGAAAGTTATAGGTCAGTGGCAGAGTGCATGTACCTAGCATTCCTGGGTTCAATCCCCAGTATCTCCCTTAAATAAATAAGTAAATAAATAAAATCTAATTACCTCCCCTACCCCCGTCAAAAAAAAAGGGGGGGGCTGATTTGTAATATACACTTTTGAGGTGGGCAAAAATTTAGCACTGATCACTAGAAAATGGACTTAAGGCAAAACTTACTGATTCAGTGATAAAGGTAAGATTCTGATAACTTACAATGTGAGAGTGTTTATAATACTGAACCAACATATATCTATGACTCTGTAATCAACAATATACTTTAATAAGACAGAGAACACACATAAAGCTTTGTCTTATGTCTTTCTCAATACGGCTTATCAAGGGTTATATTACTAAAAACAACCTGGCTTTCTTCCAAAGGTATGTTATTTAGAAAATCTATTTCTCTTCTTGCTCTAAAGTCTCCCAGACTTAAAAATTCTCCTCAAGTGAATGGCAAGTTCCTACTCAGACGGCTCCTTAAAGAATGTTGCCAAATGAGATACACACTTAGGCACATAAATATTATTTGTTATAATATTAATTAACATTAAGATGTCTTCAAGAGAATTTAGAATGAATATACGTATATAGATATATGCAAAGAAAATTGTGTTTGCATTAGTAAGCTCTGATTCCTTAAAATTTTCATGATAGTTACTCTCTGATACACAGTGGCATTCATATAGTTTTATTCTCAAAATTTCACTTTCTTAATCAGTTTGTGTAGCCACTGATTGTATTTTACCATGACATTCAAGTTTCCTATCCATAGTATCTAGTCATACCTTCTCTTTCATGTTCTCAAAAGCTCCTCCCTGGGCCAGTACAGTATTAGACTGCAAATCAAAAATGAATCCTGATGAATCTGAAAGAATGAGAAGGAAAAAATATATTCAACATGGTCCAAAACTAACATGTAATCCATCCCCCAAAACGGAAGAAGGGCTTTCTTCCCATTAACAGTTAACAAGAACTTAGTTGCTATTTTGCAAGTTCTATTATGTAGAAAACTGAAAACTACATTTGTGTTAAAATTATAAATAGATTTGATAGAATTTTTAATAGAACTGTAACAGCTTGAGAAAAACACTGAATATATCAAC
Organism: Camelus dromedarius; assembly: GCF_036321535.1. Classification (NCBI taxonomy): domain Eukaryota; kingdom Metazoa; phylum Chordata; class Mammalia; order Artiodactyla; family Camelidae; genus Camelus; species Camelus dromedarius. The sequence goes on along the minus strand of NC_087446.1, from coordinate 53,422,959 downwards.
TATATTACACTATCTAGTAATCTTTGATACTTTGTTAACTATCCCATCTTAATTTTAAAGGCCCTCTAAAAATGCTGCAAGTAAACAGCTGCCCAATGTAAAAGTTAATACTAACAAATATGAAAATGTGAGCGAGAATGAGAGCTTCTGAAACATTAATAACAACACATACAAGTACTTTCATCTTCTAGACTGCACCACACACTTCATGTTCTTAGATTATGACTCTATGAATACATTCGTGTTTGTGTCCCCACAGTGTTTGATGAAACACTGTAACTGCCTTTACATTAACCTGCACAATATGGGAAATCTTAGTTTGATGTAAGTGATTACAGAAAAGAGTATGGCTTCCCTGTACTTATAAAGAAAAGGTTGTTTGAAAATTTAGTCAGTTTCTTTACCTGTGACTATATGATCAACAAATTACTTCCTCTTTAACACTTGATAACTTTGTTTTAACCTAATGAGATGCAATCCTAGGACATCTCAAATTCTGATGCTTATACTTACCATGGGGAATCTCAGGTTAAAATGCAGGTTTTGATTCATTAGTCTGGCACAGGGCCTAAGATTTTTACTGAGTAATATCAACAGTGCAAATCCATACACCATACTTGGGAGTAACTCGGGGGTTAGAATTCTACCAAAGCAAGTAAAAGGGAGAATTTTGAGAAAAGGGGTTTTTGTGGTCTGAATGCTTGTGTCCTCCCTCAAATCCGTATGTTGAAATCCTAACGTGATGGCATTAGTAGGTGAGGCCTTTGGGAGAGTAAAGCCCTCAAGAATGGGATTAGTGCTCTCATAAAAGAGATTCCACAGAGCTCCCTAGCCCCTGCCACCACATGAGGACACAGTGTGAAGTCTGTGACCCAGAAGAGGGCTCTCACGGAACCACTCTGGCACCCTGATCTCAGACTTCCAGCCTCTAGAACTGTGAGAAGTAAATTTCTGTCGTTTATAAGTCACCAAGTCTGTGGCATTTTGTTATAGCAGTCTGAACAGAATAAGATGGGGGTATAAAAAATACAGTAATATTCTATTACACTTTTCAAATTCTTTTATTACTGTTATTACAGACATGTTTTAATTAAAGCCTCTTTTACAGCTCAGACCTTATCCTGTGTTTTCAAATACCTCCTAGTTGCTGTGGAAGATTGATAATTTGTAAGTTAGGATGATAACAATATTTTAGTACTAAAAGTGGAAAAGAGGATATAAATAAAGTCTATGTTATTCCAAGAGAAACTATGTTACCAATTACCAATGGGCTATAAATTAATCTAGATGTAACCTCTGTAATGCTGGCAGTTACAAGACTGTTACCCAAATGAAAGATTAGGTTGCACTTAACACAAACTCAGTATTTAAGCCTGAGTTTTCCAGATGACTACATGATATGGTTAACTCCCAATTATCTTTGACTGAAGAGACAGTACATACGATGAAAATTCTATATAGCCAAAATACTACCCAGTAACCTTTTCAGCATTGCTTTAGGTTAGCTGGATAACTTGACTGTCATAAGCACAGTTGATCCGTGAACAACACAGGTTTGAACCACCTGGGTCCACTTACACACGGATTTTTTTCAATAGCAAATACTACAGTACTACACAACCCATGGAATCCATGGATGCAGAATCTGTGGATACAGAGGGCCAATTATAAGGATTTTCCATTGTGCACGGGGGTCAGTGCCACTAACTCCCATGTTGTTCAAGGGGGAACTGTACTCTCTCCCAAAGACATGTTAACGAGCGGTGAGATGATACAAAGGACATCAGTAATCTTATCAAAAAATCAAACTTCCAAACTCTTTAAGGGGAAAAAAGGGGATACTTAAAGTAAAGCAGCATTTTGGCATCTATATTTAAATAAACCATTGGTATTACTAGCTTCTTACACATCATCTAACACCTTTTATTTCTTTCCTTTAAAGACACACTAGGTGGAAATGAAGTGTGAGGAAAACAAAGGGTAGCTCTGCAAACATCTTGTTATTGCCCCCTCCACATTATCATAAGAATTACTAGGGTTTATTTGGCATACCAATTGGGATAATGATTAAAAATACATAAAGCTGCTATTTCAGCCAGGATTCCAGCAGGAAACAAATGGCGCACTTAGATTGGGAAATCTGAAGAGTTCAATAAAGCAACTGTTTTTGAAGGAGCTAGTAGGGGATAGGGAAACCGCAAGATGGAGAAAGTCCTCTTGGCTAATAATAGCAACGTACTTTGCTACCAGAGATTTTAAAGAGGGGTAAGGAGGGAGTAATTACTGGAACCCAGAGAAAGAGGGCTCTTTAATTTTTGTTTTGTTTCATCTGGTGTGGAGACGGCCGTAGGACAGTAGTCCTTTAGTAAAAGGCCACCGTAAGTCCACAGTGGCCCCTCAGGGAAAGATGAGGGGAATACACACTCCTACCTCGCTCTCCTCCCTGCCTCTGGTCTCCTGCCTATGCTGCCCAATGGCCAAAGCCAACCAGAAGCCCAAGGGCAAGAGAGCCACTGAGGCAGCCTGTACAGGTCAGCCACCCAGGGCACAAAAGCCCATTTTGTATTTATATTCTAAATCAAGAGCTCGCCAAAAAGGGAGAGCAATAATTTAACGTCTCAACTTGTCTATTTAGCAGCTAATGCTGCCTCTTTTTACTTAAACCATCAACTCAAGTAGATTCAAAACCTTGTTTCAATGAACTGGAGCTTAAGTGTCTCTCAACATTACAGGGAAAGTCATTTTTAATACCTACCAACAATATTCAGTGATTTAACAATTCTCTTATTGTTTTATGCAAAGAAAGCCTAAGATTTACTTCATTCCATTGGTAGGAAATAAGGTAGGATATCTCACCCTTTGATATCTACCATATAAAAGAAAAGCACATACACTCTATGAATGAATTTTTAAAGAAAAAAATGAAGTAAAGTACTCTTCTCAGGCAAGATTCATAAAGGATACCAGAAACCCTTGAGATTGAGCTTTCATATTATTATTTATTTCATTCTATCAGGAGCCATCTTACAAGTTTCTTGGAATTATTTCAAGTAGCACACATTTAGGAACATTTTGGAAAAAGTATGTTATTTACAGTATCACTGACATATTTGTAAATACTGTAGGCTTTGTTATTGTTTTCCCTGGCTTCAAAAATCAGGCAAAAGTTGTTTTAGTCAATGAGGACAACATAGAAATATCTGAGACTGATTATCACATGTATCAAACCAAACTTGAATAAGTTTTTTTTAACTGAGGTGTAACTGACATACATATATATAACATTATATTACATAGTTTTAGGTGTACAACATAATGATTTGATATTTGTATATATTGTGAAACGATCACCACAATAAGTCTAGTTAGTTAACATCCATCACCACATATAGTTAGAAAATAAGAACTTTTGCGATCTATTCTCTTAGCAACTTTCAAATATGCAATACAGTATTAACTATAATCACCAAGCTATACATTATATTCACAGGACTTATTTATTTTATAACTGGAACTTTGTACCTTTTGACCCCCTTTACTCCTTTGGCCCTCCAGCCATCCTCCACCTCTGTTAACCACCAATCTGTTCTTTGTATCTATGAGCTCGTTTTGGTTGTTTTTTTTAGATCCCACACATAAGTGAGAACATATGGTATTTGTTTTTCTCTGCCTGACTTATTTCACTTAGCATAATGTCCTCAAGGTCCATCCACGTTGTCACAAATGGCAAGATTTCCTTCTTTTTTATGGCCGAATAATTTTCCATTGTATATATACACCACAGTTTCTTTATCCATTCATCCATCAATGAACACTTAGGTTGTTTCCATAACTTGGCTATTGTAAATCATGCTGCAATGAACACAGGGGTGTATGTATCTTTTCGAGCTAGTGTTTTCATTTTCTTTGGATAAATACCTAGAAGTGGAATTGATGGATCATAGGGTAGTTCTATATTTAATATTTTGAGGAAACTCCATACTGTTTTCCATAGTGGCTATACCAATTTACATTCTTATCAACAGCTCCCCTTTCTCCACACCCTGGTCAACATTTATCATTTCTTATCTTTTTTATAATAACTATTCTAACTATAATAACTATTCTATTTTATAATAACTATTCTAACTATTATAATTTTTATAATAACTATTTATTTTATAATAAATATTCTAATGTAATATTGTACTATGGTTTTGATTTGCATTTTCCTGATGATTAGTGATGTCAAGCACCTTTTCATGTGCCTACTGGCCATCTGTATGTCTTCTCTGTAACTGAACACATATCTCAACACACTTTGAAATACAATCTAATTCTGTTTTTAATTTATAATTTAACCTGAAGACCATATTGTACTGAATGTTTCATAAATTAGGTTAAATTTCTGATTATATTCACAACTCTCAGGATGGCCATTATTAAAAAAAAGAAAGAAAACAAGTTGGTGAGGATGTGGAGAAACTGGAACCCTCATACAATGCTGGTGGGAATGTAAAATGGTACAGTTCTTGTGGAAAGCTATATGGTGTTTCCTTAAATAATTAAACAGAATTATCATATGATACAGCAATTTCAGTTCTGGGTATACACACAAAAGAACTAAAAGCAGCAAATATAACAAATATTTGTATACCCATGTTCATACTAGCATTATTCACAATAGCTAAAATGTGTAACAAAATGCCCATCATCAGATGAATGAATAAATAAAATGTTGCATACATATATATACACACAATTGAATATTATTCAGCATTAAAAAGGATGGAAATTCTGACACATGCTACAACATGGATGAATCTTGAAGACATTATGCTAAGTTAAATAGGCCAGTCACGAAATGTCAAATGCTGTATGATTCCGCTCATTTGAGGTACCTAGAGTAGTCAAATTAGAAGAGAGAGAAAGTAGAAAGGTGGTTGGTATGGGCTGGAAAGGAAGGGAGAAAGCAAATTATTGTTTAATAGATACAGAATTTCAGTTTTGCAAGTTGAAAAACTTATGGAGATGCATAGAAGTGATAGTTGCAGAGCAATGTGAAAATAATAACTAAACTGTACAATTAAAAACGGTTAAAATGGTAAATTTTATGTTATGTAAATTTTATCACAACTTAAAAAAAATCTTTAAGTTCTAATTATAAAGAATGGTAAGAAACAGCATTTTTTCTAATATAAATTTTTAAATGTAAGGATCCCTTACTGAGATTCCAAATTAATTCCTGCAATAAATAGTTGGTAAACACCTACCATAAGTCAACCTAGGCAATAAGAATACATTTGTAAACACCTAAGGTTGCTGCCCTCAGAGTTTTACAGTCTATTGCAAGAGACTAGTAAGAATATATAAAAATAAAATAACTATTTAATCACTATTTTATAATATTTGATAAATAACTAATTTATCACTAATAGTGATAGCAACTATGTATTCGTTTATTAAATTGCACAGTACTAAACTGATATACTAGACCCCACATTAACACTATTCTGAGGTGGAGATTATTAAAAGCTCTACTACTTAGGTTTAGCAGAGTTAATATTATGAGGACACAGTAAGGCTCTTTAAAAGTACTGAAGTGAATTCAATCTGATTATCAATGAGAAGACACGTAGAAACAACATATGGCAAGCATAAACCAATCATACTGGCAATTACTTTAAATGTGAGTGGACTAAACATATGGTGACTACAAAACATATTCCTTAGATTCCAAGACACAAATAGACTGAAAGTAAAAGGATGAAAAAAATATATTCCCTGCAAATCGTAACTGTAAGAAAGCTCAAACAAATGTATTACCATCAGAAAAACCAGAACTTAAAAGACAGGAAATATTACTAGAGATGAAGAAGAACATTTTATAATGATAGGAAAATCAATACATCAGCAGATATAGCAATTATAAACACATATACACTTAATAAGTCCTAAAATATGTGAATTAAAAACTGAAAGAATAGAAAGGAAAAATGTACAATTCAACAATTACAGCTGAAGATTTCAACAGGTTTCTCATAGTAAATGACAGAACAACTACACAGAACATTACTAAGGATACAGATGACTTGAAAATCATGATCCAGCTGAGCTCACTGACAGATAATAGAACACTCCACCTAACAACAGATCGATACACTTCCTTTTTAAGCACATATGGCATATTCTCCAGGACAAATCATCACAAAGACAAACTAAACACAAAGACTAGACAAACACATCACAAGAACAGAAAACTACAGACCACTATCTCTCAGGAATATAGGTGTAAAAATCTATAACAAAATATTAGCAAACAGAAGCCAGTAAAAGAAATATATACTATGACCAAATGAGACTTATACTACGAACGCAGAACTGGTTTAACATATGAAAATTAATATAATGATCTATTTTAATAAAGGATAATACCACATGATCATATTAATAGATCAGAGTTTCTCAACTTCAGGAGTACTGACATTTTAAGGAAAGCAATTGTTTGTTGTGGAGGGCTGTCCTGTGTACTGTGGGGTATCTATAGCATCCTGAACCCAAACCCACTAGATGCCACCCTGGCCCCAAGCTTGTGACCACTAAAAATGTCTCCATACATTGCCAAATATCCCCTAGGGGGCAAAATCATCCCTGTTTGAGAACCGCTAAAATAGATGCAGAAAAAACACTTGACAAAATCCCAATATCAATTCATGTAAAAACTCAGCAAGGTAAGGAAAGACAGAAACTTCTTCAAACTGACAAAGGGCATCTAGGAAAAACCTACAGCTAACATCATACTTAATGGTAAAAGACTAAATGCTTCTTCCCAAGACTGAGAACAAGGCAAAGATGTCTGCTCTCATATTTCTTTGCAACAATGTTCCAGAAGTTCAAGCCCAAGCAAAAGGCAACAAAAAAGAAATTACAGACCCAGAATGGAAGACAGGAAGAAAACCAACTTTATTCATAGAGGACATGATCTTGTATACTGAAAATCTAAGTTATCTACTAAAAAAACTAATTGAGCTAATAAGTGAGTTTAACAACAACAAAAATCAGATGTCTCATCCACAACAGTATCAAAAAGAATAAATTACTTAGGAATAAACTTAACAAAGGAATTGCAAGAGCTGTGCACTTAAATCTGTAAAACACTGGTGAGAGAAAGATCGATCTAAATAAATACAGAGATACACTACATTCATGGATTGAAAGACTTAATACTGTTTAGATGACAATTCTCTAACAAAATGTTCTGTTGATTCAATGTAATCCCTATCAGATTCCAAACAGATATTTTTGTATGAATTGACAAACTGATTCTAAATTTTATAGGGAACTATAAAGGAACCAGGATAGACAAAAAAAGCTTTGGGGGGGAAAAAGTAGGAGGACTTAACCTACACCTTACTTATTATACTATACTTTAAGAAAAAATATACTGGGCTTCATCAAAATGAAAAACTTTCGCTTTTAAAAAGACACGATTAAGAAAATGAAAAGACAAGCCAGAGATTAGGAGAATATATCTGCAAATCATGTACCTGATAATGGATGTGAATTCAAAATTTAAAAAATGCTTACAACTCAATAAGAAGACTGCTAACTCTTCATAATAACTGTAAATGGAGTACAACCTTTAAAAATTGTAGAATCACTATGTTGCACACCTGAAACATATATATTATCTTAAATCAACTATACCTCAATTAAATAAAACATTTTAGAGAAAAAGACCTATATCTCAATTTTTTTAAGTGAATAAAGAATTTAAATAGACATTTCATCAAAAAAGATACACAAATGGCTAATAATCACAAAGAAATAGTCAACATCATTAGCCATTAAGAAAGTACAAATCAAAACCACGAGGTACCATTACACACCTAGTAAAATAGCCATAATAAAAAGACACCATACTAAGTGTTGGCAGGGACATGAAACACCCAAAACCAACATTTGTTGCTGGTGGAATTATAAAACGGTCACTTTGGAAAACAGGTTTTGGCACCGCAGTTTCACTCCCAGGTATTTCCCCAAGAGAAATGTAAGCATATGTCCACATAAAGACTTGTAAGCAAATACTCATAATTTATAATTATTCAAAATAGCCAAAAGTGGAAATAATCCAAATGAATAATCAATTGGTAAATGGATAAACAAAACAAAATGTGATATAACCCATGATATTGTAATATAATAAGAAATACATATTTTGGTCTTCACCTCTGGCTCCTGGCTAGAGCACCTAAAACCTCTGTAATTTCCTAAGCAGTAAAGGTACTAGGAGCATCTTGTGTTCTAATCTTAGGTATCTGACTCCAGTTCCTAACTGAGACAGCAAATGCCTTGAAATTTCCTGGGTGATAGGAGCACCTTTTGTTTTAATCAAGCAACTTGAACTCCCAGATAGCTTTGGGGGGTGGTCACCAGAAAAATCAAGCCATGATTAGAGGCTTAGAGCTTTCAGCCCCACCCCCATCTGCCCATACAGAAGAGGAGAAGAGTTAAGAGATAAGTTAATACTCAATCACTCTGTGATAAAGTCTTAAAAAAAATCCCTAAAGTATGAGGTTCAGAGAGCTTCCAGCTTCCAGGTTGGTGAACCCATCCGTGTGCTGGGAGGGTAGTACATCTCACTTTTTGGGGACAGAAGCTCCTGCACTGAGGACCCTTCCAGACCTCACCCTTCATCTGCCTGTTCATTTGCATTCTTTATCACATCTTCCATTATGTAATAAACCAGTAAAAGGAAATGTTTCCCTGAGTTCAGTGAGCATTATAGCATTACTTAACCTGAGGAGGAGGTCATGGAAACCACCCATATGTAGCCAAGCTGGACAGAAGGATGGATAACCTGGGGATCTACTATTTGTGATTGGCATCTGACGTGGGCGCAGTCTTGGGGGACTGAGCCCTTAACCTATGGGATCTAAAACTAACTGCAGGCAGACAGCATCAGAATTTAACTGAACTGTAGGACACTCAGCTAGTATTGGAGAATTGGTCGGTGTAAGAAAAACACCCACTCGTCTAGTCACAGAAGTGTTATGAGTAGTAGAGGGTAAAAGAAACAGGGTTTTGCCTTTTCAGAACCTTAATGCTACTCAGCAGTAAAAAGGAGCAAACTACTGATACATTCAGCAACACTGATGAATCTCAAAAACATTACACTAAGTGAAAAAAGCCAGACACAAAAACTTATTGTATTAATCTATTTATATAAAATCTCTAGAAAAGGAAAAACTAAAGAGACAGAAAGTAGATCAGTGTTTGCCTGGGGTTGGGAGCAGAAACTGATCATAAACAGGTAAGAGTGAAATTTCTGGGGTGAGAAGGATATTTTAAAATAGGATTGTGGTGATGGCTGTACAATTGCATACATTTACTAAAAATAATCAAATTGTGTATTTATAATGAATTAATTTTATAGTATTTATATCTCAATAAAACTGTTTTGAAAAGGGCTTGGATGTTATAGTACAATTAAATCACTACAGAAGAGTTTCTAAACACTCTTCATTTCTAAATATTTCTCTACTTCAGAGACAGGCACCAGTCCACTGATTACAGGTGGAGAAGCATTGATCTGACTTCTGCTAGGTGTTGCCTAAAAGGTTTGGAGCAATCAATATTTGTAATTGAAGTTGAACTCAATTAAATTTAAGCCATACAAGTTTAACTTCACTAAATATGTCTTTAAATAAGAAATTTACAAGTATTACTGACAAAGGAAAATATGGAAACATGGTCTATTGTGGAATAAAAACATAACATTACAAAATGACACTTAGTAAATGAGTGTCACTAGAGAACAAAAACTATCATAGTATCTACCTTTTTAATGTGTTATAACTAAGTTGATAAAGTCAGTATAATTATTTGGATTAATAAAACCCAAAACAATGAAATTTTAAATATATAAATGAATAAATGCGATAGAATTTTATAAGTATTTTATATTTTTTTTGTTCAAGTATCAGTTATATATATAGATTTACTTCAGAGAACGTCCTAATGACACATAAGCTTTCTTTTGTTTCCAACTAAGTGTAAATCCAGGCTATGTTCAATTGAAATGTATTAGCACTTAATGCCTATGATGTGATCTAAAATTTATATTCATTTTATAGTAACTGGATACCAATTACAGAAAGCAATGATACTTTTTTATAGCTCTGGCAAAACATAGGCATGAAATAAACACTCTAGTTTTTAAAAGATCAAAGCAATATGCTGAAGTTAACTTTTTTAGGAAAAATTAAATGCTAAACTTTTTAGATGAAATTACTTTACTTTAAAGTCCAGAATCCTATTTTTACTACAGCATTTCTCACTTGCAGGAGGAAAACAGATACTCAGTATTTCAAACCTAACTTGGAAAAAGCAAACTGAATTATAATGACTAAGAAGAAACAAACTTGGATTATAAAAACTTTTCAGTTGGTAAACCTCATTCTGTAGAAGAGTTCAGCTTCTTTAGTAATCTAACCATTCCTTAGAACTCAGATTTTCTTTATACAGATTTATTATACAGTGTTCAAAACCACATGCAGCTCTGGTATGGTATTTTCTTATAACGAAGTTTTTAAATTGCCAAGTCAAAATTAAATTTAAAATCATTTCCTTCATATATAGCACATGAGACCTAGATCTGTAGCTTTGTTTTGTATTAAAGAACATTAACGTTAAATTGAAAATTAAACTGTTATGAGGTGGAAAAAATCCAGGATATCTATGATCATTCTTTTAACAAACATATTCCAGTTATGTGTAATATTTCTAGTGCTTTTTGTCCCTTGAAATTTCCGCAGCTATTCTCAGAAAGTTGAAAAAGTGATTTCATTTTTCTTTGTTGTCCTTTCCTTCTTATAACTATTCTTGGTATGTCTTGACTCTTTGCAACTTATATTTTACTTTATACAAAAAGCTAGAGTCATAATCCCAGAAGGAAAGCTTAAGAAGGAATCGACAACTGGAAGCATTTACTCTTGCTACATTTCCTGTCTACAAAGAAACATCAACTCACAGGATATAGAATATCCTGTAGTAAGTTATCTCCTACCACACTCCCTGTAACATATGTGCACTCTCCAAAAATGGAGACTCTTTCAAGATGCATTTGGCTTTCCTGAAAGTATATTACAATCTAGTAAGTTTATAAGAGTAGAAAAGCAATTGTTATATGAATTAACTCCCAAACTGGTAACACAAAAAGCTATAATCTAACATCCACAAATACGTAGGTAGTTAAAAGCACAACAAGATAAAGTTATGAATGTTCTGGACTCTTCTAAAATTAACTGCAGTCACGACAAAAAGATGTTTTAACTATCAGTACTGGGTGAGGGGAAGTATACCACCATTCAGAACACATTAAGAGAACATTTTTTAAAACTACCTATAGATAGAAATGGTGATCATAACCCCACAACTATGCTTTTAACAATTTATGCCCACATGTACTCTTACCCTTCTGGTTCTGTTTCCTAGACATTTCACAGTTTCTTTAATCCCAGAGAATACAGAAGAAAAGTATCTCCGCCTTGTTTGGGTTCTGATTGTAGTTATCTCTGATTTAAAAGTAGGCAACAGAAGTCTGCAGTTGGAGGTGATAAATGTAAAATCCTGGTTATTTGAAATTCTGCTCACTAGCTGTCGATCTCTTTTCCTTCTCTTGTATCAACTTCTTGTCAGGAAATATCACTGCAGACATTCATGTCTCTTTTTCCAGGGAGATTCTGGAGGGAAAACACACACACACATTCACCATTACAGTAACAGCTACATATAAGAAATTTCTAAGAAATACCCACAGGCTTTATTTTGCACTTTTTCCTAAATGAAACTAGTTATTAAAAGTACTCCAGAAAAAACACAGTTGTAAAAAGTAGTATTTTGCTTCCTAAGAAACTTAAGTCTTAGAATCAAAACATCTTCTTAGTTTAGAAAAGCATGATTTTTTATTCTTCTTGTATCCATCTCAAAAATCTTATCCCCATCTCTGCATCACAAACTAATTACCTCTTATCACTCTCTAAGATCTCTCTCTCCACCTGCTCTTCTTGTCTAAATCAAGGGTCTTTTCTCTTCCTCTACAATTTCCTAGATCTAAGCCCTCCTCAGGTTTCCCAGCTCAAACACGGTTGCAAGAAACTTGGGGGTGGGGTGAGTGAGGAGAGCATAAAGGAAATTTAATAAGAAAAATTGAAACATCAAAATTTAGATTAGTCAATACTGAAAGAAACTTTCATAAATTGCAAAGATACAAATGTTTTTTTCCCCACATTACTAAACATTTAAAAAATACATGTTCAAGATTTCTGGGTAAAGAAAGCATGAGGAGGACCACAGAACTCTTATACCTGGACACATGATAGAAAAAACATTTTACAAAATGCAACCAAAGAAGGAAATGAGAGTAACCTTATATGAAATACTCTCCAATGTGGAAGAAGGAAAATGAAAGGGATGAGTAAATAGTCCTGGGTAAGTTTTGGTTTTTTTTTTTTAAACCATCAAAAGTAAGAGAATCTACAAACCACTATGGGACCACAGGAAAAGCATGCTGAGTCTCTGGGGCTTAACATCTTCCAGCGAATTGAGCCATATTGGGAGAATCAGCCAAAGTCTATGGAAAGACATGGAATTTACCACTGGATAGAATAAGCCTGATAGAAAACACTTTATGAGATTATAGAAAAAAAGGTGGAATTCAGATCACTAGAAATTATTAAACTCTTCAGTGGAAAGCCTTTCTCTACCTTCATGCCCTCAGCTTAAAGAAAAGAGGAAGAAAGCAACCATAAAAAACTAACCATAGCTGATGAGCAGGATTGCATTGGGACAGGTCCCAAATAAGGTGAGAAACACCAAGGATATCATATCCATATTCTGTCAAACAAAAGATGTAAACAGAACTGTCCATATAAAACATAAAGAAGATTAATAAAAATGACACAGCAACTGTCAAATATCCTATAATAAAAGAGAGACGAGAGAAGAAATTACCATGTAGCAAGAAAGAACCCAACCTGGAAAACAATGTAACCCCCCAAAACCAAAAGCAGATTCTCCCTTGAAGATTGATTTGAATACTTTAAGTAAGAATTTAGATTCAATTTAAAAAAAGCTAGGAAATAAAGGACAGAATGAATAAGAATAAATAGAATGAAAAGATGACTGCAAAGCTAAAGAAAAACTGAAAAACAAAACACCATCACAGATTCAATAACATGTCAGAAATAGCAAGAAATGGAACAGATGAAAATAGAATGAACAGAGAAAGTCTTTCAGAATAAAAATAAAAGAGATTAAAGCAATCAGAAGACAATATTAGAATATAAAATGATCCAATCTAAGGATAATTAGAATCAATATAATAGACTCAAAAAATACAGGAGTCAATAAAAGGAACAAAAAAAGCATTCAGAGCTAATATAAAGGAAACTCCCCTTGAAATAAAGAGATCTGAATCTGCTCAGTCCCCACCTCCAATCCATCAGAAGAAATCCTATCTATACTACCTTTTACATACACCAGAACTGGACCACTTTTAACCATCTCCACTGCTAACACCCTTGTCTAAGCCACAATCATTTCTCACCTACATTGCTACAGCAAGACTGTAGTAGTCTCTTAATTGGCATCCTTCTATTCTGCCACTCTCTGGCTGCTTTTAAAATTGTAGACAAATTATGTCCCAATCATGCTGTTTAAAGCCCTCTAGCAGCTCCTTGCTTCATTCAAAGCTAAAGCCAAATCCTTTACAGTGGCCTAAAAGGTCTTAGCTGCTCTTACACCCTGTCCCCATCCTCCCTTTATCTCTCTGACCTCATTTTCTGCTAATCTTCCCCTTAGGTACTTCACATCAGCCACACTGGCCTCTTCACTGTCCCTTTTATAACCTAGATACATTCTCACCTTAAGGCCTGTAAGGTGTTGCCTCTGCCAGAGATGTTCTTCCCCTGGATATCTACATGGACTACCTCCTCACCTCCTTCAGGTCTCTTCTCAAATATTACTTTCTCTGTGGTTATTCATGAGAAACTACTGAACTTGGGGTAAGAACAGTGAGAGTCTGTGGCATTATTACCTAAAGCTACTACCATCACCCCAAGGTCAGTGCGAAAGGTAGTTCTAGGTGGGTGAAAGCCATGAAAAGGCAGTAGCTTTACTGACAAGAGAGGGCTGACTTGATTTACAGCAAAGCACAGAAAAACCTCATACCTATCAGCATTGTCAGTAACAGTCTGCATTCTTGGTGGCAAACAAACAAGCAAGACCAAGGGGCCAGCTAGCCTGGGGTTGCTGTCATAGTGCAAGCAATGGACAGAAATCTAAAAAATAAATCTGGAAACAAAACTATAAGGGACCTTGATAAATGCTCTACACATTCACACTGGAGAGACTGGAGAGAGCCAACCAGGAGCCTGCATACAGAGGCAGAAAAGACACAACAGGGCCCAGTGGAAGGTAAAAGTAAGGGCAGACTTTTAAACTGTCTGAACTTTGAAGGAGCTTCCCCAACACTCACAAAGATTAGCAGGGAGTGGAAGCCTTACTGGCTCAAGGTGTTTATCACTATCTTTGACCAATCAGTAACTGACCATTAAGCAATGCAGATACAGGTATGACTTCAGGAAGCCAGACTTAAAAATTAAACAAATTAAAAACAAAAACTGAGCAGATATTAGCAGCTACACTCCAAGGAGAAAGATTCCACAGATTTAGTCCAGGCAAGTTACCTATAAAACAACAATAACAAAGCAACAACAACGCTCAAAAGGGGGGAAAGCATCAGAATCCAAAACTGTTACATTATATTATGTAAAATGTCCACAGTTTCAACAAAAATTTATGAGATGTAAAGATGCAAGAAAATGTGACCCAAACTCAGAAAGGAAAAAAGATCCCATGTGATTGAAAATGTCCCTGAGTAGGCCCAAAGCCAGACTCAGCAAACACAGATTTCAAAAGTCTGTGTTTTGCTTTTGCTCAAAGGCCTATGGAACAGTGTCAAGTGTACTGATATACATGAATTAGGAGTTGCAGCAGAAGTGGAGACGAAGGACAGAAACCATGACCAAACTGATTTAAAAAAATTAATATAGAGATTAAGAAGCTCAAGAAACCACAACTACAATAAACACAGAGATCCATACCTAGACATACAGTAAAACTGATGAAAGTCCCAAACAGAAAACGTTGGGAGTAGTAAGAAAAAACAACTCATCATTTACAGGGAAGCAAAGATATGACTAGTGGCTAACTTCTCATCAGAAACAAAGGAGGCCAGAAGGCAGTGAGATGATATATTCAAAATGCTGAAAGAAAATATTGTCAAGCAAGAATTCTTTATCCAGATTTCTAAACTGTCTTTCAAAATGAAGGTGAAACAAAGACATTTCCAAAGACTTAGAAAATCCACTGACACCAGAGGGTAACCTGAATCTACACAAAGAAACGAAAAGCACTGGGAAAAATAAATACATGGGTAAAAAGAATGTATTTTTTAATTTTATTCTCTTAAATTATTTAAAAGATAAGACTGTATAAAATAGTAATAATAACACTGTATTGTTGGGTTTATAACAAATACAGATATAATACATACAATAAAAACTGCACAAAGTAGGGGGAAAGAAAAGCTATTTTACAGAATTAAACTAGTATTAATCTAAAGTAGACTGCAATAAAGAGGCATTTTGCTATGCCCAGAGCAAGCACTAAGAAAATAACTCACCACCTGAAAGCCTTTGTATTTTAAATTATCTGCTTCTTTTTAATTGACTAATTAATTATTTCCACCTTGCCACTTGGCAGGTAGGTGTCGATTCCTTTTTACAGCATTAATGAACCCATTTCCCTTTTCCTCCATGTAATTAAGACTACGAGTTACAGATCACATTCTTAAATTGGCTTAGTGTACCACCAACTTGGTCTTTATTAAACAAAATATATGACATCAGGTATTTCCCCCTGAAAACAATGTTGAGTTTCTACTGAGTTATCCTGCAGTTGCTGTTATGAGAAGGATAACTGTCCTTTTTATTTTTCAGAGAAGAATCACCAACACTTATGGTATTTCATTCTTAATCTACTTAAAGTTTGGAGACATAAAGGACAGATGATTAAGAAAATAACTCAACAGTAAAAACAGAAGACAACAGCAAGACAAAATAATTTAAATTATACATTAAAAAAATCTAACACAAAATAAGGTAATAAAGGAGGAAGAAGGAAACAGAAAATACATGAGGCATACAAAAAATGAATACCAAAGCGGCAGAATGAAATCTAAAGATATAAAAATTACATTAAATATGAATGGACTAAAGATTCCACTCAAAAAGACAGAAACTGTCAGACTGGATGGAAAAGCAAGATCCAACCATATACTGTCTACAAGAGACACACTACAGATTCAGGTATGAAGAGACTGAAAGTAAAAGGATGAAAAAAGATGTGTCATACAAATAGTAACACTAAGAGAGCTTACTATCAGACAAAATAAACTTTAAAAAATTACTAGAGACAAAAAGACATATTATTATGATAAAAGGGTCAGGACATCCCTTTTCTGGAGGGAGGAAGCATGTATCTCTGAGAATGAACATGAAGGAAATTTCTGAGGTGGAAAATGTTCTATATCTTGATCTGGGGGGGTAGTTAGTGAGTGCATATATATGTTAAAATTCACTGAGCTGTACTCTTAAAGTTTGTGCATTTTACTGTACATAGAATATAAATTAAAAATCAAAAATTTTTTTCTGTAAAAACTAGGGGAAAAAAACTCAAAGAATACTCTTGACTAAGCCACTCATTTGTACACAAGAAACCAGTCAAGCATTTTTCCCAAATGGGGACAAAATGTATATAATACCTCATTGTATTGATTAAATTAAAGCCTCAATGTGGGAAAACTAGTAATCAATAATGGACAGATATATTGAAAAGCAAATTAAATGATTAAATCTGGATGTTTTCTATTAATCTGTTGCTCCTTACTGAACAGTAGAGCAAATTCAAAATGGTCAGTCTGGGATTAGTGACTTCAGTGAGCTAGAGCTCAGAGCTAAAAAAACCAATGAACCAGATTCCATCTTCAGTTAGTTTTGCTCTAAAGAAGTCCATGGTCACAGACCACACCTCCAGTACCTGCTATGGAAACACATGGTGCTAGTTCCTAGATGCCCTGAGCCTAAGGGTACAGCTCAGTGACTCTCAAGGTAGGGAAATGGGAAGAGGATGGGCACATACAGTTTTAAAATCTATTACTTTGAGTTACTGCTATATGTTGTATTTATTTTTCATTTCAAATCACAACAAAAGTGGACATAAAGTTTTTCTATTTATCAGAATGGGAACATGGGTTAAAAAGGAATGAGAAAAAGAGAAAGTAGAATAGAGGTTACAAGAAGCTAGGAGTAAGGAGGAAAAGAAGAGTTATTAATGGGTACAAAGTTTTTGTTGGGGATGATAAAAAACTTCAAGGATAGATCGTAGTAATGGTTACACAACACTGTGAATGTATTTAATGCCACTGACTTGTATATTTATGAATGGTTAAAATACTAAATATTATGCTATATATATATTAATTTCAACTAGACTCAAATAGACAAAACAATCTTGAAAAAGAACAAAGTTGGAGGCCTCACACTTGTCAACTTCAAAACAGATTACAAAGCTACAGTAATCAAAATAGTGCAGTAATGGCATAAAGACTAACATTTAGACCAATGGAATAAAACAGGGGGCTCAGAAATAAACTCTCACATATACAGCCAAATGATTTTTGACAAGGGCACCAGGACCACTCAATGGGAAAAGAAGAGTCTCTCCAACAAATGATGCTGGGAAAACTGGATATCCACATGTGAAAGAATGAAGTTGAACCCTTCACTTACACCATATACAAAAATCAACTCAAAATAGATAAAAGCCCTAAACATAAGATCTAAAACTCCTAGAAGAAAACACAGAGGAAAAGCTTCATGACATTGAATTTGGCAATGATTTCTTGGATAAGACACCAAAAACACAGCAAAAAAGGGCAAAAATAGACAAATAGGACTATGTGAAAATCAAAAACTTCTGTACATCAAAGAAAATAATCAACAGAGTGAAAAGGCAATCTATGGAATGGGAGAAAAATATCTGTAAGTCACATTATAGGATAAGGGGTTAACATCCAGAATATATAAAGAACCCCAACAAGTTAACAACAGAAAAATTAATGACCCAATTTAAAAATGGACAAAGAACTTGAATAGACATTTCTCCAAAAAAGATATGCAAATTGCCAACAAACACACAAAAAGATGCTTACCATCACTCACCATCAGAGAAACACAAATCAAAATCACAATGAGGTATCACCTCATACTCATTAGGATGGCTGCTACCAGACAAACAGAGACAAACAAAACACCAAAACAAACCAACCAACCCCAGAAAATGTACTGTCAAGGATGTGGAGAAACTGGAACTCTTGTGTACTGTTGATGGGATATAAAGTCGTGCAGCTGCTATGGAAAACATAAAGGTTCCTCAAAAAATTAAAAATTGAACTATTGTATGATCCAGAAATCCCACCTCTGGGTATATATCCAAAAGAACTGAAAGTAGGCTATTGAGAAGATATCTGTACACCCATATTCACTGTAGCACTATTTATAAAAGACAAGAGGTGGAGACAATGGATGACCAGATAAACAAACTGTGGCATATACATATAACAGAATATTATTTGGCCTTTAAAAAGAAGGAAATCTTGACAAATGCCACAACATGAATGAATTTGAGGACATTACGTCAAATGAAGTGTCAGTCATAAAAGACAAATATTGTATGACTCCACTTACATGAGAAACAGAAACAGAATGGTGCCTATCAGGGGAAAGAAGGACAGGGAAATGGGATATTGTGATTTAATAGGTACAAACATACTCAGAGACATTGCAGGTTCAGTGCCAGATCACTACAATAAAATAAACATTGCAACAAAGCAAGTCACAGGAATTTTTTGGCTTCCCAGTGCATATACAAGTTGTTTACACTACACTGTAGTCTACTAAGTGTGCAATAATAGCATTATCTCTTCAAAAAATGTACATACTTTAATTTAAAAATACTTCATTGTTAACCATGATCTGACAACGCAGGGTTACCACAAACCTTCAGTTTGTTAAAAAAGAACAAAAACAAAAAGAAAAACAGTATCTGTGAAGTGCAATAAAGTGAAGCACAATTAAACAAAGTATGCCTATAATTTCAATATTGTTCTCTTGGAATAGGGAAGCCTGAGGAGAGGGAGAGAGACAGGGGAACAGCCAGTTGTGGAGCAGTCAGAACATATAACAACATTCACCAATTAAGTTTGCTGTCTTGTGTGGGCATGGTTTGCGGCACCCCAAAACAACTAGAATAGTAACATCAAAGATCACCGATCAAAGACCACTGTAACAAATATAGTAATACTGAAACAGTTTGAAATACTGCAAGAAATATCAAAATGTGATAGAGACACAAAGTGAGCAATATGTTGGAAAAATGGCACCAACAGACTTGCTTGACACAAGGTTGCTACAAACATTCAATTTGTAAAAAAATGCAACATCCATGAAGTGCAATAAAGCAAATCTCAATAAAACAAAAGGATGTCTGTAGAAAGTTTCAATTTTACAAGATGGAAAATTTCCACAGATCTGTTACACAACTACATAAATATACTTGACTACTGACCCATACATTTATAAATGATTAAGATGGTAAATTTTACATTATGTATTTTTTATCACAATAAAAATTTTTAATTTTTTTAAAATTTTCAGGAATACACTGATTTGGAAAAAAAGAAAGAAAAAGGGATGAGAAATATTAAACAGGGATGGATTGGCATAAATCCATCACCACTCATGGAAAACCAAAACAAAACACATGCTCTACTGAGGTTAAGTACATCACTCGTATAGATGCAATGTGGTGAGTGGATAAGTGAGGGCTTTAGAGCCAGACTGCCTGGGTATCCATCCCAGTTCCACCACCTCCTAGCTGAATGACCAGAAGCAAGCTACTTACCTTCTCTGTGTCTCTGCTTCTTCATCTGTAAAATGCAAATAATGCTAGCATCTTCCCCACAGGGCTGTTGTATGATATAAGTGAGTTCATACAGATGTAGCACTTAGAAGAATGTCTGGCATTTATTGACAACCACTGGTTGATAAACACTGGTTGATATTAACTGCAATGAAAGATGTGTCTCCTAAAACTAAAAGGTTCCAAGAATCATACATAAGTTACTTAACAAAAATGAATGGAAACTATACCAAGACTATGAGTTACTAGCAATAGGTGATAATTTCAGGTACTGTTAGAACTTTAAAACAGCAATCCCATCTAATTTACATGATGTGTAGTTACGAAATCAGAATGGTTCAAAGTACTCAAGATATAGAGGGTATGATTTCCAAATCTTGGGGTGCATAACTTTTCACATTGGCATGCATTATAAGAACCTGACACACTAACAAATAAAAGGTAAATTAGGCTGTACATAAACATATTTGCAGTTATTTTAAATTTAAAATACAGATTGTTACAGAATCTACCTATCAGTAGAACCAGGGAAAAAGGGAGGATGGGTGAAGAAGGAAAAAAACATAAGAAAATTAAATCCTCATCTTCCATAATAGGATTGCCCCTAAAAAGATTAAGAAGTCAGTATAGCCATGCTACTCAGAAATATGGAGGTTAATGCCAGAAGAAATGTTTGTAATTACCCATGGAAAACTAGAATAGGGAATAGTAGGGAAGAGGGGAGAAGAAGCAAAGGACTGATTTTTTTTTTTAATTATTATAAGCCTTGTAATACTCTCTGACTTCTTATACCACATGCAGTCAGTCCTCCATATCTGGTTTCTGCATTCTCAGATTCAATCAACCAAGAAACAAAAATATTCAGAAAAAAAAAATCCAGAAAGTTCCAAAAAGCAAAACTTGATTTTTGCCACACACCAGCAACTATTTACATACCATTTACATTGTATTAGGTATTATAAGTAATCTAGAGATGATTTAAAATATACAAGAGGATATTTGTAGGTTATATGCAAATACTACACCATCTCATATAAGGGACTTTAGCATCCACAGATTTTGGTATCTGTGGCAGGTCCTGGAACTAATTCTCAGCAAATACTAAGGGAGGACTATGTGTATACTTAGATTAAAAAATATTTTGGCCTATTTTACGCAAATTAAAACTACTAAGACACTGTTTTTTACCTTCAGATTGACAAATGTCCCAAAGGATTATACACACTGGTAGTAAGGCTGTGGAAAAACAGGTACCTGTCTAAGTGAGAATGTCAATTTGTACAATACCTATGGTAAACAACTAGATAGTAGTTACCAAAATTAAAAATGCATATACTGACCTGAACAAGCAGTTCTCCAAGGAAGACACACAAATGATCAATAAGCACATGAAAAAAATGCTCAATATCACTAATTATCAGAGAAATGCAAATCAAAACTACAAGGAGGTATCACCTCACACCAGTCAGAATGGCCATCATTCAAAAATCCACAAATGACAAATGCTGGAGAGGCTGTGGAGAAAGGGGAACCCTCCTACACTGCCGGTGGGAATGCAGTTTGGTGCAGCCACTGTGGAAAACAGTATGGAGATTCCTCAAAAGACTAGGAATAGACTTACCATATGACCCAGGAATTCTGCTCCTGGGCTTATATCCAGAAGGAACCCTACTTCAGGATGACACCTGCACCCCAATGTTCATAGCAGCACTATTTACAATAGCCAAGACATGGAAAACAGCCTAAATGTCCATCAACAGGTGACTGGATAAAGAAGATGTGGTATATTTATACAATGGAATACTACTCAGCCATAAAAACCAACAACATAACACCATTTGCAGCAACATGGATGCTCCTCGAGAATGTCATTCTAAGTGAAGTAAGCCAGAAAGAGAAAGAAAAATACCATATGAGATCACTCACATGTGGAATCTAAAAAAAAAAAAAGCATAAATACAGAACAGAAATAGACTCATAGACATAGAATACAAACTTGTGGTTACCAAGGGGGTGGAGGGTGGGAAGGGATAGACGGGATTTTAAAATTGTAGAATAGATAAACAGGATTATACTGTAAAGCACAAGGAAATATACACAAGATCTTATGGTAGCTCACAGAGAAAAAAATGTGACAATGAATATATATACATGTTCATATATAACTGAAAAATTGTGCTCTACACTGGAATTTGACACAACATTGTAAAATGATTATAAATCAATAAAAAATGTTAAAAAAGAAAAAGGTAAAAAAAAAATGCATATACTGGGGGGAAGGGTATAGCTCAGTGATAGAGCCTGTGCTTAGCATGCAGGAAGGAGGTACTGAATTCAATCACCAGTACCTCCATCAAACAAATAAATAGACAAATCTAATTTCCCACCCCCTAAAAATTAAACAACAAAAATGCATATACTATTTGACCTAGCAAGGCAATTTCTAGGAATTTGCCCTACAAGCATATTTACAAATGTCTGCACAGGTATGTCCAAAGTTATCAAATGTAACATTATTTATTAGAGCAAAAGATTGGAAACAATCTAACTGTCCATCAACAGGACATTAGTTTAATAAATTATGGTTTATTCATACAATGAAATAGTATGCAAATATTTTTGAGAAGAGAGAAAGCTCTTTTACATATTGATATGTAAACAGGTAGCCTGTTTTTCCACAGCCTTACTACCACTGTAGTAAGAAAAATACCATATAATACCGTTTATATGTGGAATCTTAAAAAAAAGACACAAATGAATTTATTTACAAAGCAGAAACAGATTCACTGACATAGAAAACAAACTTATGGTTACTGGGAGGTGGGGAAGGAGGTGAGAAGGGATAAATTGGGAGCTCAAGATTTGCAGATACTAACTACTATATATAAAATAAACAACAAGTTTCTACTGCATAGCACAGGGAACTACTATATTCAATATCTTATAGAAACCTATAATGAAAAAGAATATGAAAAGGAATATATGTATGTATATGTATGACTGAAATATTATGCTGTACATAGAAATTGACACAATATTGTAAACTGACTTCAATAAAAAAAGACTTTTCAATCTACCTTTTTATACTTTGGCATTAGAACCATACAGACATCTAATCTGTTCAAAATACTTGTAATACTTTTTTTTAAAAAGATCACTTCCCAGTAGATTAAATCAAAGCTGAAAAACATCAGTTGAATCTAAATATCATTTGTTGCAACTCAGAAACCCAATCAACAGGATGAAGAAATGTCAGTAAGAACTTACAAACACTAACTCTCTAGACCTGCAGAATAACAATCAAAAATAAGAAAGTGGAGGTGTTCCAAATAAAAGCACTTTCCCCTGACTTATAAAAGGTTTTGGTTGTGAGAAAGTAAAGAAGAGTTCTTATTCCACAATAACTCGGTTTGACAATAAATATTCTCAGTAGCTTTATAAAGGAATATGAATAAGGAGAAAGACCCAAAGTAATGCATTCATACATTCTAAAAAATAATTAGGAAGAAAAGAGATGACTTCCATAGGTCAAAAAGGTGAATATGAGACATTTCCATAAGTATGTTTTCTCAACAAATGTCTTTATTCATTAGCACTAACTTTCCAATTCATATGCCTTCCTAACTGAAAAACTCCCATAATTCTAAGAAATGATCACTATAAATTTTATTTTTGAAAATGAAACTTTCATTTAGAAAAATCAATAAATTCCCTTTTTAAAATATAAACCTTGAGTTGGAACAACACAGAATTGGAAATTGGAACAAAATAGAATTTCTGGAAATTTAAAATACATTCTGGGGGGTGGAGGGTGGGAAGGGATAGACTGGGATTTCAAAATTGTAGAATAGACTACACTGTATAGCATAGGGAAATATACACAAAATGTTATGATAACTCACAGAGAAAAAAATGTGACAATGAGTGTGTATATGTCCATGAATAACTGAAAAATTGTGCTGAACACTGGAATTTGACACAACATTGTAAAATGATTATAAATCAATAAAAAATGTTAAAAAAAATACATTCTAAGCAGAAAAATCAGAAACCACGTGATACCACAACTGTTTGATACTATTAAAAGACACAGGACCCTCTAAATTGCTTAACGTTAGTCACCAGTGGCAGCTGTAAGTGTGGGAGCAGAGGGGGCTCAAAAGGAGCAAAGCAGGAATACATATATGTTTGTCTTCCTATTTCACTGCCAGCTGGGTGATAAGAGTTGTCTGTACCCTCCCCTTCATGCAGGTGGCTGTAACCCAAGTCCAATCAAGCCAAATTATCCTCATCTATATAAATTCTTCAATAAGGTTTTGAACAATACTGATCATTTCACCCCTACCCCACTCCACACATACAAAAAGGCCATTCCTTCCATCTCCCTGAAGCACAGATGCACAAGCAGCACAAGGGAATGGAGGCAGCTATGAGGCAAAAACAAAACAAGGCAATTAAGAGCAACTTTATTCACTGATTGTAATCCATAAAGGGAAATCCTATGCATATAGAAAAAGTGATTTCTAATACACCTGCTAACTTAAAAAATATTAATTGATCAATTAATAAGTATTTAAGATGAATCACTATGTGCCAATACTCAACACAAGCTAAAACATGGATAAACCTTAAGGACATTATGCTAAGTGAAATAAACCAGTCACAAAATACTGTATAATTCTACTTATATGAGGTACTTAGAGTAGTCAAATTCATAGGGACAGCCACCTACATGTGGAATCTAAAATATGATACAAGTGAACTTACTTACAAAACAGAAACAGACTCACAGACATAGAAAACAAATTTATGGTTACCAAAGGGGAAAGTGGGTGGCAGACGGCTAAATTAGGAGTTTGAGATTAGCAGATACAAACTACTATATATAACACAGTTAAATAACAAGGTCCTACTGTATAGCACAGGGAACTATATTCAATATTCTGTAATAAATCATAATGGAAAAGAACATGAAAAAATATATGTATACACATATATATAAATGAATCACTTCGCTGTACACCAGAAACTAAAGTAACATTGTAAATCAATTTTTAAAACAAGAAAACGTAAATAGTCCTATACCTATAAAAGTAACTGAGGTCATATTTT
Organism: Camelus dromedarius; assembly: GCF_036321535.1. NCBI lineage: Eukaryota > Metazoa > Chordata > Mammalia > Artiodactyla > Camelidae > Camelus > Camelus dromedarius. The sequence goes on along the minus strand of NC_087446.1, from coordinate 53,397,762 downwards.
TAAATTCTTTCATAATGATAAGGATCTCATCCCTGATCTACTGCTGGTAGGAGTATAAATTGGTACAACTTCTTTGGAATACAGATATTATTTTGTAAAGTAGAACATTTATCAATCCTATGACACAGAAATTACATTCAGTGCCAAGAGAAATTCTTACTCATGGTACACCAGAAAACGTAGAATTCTTAACAATGAGAAATGGAAACAACCCAAATATCAACAGGAAATGAATAAATTGTGATGTATTCACTAAATGAAATATTGTATGGCAGAGAAAATGTGTCAACTACAACTACATGCAATAATACAGAAGAATCTTAGCAATATGATGTTAAGCATAAAATGAAAGAAATTTACAGATTACATATACATGACGTTCTTGTTTAAAAAATTAAATACAAGTAACACTAGACAATATATTATTTAGATACACATATACATCTAATAAAACTATTTTTTGAAAAGGTAATGGAAAGAGTAAAAAAAAAAAAGAAAACTTAGGATAGTATTTACCTTGAAAGGCAAGAGGACATTAGAGGGGAGAACATATAATACTGTCTATATTCAATATTAAAATTCTTAGGTTAAATGGTGGGTTCATGAATATTCTATATAATATTTCTAAAAACCAAATACACAACATAAACAAAATGACAAAACAAATACATAACGAAGTTTTTTTAAAGGGCTGTTGAAGGATGTGGAATAACTGATTTCTACACATTACTAGTGGGAGTGTAAAAACTATTCAGTAGAATGTACTAAAGCTGAACATAAGCATATCCTATAACCAGGTGTCTCACTCCTATGTATATGCTCAACAAAATGCATGTATATATGCATGTATGTGAGACATGTAAGACATGTATAAGAATGTTTACAGCAGAATTATTTGTAAGAGGCCAAAACTAGAAATAAACCTAAACATCAATCAGTGACAGAATGGATGCATAAACTGTGGTATATTCACAGAGTAGAATACAATACACTGCAGTGAAAAAGAGTGAGATACTGACATAACATGAATCTATTTCAAAACCACTGCTAAGCAAACAATGTGGTTTCTTATCAGATTTCTTTAAAAGCAGTGATTCAAAGCCTTAGTGAGCCTTCAGTGATAGTACTCTAAAGCTTCTAATTTCATTCATTATTCAAGTAATATTCATTGAATACCTACTACATTCTAAGCCTTGTGGGAGCTTGATTGGGAGGGTGCTGTTTCAGATTCAGGGGAGAATTACAATATGTCAGAATGCAGGGGTTTAATGTGAGAGTGGAGATGGAAAAGTGGCAGCCAAACCCCTTACCTATTCAGCTGAGAAGTCTAACAATAAGGGAATGAAAGAAACAGGATATTAGCCAGAGTTCCAGCAAGGCCAAGCAAAAGGGGTTTTCCCTTAGAGTTTCCCCTTTTAAAAAAGGAATGCTTTTTGAAAGAGGAGAAGGAAAGACAAACATAGTACAGAGAAGGGTAATACTTATAAAAGTCTAAAATAACTTAGAGAGGCAATATCAAATATAAAATTAGCCTTACTTTCAGCTCCAATTAATCTTCTTTTAATGCCTACTATGTGCTAGAAATGTACTAAGCAATTTCATACACATTATCTTATTTAATCTTCACAACAACCCTGTGAGGTAAAAGAAACATACTTCTTAAACAAACAAACAAGACAGGAAGAAATATGGATATAGAAGAGGGAAGACAAGGGAGGTTATACCAAATGACCCCAACTGTCTGAGTAATGGAAACAAGAGGAGAGAAAGCAGGGAGGTTTGAGGGCCTGCGAGGAGTAAGAAAGAAAACACTTACGGCCCACCATGTGCTGTTACATCCCTTATAAACCAAGTTCATGTAATCCTGCTTAGTATTTGTTATCTATTTAACTGAAGAACTTGAGACTGTGAGACTTTCTCAAGTTCTAACAGCTGGTAAGTGGTGGGGTGGTGATTTAAGCCCAGGGATATGAGACTACAAATTCTATTTCTTTCTAGTATACCAAAGCTGCGTCAAAATCAGGAAAGTGCAAGGGAATAAATATGAGAGAAATTAAAAAGGTCATGAAGCAGGAAAGGTCCAGTTAAAAGTAGACACCATGAAATATAGATGGAAAATATCTGGAGTTTGAGCCTGAGCCACTAGGTAGCTCTACAGCAGCGACATACATGGGATTGTCTCATCTGCAGACTGGCTTGAACTAAATGAACGGTAAGATTCTTTCCAGGTACTGAAGCTCTGTGGTATTGTAAATAAATTATGGTCTCTGCCAGATTTCATGGCAATCTTATTATTTATTCCTTCATAATGTGCAAAAAGTAGGTTCATTGATTTAGTTGAATATCAGACACCAATTTTGTTCTTAAAATATAGTAACAGTATTTTTCGAGTGATATAGTTTAATATACTTAAATTAATTTTGTTATAGAATAGATATTTTAGAAGTTGCTGAAGTAGGTGATAACCCTGATTGAAGCCTGTAGATTCCCCAATCAATGTGAAATATATCAGAATTAGAATGGGATCATGGTAATACAAGAATTAGCTCTTAATAAAGTCATAAAATATTTTTCCTTCTCTCTTATTTGCTTTTCTTGTATATTGAAAATTGTTCATATTGGATTTAATTAAACCACAAACAAGTGCATCGAATTCTTACAATTCCAACTAAATGACTTTTTAGCACCTTTGTACAAATTAATGTAAAGACACTAATAATGGATATCCTTTGCTGAGATTCATAATTAAAGCTAACAGTTTTCTGTGGAAAGAGAAAAAAAAAAAGTAGACATCATGAATTTGGAGCAGATAATGCCAACTCCATGCCCTCTCCCCCGCTGGGTTCAACTACCCAGATAAAAAGTATTTAACACTGGGAAGTTGCTAAAGTTGTAATAAATTAATACTTTTTTAATGAATTAAAATAGGGCAGGAGGGTTCTACCTTCCTTCAAATTATCACTATGTCTTTACTAATGGAGTATCTACAAAATATTAGGCATTGGTAGTCTTATGAAACTTGCTACCTAACTATTCAAAGCCACTGGTGGTTTAGGTAACTGCTAACAGTCCAAAATTCAACACTAATCTAAGTGTTCTAATGTCTATCAAGATACTAGAAAAATCCATCCATTAAGAATAACTTAATTTTCCTTCATTTTAAAAACTGACTTCATTTACAAGGAATGAAAGTGTCTAAGACTAACACACATAGAATTGTTGTCAAAAAACAGAATCCAGATCCATTTATTTTGTCCTTTTATGACAAACTGTGAAAGACTTTGAAATGGACCAAAAAGATCACCTGGCATCTTCAATGGTCAACTAGGCATTGTGTAATATGCACCTTCCTAGTTACCTGATTCTAAAAGGTTTGCATTCTTCATGATCTTTGAGCTGTTTTATAACTGTAAGTTGTAGATAAATGACAGTAATACAAGGCATTCTTGTCCATACACTTGCAAACAAATTCTGGCCAGTGAGGGAAGAATGATTTCCTCATGTCCCTGTGGAAAAAGCCAGTTTTGCATCCATTTGTAAATTCATTTCAGCATACTTGATCCTAGATATAGATATAGACATAGATAGTACTTTGAACTTTCCTTGGAATTACTTTTAACATCTTACTGGTTCTCCTGTTAATTAATGAGTTAAATAACATCTTTTACACTTTCTTATTTTATATTTCATGAAAATCATGGTTCTAACTTTTAATCCTTTAGCAATGAATTTTATATAACATGTAGTAGCTACCATGGAAAATGAAAAATGTAATGCAAAAGCTCAAGGGAAGGAAACATCATTTTCTACTCATATATATATATATATGAGTAGAATGCATAATGCATATGTATAAGATATATATATATATATATATATAAAGAAAACCAGACAAAAATTAGGCCTTGACTCTTCCCAGTTCTGAAATTTTAAGACTCTAAGAAGCAGTCATTGTTGAAGTTGGTCATTCTTGAAAGAGCCCATAACTCACAAAAAAACTCTTTGGAGTGATATTTGCAGCTGCTTTTATCCCCCAGTGCAGTGTAAACAAAGCACTGTCTCAAGAACAGAAGCTTCATCATTTCAGAAATGCTTAGAATCTTTTCTCTGAACTACTTTTGTTAACTAGTCACTAAAAAATAGATGGTACATCTTCATATTGAACTAAAAATCTACATTTGACAAATGTTTTTTCGATCCAAAAGATTTTTCTGCCAGTCAACATCTGTATGATCATAAAAATATTAAATACATTTGCTGTTTTCAAAATAATAGTTGTCATCTATTGGTGTATGTCACATGAAAGGACAGAATAATTATGTATTTTTTAACAAAGTAACCTGAATCAAATATTTACAAACAGTTTAAAGAAGCCAAAGACAGAAATCAATATACAAACTAAATATCAAATCAACAATATATTTCAAATTTATTAATGCAGGAGATAAAGGTGTATCAATGGTCAAATCTTCTGGCTTCTAAGACCCAGATTAAAAATATCTCTAATACCACTTGTCTCTAAGGGATTACTGGTTTCACAAAGCAGCTTTATTCCTCACTCAAGATCAAACTAATCCCCTGACACTCTGAGGAAAGAAAGAGTAAAATCAAGTTTTACCAAAAATCTTTACACTCAGCATTCATTCAGATCCTTCCAAACCACTTTCATGGCTTGTATCATGCCAGAAAAATATTACTCTAGCAAGTAATTATTCTGTCCAAAAACGAACAGAGTAATTTAAATTGGAAATAATTTGCTGCCCATGTCATTCATAAATCCATGCTACTATATTATAATTCTTAAAATGAATGCATAATGCATGCAGCATATCATGCGTTAAATATTCTAAAAGGTAAGTTTTCATCTAGTTAAACTTAGTTAAGTAGATACTACCGGATTTAAAAGCATGACAAGTTAACCCTTCCTTCTCCCCTCCTCTACTCCCTCCAAATCAACAGGAACCTTTCAGGAGGTAATAATACTTGTCAATTAGTAGGAAAGAGGAGGCAAATGAATAAAACAACCGGGAAAGGTACAGAATGCTACTCTCCCAAAAAGATGTTACCTCTTCCAAATTGCAACTGAAGTTAAAGAACTAAAGTGAGAAGTCTTCAACATTTTCAGTAGTTCAAGGTAATATATTGTTCTTCTTGGGAGTGTAACCCATTTCAAAACTTTCTTTTCTGACTCTTCTCGAGGTTCTTAAACTTTGAGTACGTATTTCTAGGATTTTATTAAAGCTCTGTAAAAGTATTTTTCAAAGACCAAGTAGAAAAAAACAAAAACAGAATCATCTAAAATAAAAGCTAATGACTAAGTCAAGTAAGTCAGAGAAAGACAAATATATAGTATCACTTACATGTGGAATCTAAAAAATGAACTTATTCACAAAACAGAAACAGACTCAGACACAGAAAACAAATTTATGGTTACTAAAGGGTAAGGGGGAGGGATAAATTAGGAGTATGGGATTAACAAATACACACTACCAAATATAAAACAGTTAAACAACAAGGATTTACTGTATAGCACAGAGAACTACATTCAATATCTTGTAATAACCTATAATGTAAAAGAATCAAAAAAAGAAGAGACATATATATATATATATATATATATATATATATACACACACACACACATGCATGTAATAATCATTTTGCTGTACACTTGAAACTAATACAATATTGTAAATCAACTATACTTCAATTAAAAAATAGAAAGAAATAAAAGTGCAAGATAATTAAATATCATTTTGGCTTTATTTTCATCGTACACTATTAAAACGTATTATTCAGGGGAAAGGTATAGCTCAAGTGGTAGAGCGCATGCTTAGCACGCATGAGGTCCTGGGTTCAATCCCCAGTACCTCCTCTAAAAATAAATAAACCTAATTACTCCCCCTCAAAAACAAACAAACAAAAAAGTATTATTATCTGAAAAATAAATAACAGCTAGTAGGCTTTTCCCTCTACCCCCAATTCAACAATGTACAGATCTGGATATCAAGAAAAATAAAACAGGTAAATAATTAAATTCAGGCATTTCTTCTTCCCAGAGTAGGAAGAGCAATATGGCAGGCAGCTATTTCTTTAACAACTTCCTATTCACTAAGCAATTTTCTTTTTTTTTCAGGTCGTCAGACAATTTGGGTGAATCTCTCATGATATACAAATCCAAAGAGAAAGGTAAAGAAAGAAGCAACACTGGAAGAAAAAGAAAACAAAATGAGAACACAAAAATGCAATATTCACATTGCCTGTTTGACCCTAAACAAATAAAGCAAAATATACTCACTGACACCTTCTTTTCGTCTAGAGAAAAAAGGAAAAAAATAACACAAAAGCCTCTACAAACACATATCAAGAAATACTCCAACTTTTTCAAATATTTTAGCTCCAGAGCTAGGTCACTATAATAAGGTAAGCAAAGTCTTCTCAGGCAGTCAGGCAGTAGAGCGGTTCGAGACCATTCCCTAATGCTATCCAGAGTCTAGAGTAAAATCACTTCTATCACCCATCCCCTCTTCAAAATTTCCCTTAAAGGTATCCCTGCAGGCATTAAGAAAACTAGATATTCAATTTAAGAAAAAATCAATTCAAACCAGAATTTTTAATAGTTCGGCAGCTTTTTTCCTTTTTCTCTTTGTTCCTTTTGTTTCCTCTTTTAGGATGGAAGCACTATTACGCCTACACTCATACAAAAGAAAGAAGAGAGAGGAAAAGGAAGGCCAAGTCCAAAACTTCCAAGTCCTCTCTGCTGAAGAAAAGAGGTATTTCTTACCGTGAAGTCTCCTTCCAGGGCTCTTCACAAATCCATTGCTGAACATTAAATAAAGGGAGAATATCTCCTACCTCCACCACCCCATGAACAGGGAGTAGAAAGCCTGCCCTAACAAAGCATGACCCACCATACAGTCTAGCTTCTAAAAAATTCTGATAGGTGTATGTATGGGGAATTTTGTATTTTAAAACATCTCTGCAAATTTTTTGATCTTACTCCCATCAAAAGGTAGAGTCTAATTCTCCTCCCCATGAAGAGGATGAAGCGGAAGTGACACTCAGCAACTTCAAAAGTTAGGGCATAAAAGATGATAAAATTTCTGCCTGGTGCCTCCCAGTTCAGGCAAGCTTGGAGTCCTGAGTTACCATGTAAGACATCCAGCCACCCTAAAGCCCTCATGCTGGAGAGACTATGGGAGAAGGCCGCGGAGGGGTAGAGAAGTCTGAGAGTGTCAGCCGTTCTAGTCTTCCCAGCTCAACCACCAGACTTGTGAATGAGGAATCCCTGGAGATGACTCCAAGTCCAGCTACCATCTGCCTCTAACTGAGTAACAGACTTTGGCGAGGAAGACTTTTAAATGATTCCAGCCTCAGCTATGATCCAATCGCCTGCACATGGAAAACCATGAGAAAGAACTGCCTAGCTGAGCCCAAACATCAGAGCCATAAAAGATAAAAAGGAGTGCTGTTTTACAGCACTCAGTTTGGCATGGTGTATTACCCAGCACTAGGTAACCAAAACAGATTTTGGTAGAGGGAGTGGGTTGTTTCCATAACAAAAAGTTAAGCTGTCTGGCTTTGGGACTGGGTGGCAGGAGAAAGCAAGGGCCTTCAAAGTGTTAGTAAAGCCTGAAGGATCTTAAGGACACTGGTAGAAGCTGTCAATAAAGACTTAAAAAAGGGGTCAGCAAACTACAATCTACTGGCAAAATTCAGCCTGCTGCCTGTTTTTGTAAATAAAGTTTTACTGGAACACAGTCACACCCATGTGTTTACACAGTCTATGTCTATGGCTGTTTTCTCACTACAATAGCAGAGTTGAGTAGGTGTGCCAGAGATCATATGGCCCAAAAAGCCTAAAATATTATCTGGCTCTTGACAGAAAAAGGTTGTTTGCTGATCCTTGCCTTAAAAGAAAATGAAAAAACTATTACTGGAAGCTATAGGAAAGGAGAATCTTACTAGATTATGGTGGAAAGTTTAGCAAAGATGTCATCTACAGTAATGTGAAAAACAGAAAATATCTAATGAACTGATAAATGAACTGGTAAGGAGATTTCCAGGTAGAATGTCAAAAGAGTCAAGTGCTTTTTTTTTTAAGCTGTGTGCCACAAAGTACAGGTGGAGAAAGATGAGACAAAAAAGGAATTACATGATTTCCAGGCAGAATATAGAGGACATATAAAGGAGTCAGAACTTGCTAGGTCCAAAAATAAATGTTTCTTATACCCAGGCTCCCCATATAGCAAATGTTTTTCAAATTAAGAAATGCCCTGGGCAAAGATCAAACTAAGGCAGAGTCAGGGAAACATGGCCTCAAGATTAAACTTTTGTTTAGACCAAGAGTTGGCAAACTTTTCCTGTAAGGGGTCAGATAAATATTTTAGGCTTTGAGGGCCATATATAGTCTCCGTTCAACATTCTTCTTCTTTTTTTTTTTATAACCCTTAAAAATGTAAAAACAAATCTTAGCTCACTGGCCATGGTTTGCCTACCCCTAAGACTTCAAAGAGTTTAAGATGGAGCCTCAGAGATTCTGTCAAACCAAAGGCCTTCTAAGAATCTTAAAGGTGTTGTACCACAAAAGGCTTAAAGGGAGCTGACAGGGTTCAGGAAATGCCACCCCAAAATATGACACCCTGTTTTAAGATGAAGGATCTCGAGAAAATAGCAGAATGAGGAATGTCACTCTGACCTTCCCCTCAACCATTCTCCCGGAAGGAAAAAAAAAAGCCCTGTAAGAGGCAACTCCCTACACTTGAAGAAAGGAGCATCCTTATCTCCAAAGACAAAGGGACACAGAAGAATCCCAACAAACAGACTTTGCTAAATTTCCCCCAGTTTACTACACTTACTTCATACTCTTTGATCCATCATATTTCTCCACTGTCCCCTCTTCATCAAACCTAGCATAAAAATACTCAGGTTTAGATTTACAAATGTTAGCCATTATATATAAAAATAGATTTTAAAAAACAGTTTCTTTTGTGTAGCATAGAGAACTATGTTCAATATCTTGTAAAAACCTTTAATGGAAAAAATATGAAAACGAATACATGTATGTATATGTATGACTGGGACATTGTGCTGTATACCAGAGATAGACACATTCTAATTGACTATACTTCAGTCAATCAATCAATCAATCAAATTATCCCTAGAAGGCTAAAAAAAAAAAAAAAAAAAGCTCAGGTTTAAATATTTAGGTCTTCATTTATGTCTCCCATTTCACATAAAACTTACAGTAAACAAATTTGTATACTTTTCTCCTCTTAATCAGTCTTTGTCAGTTTAATTTGCAAACTCAGCCAGCGACCCTAGAAGGGTTGAGGAAAACTATTTCTTTCTCTACAAAGCCTAAGGTAGAGAAGGGTTTATATCAACGTGTAAGTGTGGCTTTTTTGTCTAGGAGATTGAACTCCTCAATAAGATTCACAGGGAATTTTATGTTCGGCAGCATTGTCACCTTGGACTAAAAAGGACAGAAACAGTACAAAATGAAAAAAGGCTTTGGGGACCTGCATCCCACCCCGCCCAAACCTCTATGGGCAGGAAACAGGCTGAGAAAATTACTCACCTGCAAACACAGGATTCATTTTATGGGAAAGGGAGGATATTCAGAGGGAAAAACCAAGAGCTGAAGGGGATGGCTCCTAGGCAGCAGGGGCTGAACCCTAATCACAGAACTAGCAATATGTGCCTGGCTGGACTTCAGGTTTGGTATGGAGCAGTGACTATTCTGTTCCTTACATTTTTCTTTATTTTTGAACAGGAGCGTCTATAGCTGTTATCTTATGCCTGTCCATTGCGGCATATAGGGTAGGCTGGGCATAGGGGATGATAACATGACTCTTTAGTTTACAGGTCTTCAAAGTGAAAGTACGGTAACTCAAGGACTAAATCTAAATAGCCTTAACTGCATCTGGATCTGATTTAGATGACATCTTGGATCTCAAGCCTCAGCCTGAAGCTATACTAGATAAGACTCTGGGGGCCTTGAGAAGGGGTAGTGTGTTTTGCATGTGAGAGGAATGTAAATAATTCATAGCCAGAGGGAAGAAAGACTAAGGTGGCTTTGAAATGGTCTGCACAATTTTGACACTCCTCCCAGCAAGAGGTGGAGTCTAGTTCTCTCCACCCCCCACCCTTGAATACAGGTCATTCTTAGTGACTTGCTTCTAATGAATAAAACGCAGTGGAAATGACAATGATTCTGAATTTAGGTCATAAAAGACAGTATCTTTCTGGCTCTCTTACTCAGAGTAAGTGCTGTTGGAGCCCTAAGCCTCCATGTAAGAAGTCTGGCTACCATGAAGCCCCGATGCTGGAAAGGATATACAGAAATAGAGAGAGAAAGAGATGTTCAAAGAGCCCCAACTATTTCAGCTTCTACTGATTTGCATTTCCCTGCTCAGGTGCCAGACATGTGAGTCTGGATGGAAGCCTCCAAGGTAACTCTAGGCCCATCTGACTACAAGTGCATAAAAGAACTCAGGCAAGAATCACTTGGCTGAGTCCAGTCAACACCCAGAACCATGAGAGCATTATGCCAAGTTTGGAGTGGTTTTGTGCCTTAGCAATAGATGACTGCAACAACATGCCTGGAGACAGACCCTAGCCTGAAATGGTGGGAGGTCCAACTTAGTGTGCCTTCCTTTATTAACAACCAAATAACATGAAACAACATCTTCATGTTCATCCACCTCCTCCTTCTTCTTCCCCCAGCTGAAATATTTGATCTGACCGTGGTGAAAAATATTTTATGACTGATTTAAATGCATACAATTATAACATGATAATTATTATCTTTCAAATTATGTATCTAACTGTTATTTGAAATCACCCATATTTACACACACACACACACAGTCAATATTTTACTGCTTACTAGTATATCATTTCACTTACTTTACAAATTTTTTTTAATGATTAAGTAATTTGAGACTGGTAGTCATACTACCTCCTCTGCAACATAATACTAATTTGTAGTGTTTTAAAAGTGGTTATACCTGCAGCAGAACTAGAATAATCATCACTAATATATAAAAACCACTATTTCTAAGGTCTCTTCATTGTTAAATGCCATGATCTACATGCAGAGAAATAAATATTTTACATTGAAGATACAAAGTTCCAACATGTTTTAGATCACTGAAAGGAATTTAACATTCTAGCTCTTAGAAGAAATGGAATTTGATGTTCACAGATTATAAACATGGTTAAGCTCAGCTTCTTTTACAGAAACTCAAACAGCTGAGCCAAGAACTAATTGGCCCCAGCAGAATGGCAGAAGGTGCTCTGGAATAGGAACAGTAAGGAGGCCGGAGGTCAAAATAACTTACTCTGAAAATGTAATTACTTTCTCCATTGTATAAGCACTTCCAACCAGACATTTTAAGAAAAAAAGCCTTAATCCTCCATGCCATCAAATAACTAAAACATCCTAAATTATTTAGCAGCAGTTTAATTGACCTTTGTTCACTTTTTCCTAGACTGTCAAATGTCTGGGCTTTTTTAGGAAGCAACTGAGAAGAAAAAAATCAAACATAATCATAATCAGTTTGACAAGAAATTTAAAAGAATAAAATATGCATTCTGCTTCTGCTTTATGATTCTTTTGAGCACTGAATAATAAATATACTCCTAAGTGTACACATACCCAGTACATATCTCACATATTGCCGAGTTTGGGTAACTAAAAGGAAAGAGGTCAGTGTGCAAAAGTCTATTTAACCCGTAACACAGCTGATTTTAAATATCAGTTGGAATAGATAAAAAAAAATTTCTTCTGTATAGCACAGGTAACTATACTTATTATCTTGTAGTAACTTATGGGGAAAAAGAATATGAAAATGAATGTATGTATGTTCCTATATGACTGAAGTATTGTGCTGTACACCAGAAATTGGCACAACATTGTAAACTGACTATACTTCAATTAAAAAATATATGTATTTTATATGTGTGTGTATGTATATGTATATATACATATACATATAAATGAAAGAGAGAAGAAAGGTTCTCTCTTACTCACTGGGCAGAAGTTTAGGCCCTGTAACAAATTTTGAAATAAATAAAGGTTACCTCCCTCAGACAGTCCACAACTACCTAATTCTTCCTTCCTCATTCAAAAGCCCCTCAATGAAATAGACCTGTCAGTTTAGTGTCAGAAAAACATTAAACTCATTGAACTAAGTCACATTAAAGAATGAATGTTTGAAAGCCTCTAACCTTCCCATGAGATAAAAGACTGTAAGCAGCATAATGCAACATAGTGGGAAAAATTCTGATTTCCAAAAAAAAATTCCCTTTATACTCTATATAAAAGAGATATGGCCATTATACTTACCATTGTACCCCCCAGCACCTGGGAAAGGGATAAGCATATAAGTGAGCACTGAAAACTTTGCCCAAATGAATAAATTCTTTGCTTTCACCCCCCATATAAGAAACTTGCATTCTAGTTCTGTTCTATCAGTAACAAGCTACATAACCTTGGACAAGGTATCTCATCTCTCAAGCTTTTGTTTCTATTACAACATAAAATGAGGTAAGGTGGGGACTGGGAATGAGGATTAGACAGTCTCATGAGGGCAATGACTCTTGTCTTATTCATCTGTAACCCAGTATCGAAAAGAGTGGCTAGAGTACATTCAAATATTTACTGGACAAAGTTTCTTCCAGCCCTGATTCTAGAATTCTTTACCATTTAAAAATTATATTTGTTTTTTAAGCATACATATTACAGTCCAATAAGCAAAAGATTTAAAATTCTTTCTCTAGGAGGGAGGGTATAGCTTAATGGTAGAGTACATGCTTAGCATGCACAAGGTCCTGGGTTCAATCCCCAGTACTTCTATTTAAAAAAAGAGATTCCTTCTCTACACTCAGCTCAGCTACCAGTAAAGGCCTTTTAAAACTAAAACACTTCTAGAATCCTCTCCACCTCTCCAAACAGGTGTTTTGTGTGACTGATACTATTTATCCCCTGGATGCAGGTTTTAAAAAGGTAAGATTTGAACAAAGATAGGATGCCAGACGTAATACAATTTTCCAGATTCTAAGCTGTTTTTTTCCAATTTGATTTTATTATGCTAAAACACTATTAGAAGTATCTGGAATAACCAGGTTAATCCATTTGCAATCCAAAAACATATTCCAAAGTCAAATGCAAATTTTTTTATCATCATCATCATCATCTATTCCATATGACCTTCCTTTAGCATAAATGCCTGAGAGGAATATACATTTATGTACATTCATGTTTTTCACAGCATGCAGCCAACAACTACTACCTACTCATTACTTACAGTCCTTTCTGTAGCACTAGATTAAAAGGTAATATTTAAAAGGATCTTATGCCTTTGGAACACTATCACTCCAAATTAATTAGCCTTCAAAAGGTTGGCACATCTCTGCTATCAGGTAATAATGACTATAATAAATTCAAGAACTTCATTTAGAACAAATTATTATGGTTGACATATTCCCAAATTATCCTAATTATTAAAGTCTAATAACAACTTTTAAAATATTAACCCATATCTTCACTAGCAATTTAGTCTGTGCCCTGCCAGTCAGCACTTCCTGTATGCTCATTCAATCACCTACCATGTACCAGACATTGTTCTAGCCCAGGGGTCAGCAAACTTTTTCTGTAAAGGGCCTGACAGCAAATATTTTAGGCTTTACAGGCCATACAGTCTCTGTTGCAATACTCAACTCTGCTGTTGTGGTGTGAAAACAGCCACAGACAATACACTAATGAGTAAGTATGGCTGTGTGCTCATCAAACTTTATTTACAAAAACATGCAGCGGGCCGTTTTTGGCTTGCCAACACCTGCTCTATGCCTATGAGGAGAGAGCAGTGAAACAAATTTTTAAAAGCAGTTAATACACCTGAAACTAACATTGTAAATCAAGTACATTTCAATAAAAAACAAAATTAAAAAAAGTAAAGTTAGATTTTAATTAATTAATTAAAATACACATGCATACACACAGTCTGTCAGATGCTGATAAGTGCTATGGAGAAAAATAAAGCAGAATCAAAGGGATAAGGAGACCTAGAGCGGCACTGAAATGATGACATTTGAGCCTGACACCTATAGAAAGAAAGAGGAAACGCCACACTACCTCCATAGGAAAAGCATCTCAGGGACAGGTAACAGCAAGGATCAAGGTTCTGAAGAAGGAACAACCTGGTGCCTGGAGAAAAACAGCAAGGATGTCACTATTGGGTAGAGGGACACGACCAGGGGAAACAGTCATAGGAAATTAGGCAAGAGAGGCAAACTGAGGCCAGGCTCTGTAAAATCTTTTAAGGCCACTTTCAGAACTTTGTCTTTTACAGGAGATGGAAAGCCCCGAGAGGGTTTTGAGCAAAGGAGTGACAACCTGATTTGACTTTTTAGAGGATCATTCTGGATGTCTGTTGAGAACAGACAGTACAGAGACAAGGGCAGAAGCAGAAAAATGAGTCGGATGGTTAACACAATAATCCAAGGAAGAGAGAATGGCAGTTTGAATCTTGGTGGTAGCAGCAGAGTGATCAGATTCAGTACATATTCTGAAGGTAAAACTAGAATAGATGTGAGATGTTACAGAGAGAGAGGCATCATCTAGGTTTAAGGCTCAAGGAACCGGAAGGACATGATATGATGACTGTGGGAAGAATCTTGGGGGAAACATATTAAGTCTGACATGCATATTAGACATCCATCCACATAGAGATGTTAAGTGGGCAATGGGATATACAAGTTTGGAGTTAATATACTTTTGCATCATAATTGTTCCCAGTATGTTTGATCTCTCCAACTGGGAGATCTTAAATCCTTAAGAACAAAACCACCTCACCTTCACTTTACTCACAGGTTATTATCCCCAAGACTATGTACTTACTTTATACACAGTTTTAATAAGATTAGATATCTAGTTTCTGAATCCATAAATGATAGGAACAGCAAATTTAAAATGAGGCAGGGGGAGACAGCAGCTGTAACTGACAACTGACAAAGGAATACACAGAAATTATAAAACACTGACAAAAACTAGAAATATCTAGCATTCTGAGATTACAGTTGTCCCTCAGTACCTATGGAGAATTGGCTTCAGGACCCCTGCAGATACCAAAATCCTTGGATGCTCAAGTCCTTCATACAAGATGTCACAGTATTTGCATATAACCTATACACATCCTCCTGGACACTTTAAGTCATCTCTAGATTACTTATAATACCTAATACAATGAAAATGCTATGTAGCTAGTTGTAAATACAATGTAAATGCTATATAGACAGTTGCCAGCCCATGGCAAATTCAAGTTATGCTTTTTGGAACTTTCTGGAATTTTTTAAAAAATATTTTCAATCTACAGTTGGTTGAATGCACCCATGCAGATACAGAGGGCCAACGACATTTACTATAAAAACAAAGAGCTGGACGTGTATGTCAGTAAGTAACTCCTCAAGGCATCTGTTATACCAAAAATATTTCTAATTATATTTAGTTACATTTAATATAAATAATTTTAAGTGACATTTTAAAAAATATTGCTAATAAAGGCTCATTCTGGATGGCTGTGGGGTCAAATACAGACCTAGTCGTGGCCCCCACCCCCATACAAATGGCTGGCCCTGCACTCATGAGAGCCTTGGCACCATCCTCTCCTTACTCACGACCTCCAATAAATCCTATTTTCCTGTCAAAAAATATAGATATATCGCTAATAAAAATGGAAGAAATGGTATGTAAGAGAGTAAATAAATATCAATCATTTGAAAGTTCTATGTATGTGTTATTCTCACAGGATTAGGTACAAGGGAGCAAATGAAATTATACACATGAAAGTCATTTAATAAACATTTACTTTATCATATAATAACCTTCAATGAAAAAGAATATGAAGACAAATATATGTATGTATATGCCTGGCTGAGACATTGTGTTATACACATTGTAACTGACTGTACTTCAATTTGACAAAAAAAAAAAAAAAAAAAAGAATGAATCAGAAAACAAACAACAACAAAAAAACTTTTACTTGGGACTCAATCTGTGCTGGAAATGGTAGATAAAAGAAAAAGCAAGCCATCTTCAAGCTCAAGTCTCTTCTTGAGAGATGAAAATATAAACAACTAGTTATAATACAATGTGATCAGTGGAATGAAACCAGATTTGGGATTCAGACATCTGTGTTTGAATTTTGCCACCATTTTTGGCTTGCAGTTTGAGCCGCTAACTATACTTATCTTGCCGACCATTCAAAAACAGCAGCAGGCCAGACCTATGAGCTGCAGTTTGTCAGCCTCCGGTGTACAGGAATATTGGGGATAAAGACAGCAATGAGAATAGATGATTCTGCTCCCTGTTCCCCTGGGTAAGATAAGGTTTGGATGTTGGAGAGCCAAAGACAGTCCAGCTGTGGCTGCTGGACATGTAACTTTCTCCCTATTCTCTTTGCCTGGCTAATTCCTGCTCTTTCTGGTCCCTGTTCAAATGTCACTAACGCCAGGATCTGCATTTTTTCCCTCCCTCCCCCAATCTGAGACTAATCCAATGCTTTTACTACAGGCTTCCCAAAAACCCTCACTACTTCTATCAGAGCTTTCACATTAAATTGTAATCTCTTATTTAATTGTCTTTGCTGCTAGACTGTAAATCCAGGTAAGCAAGAAGCTGTCTACTTGCTCCACCTGATCTCCCAACCACCTAGTCCAGTGTCTGGCATGTAGTAAGTACTAAGAAACATCCATTGAAATGAATGAATCTAGCAATAGTCCAGTCTGCCATCCAGCAACAGCTCTTTAAGGACTCTGTCAGGGCACAAATCCACAGGTAGGTTCTGTCCTTCCAAATAACACTTTCCTTTCCCCTCCCAGGACACAAGTCAAACTCTTTCCCTCTTCTAAGTCCTCTGTTTCTTGGCCAGATTTAAGGAATCAAAAGCTGATTCTGCCTGAAACCTCTTCCCTCCCTTCCCTTTCCAACTGTAAAGCTGAGCCTCCCCACTTCCTTATTGTAATCATGTTCCAGCAAGCTAATAACATCATTTGCCAGTTTCCAGGATATTTAAGAATAGGGTACTGAAAACATCCAAAGATTCTACTTTTCAGTAAGAAAGGGGAGAAAAATGGAAGCAGGGAAGGCAAAAACAACAGAAAACAGGAAAGGGAATTCTAGTTTGAAGAGCTGGATTAACAGCTTTTTTACTGCAGACCACTTTGGCCCCACGAGTAGAAAGCAAGTAACAGCTCCAACTCTCTGCCTTTCCCCCAGCCTCTCCACAGGCATCAGCAGTAATAAGACCGCTTTACTCTATTCCCACACCTCTATTCTGCACCTGCTTACACAACAATTTGCCTTGAAACACAGAGACTAATCTCATTATGATCACTGTCCCTCTTTATACCACTAGAACAAGAATCCCAGGACTCGAGTCTTTCCATATCCTCCAACTTTCAACCCCACATGGCTAAGTACATCCCCTTTCATGAACCACCTCTCTTCCCACTCCTCCCTCAATTTCTGAAATCTTTCCAATATCAGCAAAATCCCCTGTATCTTCAACCTCTTGTCTGAATGATCCCTTCACCTTTTTGCTCTGAGTTACCTGAAATCACAGTTTTGCTTTCAGTTATCTGTAATCTCACTGCTGAGGCCATTGCTCTCTCTACAGCCCTACCTATGGCTGTTTTCTGTCCCACACCCCTTATACTACTGGGCCTAGGGGTAGAAAAAGGAGGTATTCACCTTGTACCTTGTTTCCACTTCCAAATTAGTCCCCTTTCTTCCCTCTGAAAAAGGCCTCCAGACCATACCTCCACCTCCCCACCCCCTGCTACATTCATCTGGATAAGCTGGCTCTCTTCTGCTCAAGCCTCAAGCTTTTAGTGCCTATCTCACTGGCCTGTCATAATTCCAGATGATTTCAAATGTTCACCAAGATGACTGCTCTGATACTGTCCTCTCAGTTCCTTGACCTCCTCACATGCAACCATCTTGTCCTCTACCTTACTTTAGCCACTCGTTCCCTGAGTCAATATTCTAGAACTTGTCAATACGGTAACTATGGTCTCTCCACGATCTCTACTTCATCTGCACTCCGCTCTCCAATCACCACTTCCTGTCTTTTCAGGTTGCTCCAACACCGCAACCCCAACAATACTTTGACCCAACCAGGACTTATAAGCCATTGATTCTGTTCCCCTCTCATGTCCTCATTTCCCACCTTAGATTAGAGCTCAAGGCCCATCATTACAATCACCCCCTTTCATGCACCTCAAGACTCCTGCCCCTTCCCTCACTTCATCGTACTTGCCTGGCAAAACACTTACCCTTGTTACACATAACTCCATGTCAAACAACTTACTTACTTAACTACTTACTTATTTTCTAATGAAAGTACTGGGAATGGAACCCAGGACTTTGTGCATGCTAAGCAGGCACTCTACCGCTGAGCTATAACCTGACCCCCATGTCATTTCCTTCTTCCTCGAGCCATCAACACCTCTTCATCTTCACTCCCAAATGCTGCCCTTCCTTCAATTATCCCAGTGAAATAGAAAGCAACTGCCACCACTACTAGCATTGGTTCCCATTTGCCGTGTCTTCTCTCCTGCTAATTACTGTGGATGAACAGACTGCTCCTGTCTATGGTCAACACCTCCACTTTCTTCCCTTTCTCTTTCAAAAATCACTCCAATAGGCTTTTGCTCCCTGATTATACCTCCAAAGCCTCTCCTGCTGTTAACTGCTAAATCCATTGATTAATGTTCAGTCCTCATCCAATTTACATACCTGCAACATCTGGCATGTCAAATATATTTTTATTTTGTCTAAACATTTCCCTCCCCAGAATGTAAGCTCAGTGAGAGTAGGGCTTTTTCTTTTGTTCACAGCTATATCTCTAGCACTGAGAAAGAACAGCGTCTGGCACATGGGACCATATTTCACTGATTCTAAGATGCCTTTTTTCCTTCATATTTTAACATCTCTGAAATCCAAACACAACTGATGACACCTTACAATTGTTATTTGTTTCTTTCAAGCACCTATGACACTACCAACCTGAAACAATTTATAATTAAAATCTCTGCTTGAGTTTTTGATACCATATAGGTAGTGTGAATTCAGACTGAGAACCAGTTCAAATTCCAAAGAAAGTTTTTACCTCTCCTACATAATAACGTCAGGATTGAGACATGCAAGTTGCCTTGCTGTCCCTTTCTGTGTGGTGGGTTTCTCATTTACGTTCTCATGTAGCTTCCCGGCTTTAAGCAGGGACTCTTACAGATCACCCAAGATGGAGCTAGTTCCCTTTTTCAGTAGTACATAAAATAATGGTGCATCTTACAACTGATGGTACCAAAACAGCAATACAAGTATATCATTTAGAGAAATGGATACCAGAAAGTGTTAACTGAAAAAGCTAAAAGTGCCTCTTTTAAGAAAGGGAAATAAAGGAGGAAAGGTGCTTTATTTTTTTTTAACAAACTTTACATAACTATTTGATCCTATAAAGTATGTATACATATAACTTTGACAAAAATGAATCCTAAAACCTAAATAAAAGAAAAAAATTAAATGATCTCTGAGAAAAACAGGAGAGGAAAATATATGCAGACATGGGAAAAATGCAGGGGTCAGAAGGCAGAAATCAATCCCTTGAGTCTATCTGGCAAGGGCAGACTAAAGAGGAAGGACAAAAACAAAGGGAAGAAAAATCTAGAACAGCTTTGCAGGGACTGGAGACAAAGCATGCCAAAACTGCCTAAGATAGAAACAGTCAAAATGTCAGGTTGTTTTAACTGAAATTACAGGGAATAGTACAGAAACAGACTTTCTCAACTGAGCTCTTTATTACCTATCTACATCTCCACCACCTGGATAGTCCGCAGGACACTCACACTAAACATGTCCTTGGTGTAAGAACTGCTTAACTCATATCATTTTCTGGAAAAACAAAAGGTGGGTGGGTTTTGTATACTTACATATAAAGGATTAAGTATGTGTGAGGGAAAAAAAAGAATATCCATAATCCAGCTAAATCAATAATCAATAAAATTATCCAAATTTCCCAAGTTAAAAAAATTAACATGTCTCAATTAAACCCATCCACTCCCATACCTGCCCTTCTTCTTAGAGTGCCTACTCTAGGTAATAGGCATTACTCAGTCTCCCAAATAAGAAACTCAGGAAGTGATGCTAGATTCTTCCCCTTCTTCTCCTACCTTAATCCAGTCACTATCTTAACCTAATATACTTCTAAATTCCCTTGAATTTACCTTCTCCATTCCAGCTACCTTATATCAGGGCTTAATCTCTTTCCTGAGGAACAGCCATAGCTTTATAGTGTTCCAACCATCCTCCAAATAACTGCTGAAAAGATCCTTCTATATTGAATATAAGCCTGCTCATGTAACTCCCCCACTTGAAACCCTCCAAGAAATCTAAATTTGAAGCTTCTCAGCACTGCAAATAAAATTCTTTATCAACTGACCCTTCTCTGGCCTCCATCCTTATTTAAAACTACTTATCTCACTCACTGATTCATTTAGTCAGTCACCGAATATTTATTGAGCACCTAGAATATGCCAGATTCTGTACTAGGCATTGGGAAATACTCTGGTAAACAAAATAAAATGTCCTTACAGGCTAATGGAGGAAATTACTCAATGAATAGATTCATCCACTTAACAAATTTTGTTGCATGACTACTTGTACAAGCAGTGCTGGATATACGATGCTGAGCAAGAAGGTCCCTACCCTCAGATAGTTAGTATCTGAGAGAAACTGTAGAAATGCCTTGAAAATTAAGCTCAGGATGCTATGAGATACATAAGGACAGGGAAACCTGAACCATCTGAGGCATCAGGAAAGACTTCTGAGGAAGTGATATTTGAGATAAGACTGCAGAGATGAACAGGCAATGACAACAGAAGGTGGTGAAGAGCATTCCAGGCAGAGGGAACAGCCTTTGTAAAAGGCTCTGAGATGAGTGGGAGACCAGGACATTAGGGAAAATAAAAAGCCAGAGTAACTAGAGAGTAGCAACGGCCCAGAGGAAGCTGAAAACTTAGGCATTTATTAAATCAAATAAACAGTCACTGTGTTGGGAATAGATGATTAGGGGTAGAAGGGTGGAATCTGAGGAGCCCATTTAAAACCCACTGAAAAGGCTATTACAGTAGTCTAGAGCTGCATCCAACTGATGCACAGGAGCCAAAAGATAAGCATAATATGATACTGCTTTTATAAAGTTTAAAAATTAAAATGCTGTTTTCCTTCTAAGAAGCCATAAATAGGACACATTATTATCTAACAAGCCACTAAGAAAAAAACTCAGCCAATTAAACTCTAATTGATTATAAAACACATCACAAATTCAGAGATTAAAAGGGGGGATGTAGAACATGCATCTAGAACCAATAAAATACTCTTCTACATTACTTGTGTATATATATATATACAAAGTGAAAAACTGTAAAGCATTCAGGGGATTAACAGTCTCTTAATATATTATAGTGGCTACCTCTGAAGGAAGGAGAGCAAAGTCACTGCCATGCTTTCTCTTTTTTTATATACATTTTATTGAAGTATAGCCAGTTTACAATGTTGTGTCAATTTCTGGTGTACAGCATAATGTTTCAGTCATACATGAACATACATATATTCATTTTCATATTTTTTCACAAGTTACTAAAAGATATTTAATATAGTTCCCTGTGCTATACAGTATGAACTTGTTTATCTATCTTATATATATTAGTTCATATCTGCAAATCTCGAACTCCCCAATTTATCCCTTCCCACCCCCCTGCCCCCACCAGTAACCCTAAGTTTGTTTTCTATGTCCGTGAGTCTGTTCCTGTTTTGTAAATAAGTTCATTTCTCTTTGTTTTAGATTCCACATATAAGTGATATTATACGGTATTTTTCTGGTTTGATCATTTTCTTCTGTATTAGCTTGGTTTCTTTTTGGTTTTTGTGACTCTACTGTATGCTTGTGATTTGTGGTTACCCTGCTTTTCAAGTATGTTAACTCTTTACTATATCTGTTTGCTTTAGACTAGTACTCATGTAGGCTTAAACACATCCTAAAAAGAATGAAAAAAAAAAAAAAAGGAGAGGAAAAAAATCTACATTTTCTTGCTCCCCTCTCCCACCTTTTATGATTTTGGTGTCCTTTTTTTTAATCTTCATGTTTATTCTCTTGCAACTCACTGTAGTTATTGCATTTCCAATTATGGTTTTCTCATTTCTGTAGTTCTCTGCTTCTTTTCTATTTAGAGTAGACCTTTCAATATTTCTTTTAGGATAGTTTTAGTATTGCTGAATTCTTTTAGTTTTTTTGCTTGTCTGTGAAATTCTTTATCTCTCCTTTTACTCTAAAGGATAGTCTTGCCAGATAGAGTATCCTAGGTTGCAGCCTTTTCTCATCCAGGACTTCGAATATATCTTGCTACTCCCTTCTAGCCAGCAGTGTTTATATAGGGAAATCAGCTGAAAGCCTTATGGGGGTTTCCTCCTGACCTGGCTTAAATTCCACAGTGTATTATCACAATCACTCCCTTACATATGTCCTCTATTGCCTTGACCCTCTCATGCTTTGTTTTACTATCAGGGTAAAACCTCTCTCTGGTTAAATCTACTCCAAACATACACCCCCTGCAGCTGAATGTGGCTGGAGGAAAAAAAAACCGTACTGACTAATCTCACTTTAAATCCATGACCACAAGCCTCAAGGGGCCCTTAATGCCACCTGGCAATCATACAGTATATCCCGGCTGCAGCCACTCTCTCACTCTCCTGAACAAGTTCACACCTTTTCTCTCCACAGACCTCCATCACCTCCTGCCCACCCTCACTCTCAACTGAGCACTTTGATTCCTTACTCACTGAGAAGATTATAACAACAGAAGAAAACTGTCACAAACTCCTACTGCCAAAGCAATCCATCTACTCGATGGAGGGTTTGAGATATATTTTGAAGATGAAATCAACAAGAATAGGAGATGGATCTGATGTGAGTTGTGAGGAAGAGAAAGCAATCAGAGATGACTTTTAAGTATTTGCTCAAATATTATTTTCTCAGCAAAGCTTTCCCTTAACACCTTTCAGTCTCATCAGTTTCTCTCTCTCTCTCAGATACACACATAGAGTCACATGATCACAGTGTCCCTATCTCCTTTCCTGTTTTTGTTTTGGGGCTCTCCCCTCAATACCAGTTATCACCAACTGAAATATTAAACAGATGCTCCTTTGCTTAATATCTCCCTTCCCCTACAAGAATATAAACTGCATGCAGGCAAGGATTTTTCTGCTTAGTTCACTCATGCATAACAGAAAGACAGTAGGCACTCAAGAAAACTTTGTTAAAGAAATGAAATGTTCCCAGCAGGAGCAAATGGTTGGATGGTGGTGTCATTCACACAGAAAAAGTATACCTTAACAGTGGAAAGAATTTAAGTCTTTGTACAAAGGAGCTTATAATCTAGTGACAGAAAGACACTGAAACACGTACTTATAACATATTAAGACTCTGATTTCTTAAATTTATGATAAAAGCAAAATTGAAGAACTAATATTCCATGATCCCATTTTTATCAAAAATGTACACTTTCATATATGCATACACATGTGTACATACATACAACACATATAAACATACCTCTGCACCTATACAGAAAAAGTTCTGAAAGGAAAAATGCCAAACTATTAGCCTATGGGGTGAGAATAGTAGTAGGTATGCAGAATGAGACTGAAGAGGGGGTGGGGAGACTTTCACTTTTCACTTTATACATGTTTTACAATAACCACATTACTCTCATAATTTAAAAAAGAGAGAAGGAAAAATTTTCTTCCCTAAAAGGAAAAAAATTATAATTAACAGATTAACATCCAGGGTGTAAAAAACTATAAAACCAACAGAAAATCCAATTTAAAAATGGGCAAAACACATAAAAAGACAATTTACAAAGAAATATAGTCAATAAACATATAAAACACACTCAACTTCATGTTTAACCAAGAAAAATAAAACATTGTTTTAATTCATCAGGTAATAGCCTATGTTTTAAGTGTGTAAGTTTGTTATCCACAACTGCTGGTAGGAGTGCAAACTGGTATTTTTTTTAAAGTAATTTAGTGAGCAAAGTAAATAATGTTATACTCCAAAGAATAATAAATGTCCATAATTCTATAATGTGTAAATAAATTATTAAATAAATAGGCGACAAAGCACAAGTCTCCTTAATTCTAATTAATAAATGTAGATGTAAAAGGGAAACAAACTAACCATTACGATACCACAGTAATAACTGCTGCAGGCAAGATCCACTGATGAATGCTAAAGTTAACAGGTGAACTTTTAAAGAAAAGCAGTGTATTTGCATAGCCTCAAACTATTGCCCTAAAATATCTACTGCGGAGGTTTAAACGTGTGTCCAAATTCTTTTAAGACTTCTCCCTCCAGAAGGTGGAACTTAATTCCCTTCCCCATAAGTGTGGGCTGGACTTAGTGACTCACCTTTAACAAACAGAGTACAGAAAGAGAAAAGCAGAAATTCTACAGTGATGAAACCCCGCAGATATCCCCTTAAGTAATCAAGGTTAACATCACCAGTACTAAGACATGTTGATGCCATCTACCCTGGATACAATGTGATGACAAGGGCCCATCACCTCTGTGGTATTCTTCCCCCCAAATCTGTAACCTCTGTCTGATCACAAGAAAACATCAGACAAACCTATACCTGACCAGTACTCTTCAAAAGTGCCAAGACATTGAAAAAGACAAGGAAAAACTGAGAAACTATCACAGACTGGAGGACACTTGAGAAATGATGGCTAACTGCAATGTGGAATCCTGGACTAGATCCTAGAAACTTTTAGAACATATGTGGAAAAACTGGGGAAATCCAAATAAAGTCAAACTTAATACTGTTGTACCAATGTTAATTTCTCAGTTTTGATAAATATACTATGGTCATAGAAGACATTAACAGTAGCAGAAGGTAGGGAAAGGGTATATGGGAACTCTCTGTACTATCTTTACTCTTCTGTAAGGCTAAAATTACTTCAAAATAAAAAGTTGTTTCGAAAAAAGCAATTTGGCAAGGTTCACCAAAATTTTTAGAATAATATATCCTTTATACCCAGCAATTCACTTCTAGCAACCTACAGAAACACTCATATATATCCAAAAAGAAGCCTATAATAAAAGTATTCATTGAAGCATTGTTAGAAACTACAACAGAGAGATGGATATAGATATAGGTATAGATCTAGATATATCTTCACCAATTGGGAAATGATTAAAAAAATAGTGTATGCATAATATAGAATGAACACCTTGCAGAAATTAAGAGATTAAAACAGATCTGTACATACTGATGAGAAAAATCTCCAAAACATATTAAAAAGAGGAAGTTACAGAGTAATAAATGACCATACATTTACATATGTATATTAAAACATTTCTGTAAGTGGAACAATCTGAAAGGATACACACTAGGCTTATAACAGGATTACTTCCGGAGAGAGGAAATGTTACTGGGGAGGAGAGTTACTATAGGAAGGACAAGGGTTAAGGATCAAGGTAAAGGGAATCTTTCACTTTTCACTCTATATATTTCTATAATGCTTGAATTTTTTAATACTTATAAATTACTTTGCAATAAAAAATAAGGAAAAAATTAGTATTTCATACACTATAAAAATTATTTATCAGCAAAGAATAACCTGGAAGGACATACTTCCAGAAAGTATTACCAGTGACTGCCTTTGGGGAAGAGAACTGGAAAAATTATTTCCACCATTTACTTCCAGACTCTTCAAATGTTTACCATGCGCATGCACTAATTTTTAAAAATTTAACATGCATTTTTAGAAGTACACTATGATAATCTGCTATTATGAAAGTATGCTACATGTTTAAAAGCCCAAAAGGTAGTGTTTGGTCTGCCTGAGAGACTTTAGGAAGGCCAGAGTCCCCAACAGACCCAGAAGGCATTCCAGGCAGAGTTCACAAAGTGGGCAAAGGAACAGAGGCATCACAAAACATAGAAGGGTTCAGAGCTGAGGCATAAAGAATAAAGCTTGGGAGTGCAGGGGGAGAGGGCCTTCAGGAAGAATCTGAATAAACACCAGTTCCTGAAAGCACACTGCTTTTTGCTGCCTTTTTCAAGAAAATAATCAAATACAGATTTGCATACAGTATATTCTGTATGTTCTGCCTAAGCTACTGCCCTACTCCAAACCATGACATAGTGAAATGAGTATGCTTACCCATAAACCTGGCAGAATATTCATCAGTTCAAAATGGCACAATCCTGACTAAAGGGCAAGATTCTAAATTAATAATTACTTTGATCCCCTATTCTCATCTATCTTCTTTTGACCAGCCCATAAAGCCAAGCTGCAAAAAGCATAAAAACAATGATGATACATCAGCTGCATACCATTAAATATAAAAAGTAGGCTTCCCTGACCCAGTTTTCAAAAAATTTTGACTGTGGCATTTATAACAATGTCTCATAACAGGGTAGAACAAAGACAACCTAAATCTCAGCTATAACTAGATGGCACTACTGCTTTATAGTTCTTAGGAATAAACTAAACATTGATGAAATACTGATTTCTGCCAAAGATAAACTGTTTTTATGTGTTCCTAATTTCTTGATCGGCAGGCATCAATCAAAAGAAAATTATCAACACTGACATAGTCAAATCCTTATTGACAACAAATGATAGGTTTTGTTGCCTCTCCACTCCTATTTGGAAAAACTAGGCAAAGTTTCCTTTCAACTTAGGCCACATGTAGAAAAATAATTATAACTTAATGTTTACTGAGTGTGTACTACATGTCCTCACTGGTCTAAGTGCTTTATAACCATTAAAGGCAATGGTCATGCATACAAATAGCCAATAGGCACATGAAAAAATGCTCAATATCACTACTTATCAGAGAAATGCAAATCAAAACTACAACGAGGTATCACCTCACACCAGTCAGAATGACCATCATTCAAAAGTTCATGAACAATAAATGCTGGAGAGGCTGTGGAGAACGGGAACCCTCCTGTACCGTTGGTGGGAATGTAGTTTGGTGCAACCATTATGGAAAACAGTATGGAGGTTCCTCAAAAAACTAAAAATAGACTTACCATATGATCCAGCAATCTCACTTCTGAGCATATATCCAGAGGGAACACTATTTTGAAAAGATACACACACCCCAATACTCACAGTAGCACTATAAACAATAGCTAAGACATGGAAACAACCTAAATCTCCATCGACAGATGACTGGATAAAGAAGTTGTGGTATATACATATATACAATGGAATACTACTCAGCAACTAAAAGAATAAAATAATGTCATTTGCAGCAACATGGATAGAGCTAGATGATCATACTAAGTGAAGTAAGTTAGTCAGAGAAAGACAAACATCATATGATATCACTTATATGTGGAATCTTTAAAAATGACACAAAAGAACATATTTACAAAACAGAAAGAGACTCAAAGACAGAAAACAAACTATGGTTAGCAGTAGGGGAGGGGCAAGAGGGGATAAAATGGGAGTTTGGGATAGGCTTATACAAATTACCATATACAGAATAAACAACAAGGTCCTACTGTATAGCACAGAGAACTATACTGAATGGCTTGTAGTACTCTGTAATGAAAAAGAATATATATGTGTGTATATATATATGTGTAACTGAATCACTATGATGTACAACAGAAACTAGCACACATTGTAAATCAAAAATAAATAAATAAAACTGGAAAAAAAAAAGGCAACGATCATAACTCAACAAAAAGATAATCTAATTTTAAAATGGGCAAAGGACTTAAATAGACATTTCTCCAAAGAAGATATACAAATGACCAATGAGTGCCTGAAAAGATGCTCAACATCACTAGTCACTAGTAAGGAAATGCAAATCAAATTCACAATACCATTTCACACCTACTAAGATGGCTACAATCAAAAAAGAAATAGGGAAAATAACAATTGCTGACAAAGATGTGGAGAAATTGGAACCCTCTTACATTGCTGGTAGGAATATAAACTGGTGCAGCTGCTGTGGAAAACAGTATGGCAGTTCCTCAAAAAGTTAACTATAGAAATACTACATGACCCAGCAATTCCATTTTTCAGGTAAAGACCGAAAGAACTGAATACAGGTATTCAAACAAACACCGGTATGTGAACGTTCAAAGCAGCATTATTCACAGCAGCCAAAAGGGAGAAATGATACAACTGCCCATCAACAGATAAATGGATAAACAAAATGTGATATATCCATACAGTAGAATAGTATTCAGCTATAAAAAGAAATTAAGTGCTGATATATGCTACAACACGGACGAACATCAAAACCGTTATACTAAGTGAAAGAAGCCAGACACAAAAGGTCATATATTGTATGACTCCATTTACTGAAATATCCAGAAGAGGGAAACTCGCAGAAACAGAAAGCAGACTGGTGGTTACCAGAGACTAGGGGAGGGGAGACTGAGGAGAGACTGCTTGATGGGTATGCAGTATCCTTCAGGGTTGATGCAACACTTCTGGAACTAGATACAGTGATGACTATACAACACTGTGAATGTACTAAGTACCTCTGAACTGTATACTTTAAAAGGGTTAATTTTATGTTATGTGAATTTCATCACACACAAAAAAAAATCCAATAGTCATGACAACTCTGTAGCAGGGATTAACTGCTGTACCAATTGTGCAGCTTCAGAAACAGCTCAGAGAAATTAAATGACTTGACCAAATCCAGAGGGAGTAAGCAGAGAGACAGAGATTCAGAGCCAGATTTGTTCACCAGATTTGTGCTTTTTCTTCTTTATGTTCATAGAATGTAGGACCTTGATAGCCCCTCTTCCCAACAATTAAAATTTTATGCAGAGCTGTCCATAATCCAACTTATCAGCAACTCCTACCTGATACAACTAACACTTCTGTGCTCTTAACAAACATTATACAGCTTCCCTATTTTAATTATAAATTAGGAGAAAAAATCATAACATGGAAATATTATAAATATACCATCAGTATTGGCTTGATCGTAACTAATACCATTCAGTAGATCCACATTTCAGGCATCAAAAAGTCCAGCTGCCAAGAAGTTTAATAATATACTTGGGGCTATTTCACAATTGAAACGATTAGCCAGTAGAGTATGAAAGGATCATGTGTTCTCAGATTTACTGCCCAATCAAAAATGTAATCATGTAAAAATTGCATATAATTCTACTTAATCTTACTTAAATGTTAAGATTTCAGGTATCAAGTAACACGATGAAGGTGCCAAATATCCCTCCTTTTTCGGGAGCTTTTTCTACTTCATCAGGTTAGATGCCCTAACACGAATTTAGCCATCACTGCTGTTGTGTTGTTTCCTGTGCTCCCAAATTACAGTAACATCACATAACAATACATTGAAGTCTAACTTACTGGATCATAATAATATTATGGGCTGGCAGACAAATGACTAATGTCAAATAACTTTTAAAAGACTTCCATAAAATACAACCTTTGAATAGTGACAGAGGTAAAAAAGATTACCCAACTAAGCTCTGTTTAAAGTATTATCAACTTAATAAGAAATTAACCATCTCAAGAAACCTAGGGTGTACTGACTAGTAAGATACAATAAAACATCAGGTTTGTATCTAAGCTAAATGGCTGACTTAGTTTGTGGTAGTCTGTACCACCCATTAATCAGGTACAATACTCTGATTTTCTGTCATTCCATCTTAGTTATAGATGAGTTTCACTGTTTTCATCAAATGTGAGGGAGCTTCTAATGATGAGATTCTTGTACTGAGGACTCGTGTAGGATATGCAGGTAGGTTATGATGGCAATTTACTATAAAGATATGAAGATAACCAAACAAAGTAAGCAGAAGAGTCACTTCTACCACACACTAGGGCACCCTTCATAAATGAAGATATCTTCATTTATCTAACATGACCCATCCACACCCATAGAACAGTCTCATCACAAACTTCCTTCTCCTCAGTCCCAATACTCTTTAGCCAATGCTAAAGAAGAACACACACATACTCCACAGCTAGTAATCATGTCTTTTACTAATTAAGTCATATAAAAATCCTTCTTACCAGCAATCCAACGTTGTCATTTAAGGTTTGAACTAGTAAGAATCCCTGTGTAAACCTCAACCACAAATTAGTCATAGGACAACAACTGCAGAAGTTGCCTTTTAGCTGATAGCGATGTCCTCAGACCCTGTAGAAAAGTTTTAAGGGCCTGGGGTTGCTGAAGAATCTGTGTGGAAGATGGATGTATATTTCAGGAACCCACCCTAAACAGCTGTCATAGTGGATTTGAACATAAAGAGTAAATGCTGGCCTCTGGCCAATCCTTAATATCCAGCAACCTCAAGATAAGGTGTTTAGAAACCTTAAGTCTTTTTAAAATATTTCAGAATCAACAGATTACATCCAAAGTAAGTGTGGTCTCACTAAGACTCCTATGACGCTCTCAGAAGATGGCATGTGAGCCTGAAGTCCCTCTGTAAACCAATAATCTCAAGAAACAAGATGGAAGGATAATTAACCTCTTTGTGACATTTAGAAAAAATGAAATGGGAGGTTAGATCCATTCTAAGAGACAGTTCACTGGCAATCTGCAGCTACTTCAATCTGTTTGGTATTATGTGACATCTCTTTCTCTCTCTCCCTCTCTCAAATACATATAAAAGGAGAGAGAAAAAATGGAATCAAATAACACTTTCTGTATTACATTACCTTCTGGAAATATTTAAAGCATATAGCAGGGACTCAAACTTTTTTCAGTGAATAAAGAAGGGATACAGAAGGTAAGCAATACTCAGCAGCTCATACATGTAAAACATTTTTAAATGGAAAAAGTACCCTGAATCTCAAAGGTAGCAAAGTAAACTGAAGATGCTCTACACTATTTTTCCCCCTTAACTGAGGCACTGGGGATTGAACCCAGGACTTTGTGCATGCCAAGCATGCACTCTACCGCTGAGCTTTTCCCCCCACCACCTATACAATATTGACACATTTTTCAAATACACATACAGATAACCTTTTTAAGATAATCATCCACATTTATAGATACTTATCTTTCCACTGGAAAGATCTGTATATAACAAATGGTTCCTTCACACTGAATACATTTCATACTTAAGAACTTAAAATCCCATTTTCCTCATCAACTCAACAGTCTAATAAAAGATTTTCAAAAGTAGTTTCATTGCTGAGTTGAAGTATACTTTACTGTGCTTGCTAGATGTCTTGATACATAAATATAAGTAGGCAGAAGCTAAGAGAGAGCCATGAAAACTGAATAAATCATTTCCTTTTTAATGATTTCCAGTGTAAGTATCCTTCAAACAGTACAGAAAAAGTCAGAAGAGGAAACAGCAGCCCTCAAACATAAGGTGAAGTGCTCTTCAGGTGAACACATAATAAAACCACCATTTAAAAGTAACCAAACTACCACAAAAAACTAAACATAGGACTACCATATGATCCAAAAATCTCACTTCTGGTTATACACCCAGAAGAACTGAAAGCAAGGACTCGAACAGATATTTGTACACCAATGTTCACAGCAGCATTATTCACAACAGCCACAAGGATGAAATAACCCATGTCCATGACAGATGAATGGATAAACAAAATGTGGTATATGCATATAATAGGACATTATCATTCCTAGAAAGTAATAAAATTCTGACACAAGCTAAAACATTGACGAACCTTGAAGATACTGTGCTAAATGAAATAAGCCAGACACAAATGGACAAACACTATATGATTCCACTTACATGCAGTACCTAAAATAGTCATATTCCTAAAGACAGAAAATGGAATAGTGGCTGCCAGGGGCTGGGAGAAGACAGGAATGGGGAGTTATTGTTTAATAGGTACAGAATTTCAGTTTGGGAAGATGAAAATGTTCTGGAGATGGATGGTGGTAGTGGCTGCACAGCCATGTGACTGTACTTAATGCCACTGAACTGCAGATATAAAAAGTGATTTAAATGGTAAATTTTGTGTTATTTACAATTTTTTTTTTAAGTAACCAAGCAAGAATGATAGTCAAACCTTTATGGCAAAAACATACCAAGAAAAGTGGTAAGAGTCTACAATAGGCATGCTTCACTGTCACCCTCCAGAGCCTAGATGACTTACCTAAAAGTCAAGGCTTCGGAATAGGAGGAACGGATATGCCACTTTCATGCTGCCACAGGTATATATCAATATTATATTATCAGTATATAATGTGAATATATTAGTAGGTGAATTATATTCTACAGTAGATCATTTGCTAAATAATGAATGGGCTCCCGTTCCCAACAATTAAATCAGAAACATATAAGCTTTACCTTCCAGTCTGCACTGTGAGCAGCAAGACTGCAATAATCAGCTTTACTTCTAACAAAGAAGCACAGTGGATCCTAAAGAGTGACTTTAAGTTTCCAGTTTTAATATGGTGGCTCTATAATAGAAACTGTAAGCAGCAAAATAATAATAATAAAATAATAATAATACATGCAAACTTCCTTCACCATCATTATGAAGTTTCTTAACCTTTCTGAGACATCTAAAATATGAGGATAATGCTTACAATTTCTTTATAAGGGTTGTTTGACGATCTAATAAAGTAGTACATATAAAACACAGAGTTCAGTCCCGAGAAAACACAAATACTTAACAAATAAAAATTTCCTCCCCTCCTGCCATTCACTAGTATCTACAGCCTTTGCTACTCCTGGATCCGCCTCCAGGGACTAGACTGATGTTTAGGCCAGTAACCTCTGGCTCCTCCCTGAGGCCCCAGCTGTTTCTCTCAGTTCTAGCTGTTTTACTGCTGGTTTCTAGGCGGATGCTGTCTATATTTAAAGACAATGCCAGTATCAACTGTGGACTCAACAGGTGCTTGGAGGGCACTTGGGCACTCAGGACTTCTCTATTGTTTTCCAGAGTTAATTGGTTTTGGCTCCACAACTGGCTGCCTTGACTTCTACAGGAAGAGTGCCACGTATGCATAGTACTTCAGCAGTACACTAGACTAAACAGAAAATTAAGCATGCTCACAGGACAAACCTTTAACAAGACGTTTTTGCCTATTATCTGGACCCCAGAAGATCTGTTAAATCACAGGAGCAATAAACCTTCAATAAACTCTACAGATGTAGCCCCAGTAAACCCAATCTTCATCTAAATGACTATATCAGACCCAAGTTTCAACCAATTCCTGCTGCTAGCACTACAACCAAGACTGGGAGGAAGAGAGCGCAGGAACAACAATCAGGCAGAGAAGATTTAAAGAAGGCATCTAACAGAGCTGGATCTGAATTCAGCTTTATTTACTAGCTTTAGTAAGTTATTTAACCTCTTACTTTACCAAAAAGGAAGTAACTGTGAGGATTAAATTAACCAAGATAATACATGCAAAATAATCTTAGCACCTTGCCTAGCCTACTGTAAGACGTCAATAAACAGCCTCATTATTACTAATGAGGAAACTGCACTCACCTCCTGCTTTGTTCAGTTTTTTTAACATAGAAAAGTGACAATTTAGATCATCATTTTTGGACCTTTATTAAGTAGTCTAATGCTACTATCCAAGACATAGCTGAGAGATATAAACCTTCTGAAAAATTCCCAGAAATCTTAGATGAGTCAGCAAAACTTAGTGCCCAATAAATAAAAAGCTTTAATATGGACTATTTATGAACACATGATAATGACAATTTCAAAATCAGCAATCTTGTATCTAAAACCACTCAGAATCTGGTCTGGAAATCCAAGTATCAAGGAAATGCAAAGATCATAACTCCAGAAATACTTTCTCACAATATTTTCAAATCACCTTAATTCCAACTGGAAGGTACAAAGCAGCCTGATAATTTGAAATCAGTATCAAGAATTTCTTGAGACAAAATCCAAACTCTCTCCCACAAGCATAAAACCAGTAACAGATGGTACATGATAATTTCTCAGTGAGAAACTGTAATTCTAACAAAGTACAGATAACTTAGATTTTTATCAAGGTTGTTCATCACCTTTTGGTCTAAATGAAAACAAACTCTTGGTTCTCCCCCAAACATCCTAAACTCTGCATTATCACTGACCTAACTCAAAGCAAGATGCCTACTTTTAGTGATCTGTCCTCTCCTGGTTCATTAACCACAGGTAAATTACATACAGAGGGGAAATAAATATTACAGGCAGGTTTTATCAATGAAATGGACTACAAGTGATAACCAAGTTATTAAAAGAGCGGCTTGCACTACTTGGCAGTGGGACATGCCAGAGAAAGATTCACCTTATAAAAGAACCCAGTCATCCTGGATGAATTAGGAGAAAGATGCCACTCCAATCAACCTACCCTATACTCTGTAACTGGATTTACCCTTCTGCTTTAATTCAAGCCCAAACCACGTCTGTTTTATTTCTCTGTCCCTCTCTGCTTTATTTTCCGTTTCCTGCTCCCCTCATTCCACGAATGTCCTTCTATCTCTTATTTTCAAATCCCACTTTGTCCCCAAATCCTAGGGACTTCGGACACCCACGCAGATGACCTTAACGCATCCGCGCACAATTCCCAATTCACTGTACTTCTCATACCAAATGATCCATTCTTTCATTCCTTTCGATCTCGTTGTTTCTTAAAATCCAGTACCCTACACACGCTCACACCAGAGTTCCCCCTCACTCCATTGTTTCCCCGGCCTATGCCTCAGGAAATCCCCCAACTCGGACCCGTGTGCTTCGGCCTGCCCCACTGACCCCAGAAACCTTTCACCATCTGGCACTCCCAAGTCCCAAAGGGCTCACGTCCCCCTCCCCCTCGGTACCCCAACCCCCAACAACTGCCCCCTCCCCCTGTGCCCTCTCTCAGTCCCGCTCTCTGCACCTCAGTGATCCCCCTTCACCCCCTACAAACCCCTCCACTCAGCACCCTCAGCCTCACCTACCCCAGGCCCCCGCAGTCGCCGCGTCCCCCTAGTTCCGGCTCGGCGTCCGGGACGCTCCGGGGTCTGAGAAGAGGAAAGGAGCTCCTCTGCGTCTCCTCCTCCTCTTCTAGAGCCGCCGCCGTCGCGCTCCTCCCCCAGCTCTCCCGGAGCCGGACGCCGCCCCGCCCCCACCGCCCCCACCGCCCCCACCGCTCCTTTCCCTGCTTCCCCCTTCGGCCGGGCGGCGGACTGTGAATCGCAGCCGAGGCTGGGGGCCGGAGTGCCAACGGATCCACACCAGTCTCTCCGGTGCTAGAGCTCTTTGCCCCGCCCCGGAGCCCGCTCGGGCGCGTGCGCGCTGGCCAGCCAGCGCACAGGGCGCGTGCTCGCGCCGGCGCGAACCCGGCGCGCTGAGCTCGAAGCCGTTGTAGCCAACCCGCGCGCGAGCGCGGCCCAGGCGCGAGGCGGCCCGCGAGCCCGGGGCCTGCGTGCGGAGAGGCGCGGGGCGGGAGACAGCCACCAGTACGTCGGGTTACCGCCCCTCTCGTGACCGGATCTCGCGGTCTCACACCGCCTGGCGGGTCGTGGGCCTGAGTTTAGGGAGCTCGGCCGTAGCCGGGGATTGGGAAGAAACAGGAAGAGACGGGATTGGAAGAGTGGGTCGGGAACAAACTAGATAGGAGTGGGGACGAGTGGGAAACGAGGTCGCACGCACGTGCAGAACGGCTCGCGCCAAGAAAGAGCGGGGCGACGTGGGGGTGGGAGGATAGCGTGGACTGGGAATTGAGGGCCCGAGCTGGAACTGCCGGAAAGAGCCGAAACTCCCCCGGAGGTTGCCGAAGGCGGCCGCCTCGAGGGAAGCGTTGCAAGGGGCTTTTCTCTCTAGGTCTAAGCCGGGACTCGGTCTCCCAGGCTGCTCGCCTTTTCAGCGCTACAACTCCGCCCCGACGTATTTCCAGCACTTTCCCCATTGCTTTCTTCCCGACCCAAGTTTTACTGCAAAAGGCCATTTCAGAGCCACCGGCTGAAGGAAACGTCCGGACTCCCCAGCCACTCAGCCTCCTGGGAATCCATCGGGGCTGGTGCGTGGTGTTGGGGGGAGGTTGCGCCTTCCGGACCTGGCGCAGGATAACCTCAGCAGTGAGTTGAGGATTCTCTGCCACGTCCGCTGGACATACTGCCCAAGTCCATTTCTGTGGCATCCATCTATGCTGCTGGCACAGATGGGGGTCAGGCACATTGCCTGTTTTACGTTTCTGTCAAATACTCTAATGTCTTCATGGTCAGATTCCCAAGCACCCCAGGATAAGAACGATCTCTAATATGTGTACATCTTTCTAGCAAGTGTCCTCCGTGTGTGAAGCACCCACCCCACAGCCAACAGATCAGCCATCTATTAGGAGCGACTAGAGGCTGGATGTTTAGACAATCAGCATTGGAAAGGTTAATCAGAATCTATCCCCACGTTCTTATTTTTTGAGGCCAAAGCATAAGGGGCACTGGACACCAACGACAAGCCCGAGAGTGTGTGTGAGTGTGTACAGACACCACAGGCACAATGTAGTTTGGTTTCCACATGTTTGTTATTGCCGTTGCAGTACATGTAGTGGGGTCCTGTAGTAGATCTCTACGAAGTCATTTGGTCCTTTGGTTTTTAAATTTGCAGAGGGTGGAAGGGTCAAAAATCCTCCGGAGCCCACTGGCCCCTGGTTAATAATTCCTAATCTGATCCAACCATATTTACAGATCTAAAGAAACAGAAGATGAGGTCATCCAACTAGTTAGGGCACTACACCATGTGTTGCTTATTACTGAATCTTCTTTCATTTACTAAATTGGCCACTCAGTGAGTGGTAGGCATTGTTCTAAGCATGGGTCACTTACAAAGAACAAAACTAGATCATTATCCTCCAGGAAAGTATCCAGTTGTACTGGAGGATAAAAGCTATTAAATAATTAACTATAACATGTGATAAGTGCTGGAACAGAAAACTGCAAAGTGGTATAGGAACAAAGAGGAATGAGTGACTAATTCTTCCACAATTCCCCTTTCTTCCCATACAGCATGGGATGGGATGATATGACCCTGGTTAGTAGGAAACGTCTTACTGAAGAATAGGACCTGAACCAACAGGATCCAAGATCTTGTTCTAGAAGGACTGATTTCACCTATCCATAGTCACTTGGGAAACACCTTCATTGTAGTACCTGATGCTGCTGCAAAACCAATGTATTTTCTTTGGGAGGAAAATTAAATCCTCACTCCTGGAAACCTTACAGCCTGTTAGGAAAGACATGATTCCTTTCCTAAGAGAGCCCCTGGTCTAATGAGAGTTTTTATAGGTGGGTATCGCACTCAAGGAGAAGGGAGATGGATTAAGGAACATGCCTAGGCCCAATCTATGACAGCTGTCGAAACATCACTGGAAATCGAATGAGAGGAAAAATATCTAGCTAATCTCCTCTAAGTGAGAGTCCTGAGTATGGTTGAGAATATTTTGCTAAGTCCCTGGGGTGACAGTAGGGGTAGACTCTTCACAGGGATTTTACTCAAAAAATAATGGCCCTCCAAGGAGGGCAGGTCATATAGAGTGTATGTTTTGTTGAGTGGGATTTCCAAGAGGGCTACTGCAGCTCATGACCCACCTTGGCCCTTTTCTCCATGCAGCACTCTCTTAAAGGACATTGAACAAATGTTTCAAAGTACCTTTTGGACCTGGGTTATTAATTTTATCACTGTTCTTTATATTACATATACATTTTCCATTTTATATGCTGTACTTTACAATAAAAGAAAGTGATCATTGCCTGCTTTGAATTAGTGGCAAATTCTTTAAAATCTGCCTACAAATTATATTGGAGGAAAAGAAATCCTGTAATAAATTCAACATGTAATTCTTGTGGCCCACTCAGAAGAAAACACAAAAACAACCAAATTTCTGAAATGATTAGAGTAACTGCTAAGGACTACAACAGAAGATATTTAGAGATAACATCCATATGTCTCAGTTCAGCCTTAAGGGAATTTACCCCAGGTTACCTAATGAG
Source organism: Camelus dromedarius (assembly GCF_036321535.1). Classification (NCBI taxonomy): domain Eukaryota; kingdom Metazoa; phylum Chordata; class Mammalia; order Artiodactyla; family Camelidae; genus Camelus; species Camelus dromedarius. The sequence continues at coordinate 53,359,722 of NC_087446.1, read as the reverse complement.
TGAGGCAAAATTGGAATTAAAGATAAATCATGACAGGAAACTTCACCTTGGCAGATATATTCATGTTAATACATGACCTAATTTAATATATTTCCAAAGTAGATCCTTGAGATCAGAACTTTTCTCATATTTTTGTTTGAGTTGATATTTTGTATCCGAAATGATTGATTGCCAATTTCATGTTTTCCTTAGGAAAAAAAAGACTGAAGTTAAGATCTCTTTTAACTAAAGCTGAAGTCACAACAGGAATGACGACCAGCAGAGAACATCACATAAGGGTGAACATTTACCTTTGCTTAGACTACCTCTGATACCTAAGGATATTCATGTTGGCAGTCCACACTGTTTGTCTTAGAAAATTAGTTTCATGGGATGCTGAATAGATGTTATCTGAAAAAACTGCTCCAGGTCCAAGTAGTTTGAGAAATTCAGGTGAAATCAAGATAAATTGGTTTCTTTACTTCCCAGAGCATTTAATACGGTAATGTGCTTTGTTAATTGAAGGGAGATGCTAGGAAAACTGGACAGCAACATGTAAAAGAATGAAACTAGAACATTTTCTAATACCATATGCAAAAGCAAACTCGAATTAACGACCTAAATGTAACACTGGATACTATAAAACTCCTAGAGGAAAACATAGGCAGAACACCCTTTGACATAAATTGCAGCAATATTTTTTTTGGATCCATCTCCTAAAGCAAATGAAATAAAAGCAAAAATAAACAAATAGGACCTAATTAAACTTGAAAGCTTTTGCACAGCAAAGGAAACCATCAACAAAATGAAAAGAAAACCTACAAAATTGGAGAAAATACTTGCAAATGACATGACTGATAAGGGGTTAATATCCAACCTATATAAACAGCTCATACAACTCAATATCAAAAAAACAAACAACACAGTTTTGAAATGGGCAGAAGATGGGGTGTGCTCAGAGCAGGGGGCCTGAAGAAATGGATCCTCTGTTTACAACACAGCCAACAGGAATCCGGGTTCACTGTGACAACAGGCACAACACTTGGGGCCCTCCTATGAACACATACCCTACAGGTATTCCCCTGCACCTCCACATGGCTGCTGGGCAGGACCAGTGGGACAGGGCTCAATATTGGAAGAAAAGCCAAAGTATTTAGTAGGGGAATTTGCCACCTAGAGCCTGTCCAGTCCATGCATGGGTGAGCCATGAGTGGTCCTATAGACATGAAGGCTTTGAACCTCTTTTCAAGGAAAAAAAGAGATTCCATATGCCATTCTGGAGTAGAGGAGTTTTTAAGAGCAGTGAAAATACTTTGTATGACATTATAATGATGGAGATCTATACTTTTGTCCAAATAGGTGAACTGTGGACTTTGGTGATTATGGTATGTCAAAGTATGTTCATCCTTAGTTTAAAAAAATAAATATAAATAAAAATAATGACTGGTTAATAAAAATAATGGCTATGCGTATGTGTGGAGAGGGAGTATATTGGAACTTTCTGTACCTTTCTGTCAATTTTGTTGTAAACCTAAAACTGCTATTTAAAAAAATGGGCAGAAGAACTGAATAGATGTTTTTTGAAAAAGGAAATGCAGATGGCCAACAGGCACATAAAAAAGATGCTCAATATTGCTAATGTTCAGGAAAATGCTAATCAAAACCACAATAAGATATCACCTCACACCTGTGAGAGTGGCTATCACCAAAAAGACCACAAATAACAAATGCTGGAGAGGATGTGGAGAAAAGGGAATCCTCCTATACTGTTGGTAGGAATGTAAATTGGTGCAGCCACTGTGCAAAACAGTATGGAGGTTTCTCAAAAAACTAAAAATAGAGCTACCGTATGACCCAGTAATTCTACTCCTGGGACTATATCCAAAAACACTAATTCAAAAAGATATACACACCCCAATGTTCATTGCAGCATTAGCTACAATTGCCAAGATACAGAAGCAATGTAAGTGTCCATCAACAGATGAATGGATAAAGAAGATGTGGTAAACACACACACACACACAGGAATACTATTCAGCCATAAAAAAGAATTAAATTCTGCCATTTGCAGCAACATGGGTGGACTTTGAGGGTATTATGCTAAGTGAAATAAATCAGAGAAAGACAAATACTGTATAATATCACTTATATGTGGAATCTAAAAAATACAACAAACTAGTAAATGTAACAAAGAAGAAGCAGACGCACAGATATAGAGAACAAACTAGTGGTTACCAGTAGGGAGAGGGAAGAAGGGAGGGGCAATATCAGAGAAAGGGGGTTAAGAGATAAAAACTATAAGGTATAAAATAAGCTACAAGGATCAAGGATATATTGTACAACATGGGGAATATAGCCAATGTTTTATAATAACTATAAATGGAGTATAGCCTTTAAAAATTGGGAACCATTATATTTTACACCTGTAACTTATATAAGATTGTACAGCAACTATACTTCAATTAAAAAAATATTACGGATAAATTTGGGAGTTTGAGATTTGTAAATGTTAGCCACTGTATATAAAAATAGATTCAAAAACATAAATTTCTTCTGTATAGCATAGGGAACTATATTCAATAAACTTTAATGAAAAAGAATATGAAAACAAATATATATGTATATGCATGACTGGGACATTGTGCTGTACACCAGAAAATTGACACATTATAACTGACTATACTTCAATTAAAAAAAAACTCTTCTTCTGAGTATAAAAATAATCCATGTCCATTATAAAATATTAGGGAAAATAAATGAATTTCACATTAAATAAAAAATCACAAATAAAAAAAATACTGAAGGGAATGCACTATATAGTATGCAGCTTTCCCCCAAGGAAACTTTTTTCTCCCAAGAGACTTCCTTGCAGGATTACTGTTTACGTGGACATCTACTCTATAAAGTCCTATTGAATGGGGTTTGATTAGGTTGGCATTTCTCACTTCACAGATGACAAAACTAAGTTCCAAAAACATGGGTAACATACCCAAATTCAGTTGTGTATCAGACGTTTGGAGCTGGAAAAAGCCTTAAATTATCAAAGGTTGAATTGTTACATCATAAAATTAGTGGCAATGTCAGAACCAAAATTGAGAAACACTCAGTTTGGTAAGAATGCCTTGCAGGTTCATTAAACTTGGAATTGATTTTTAGTGAATTTGTTTCTTAGTGTAAGATATTTAACTAATACTGCTTTACTGTAAGTTCATTCATAGAATTTCAGCATACTCTTTCATTTATACAGCCTGTCACTATTTGTTAAAAAGTGATAATGCCACCCTCTGTAAAATGTTTTATGATTTATAAAGTGCTCTCAACACATTATCTCATTTAAATGTCTCAACATCCCTGTGACATCATTATCCCCATGTAACAAACGGGGAAACTGAGGCTCCAAATTGTTAAATAACAATTTAACATATTTAGCAAATGTCCTATTATTTGCACTGGGAGAAACGAAGACAGTCCTTGCTGTCGGGGGCTTTGGTATAGTTAAGGAGACAAAACTTAACAAACACGAGCTAGAGAATGATGTAAGAAAATGCTTGATAGAATGGTACAAACTAGACAAGAATGCTGAAGGAATTCAAGGAAGAATGATTACTAGAAATGGAATTAATCAGTGAAGGCATCATTTAGGGATAAACCTTAAGCTGGATCGTAAAAGAAGTGTAAACATTTGGATTAGCAGCAAGGAAAAAGAATTATAGGAAAGACTGACATCAGCAAAGGCATGAACATGAGAACAAGAAACACTGATGGAAAAGAATTAGAGTTTGAAGGAAGATGGGTCTGAAATGATCAGTCTTTTGGCTGTGCAGGAAAAGTCAACTGCTAAGGGACAAAGAGTCCCCATCACTGAATATAAAATAATATGGTACCACTTGCCTGGATTGAACAAGTGCTTTCCCACCCAAGTTACACAGAGAAGCAGTAAGCTTACACTCTCTGTTGTGGCCCCAGGACTGAAGAAGAGAAACTAGCAAGAGAAGCTAAGTCCAAACTGGTGGTTATAGGTAGGAAGGCATGGGGAGGGGGAGTAACATGAGCCTCACTGGCCCTCAGATATTGACTGAGAAATATATGAATAGAATACATTTATATTTCCTCTATACCCTTCGAATTTCTTTCCTGATACTAATTCATCTGAAAGGTGCCTGACCTACTGATGGTAGGAAAATGCCCTTTTAAGTGATGCTTGTGAAGCCAGACTCTCATGATAACTCAGTCACTGCCAAGTGAAGGATGTCCCCCACAACCATTCTTAGGCCCAGAAATGGAACTAAGGGCTGGCACAGAAGGGGTTAAAATCATTCCCCTCCAACTCTCCCACACAGGGCACTGCTCTCTTCTGTTGAAACTTATCAGTGAGGTTTAAATCTAGAAAATCCAAGGTCTTCCTGAAAGTTATAATAGTTTGCAAGTAAGCAGATGGATGAGAGGTGGGGAGAAGAAAGAGAATTGTGAAGAAAAGGAAAATGAAGAAAGCAACAAATTATTGAAATAAAACCTCACTTAGCTGGAATCCCAGATAAAGTTTTCTGCATTTGTTCTTCAAAACCCACCCTAGCAAAACAAACAAACAAACAAAACCGGTTCATTGAACAAGTTTCAAATCCTTGCCATTACTAAGAGAAGGAGATGGCAAAGAACATGAAGAGAAACAAAAAAAAATCAGCTTCTCAGGGTGTAAACTTCAAAAACCAAAGCAGTGGCATGAAATTTGTGTTTAAGCAAAGCTCTAATATGAGCTAGATTTCCCCAGAGTTTCTGAGGCGATCAAATAACCTCTAGAAAACATACTTCATTTGGAGTTTGCCCTGAATAACACCCAAATCCAACTTCACAGTTGCTCTCACCTTCCCAGCAAAAGGAGGGGATAAACTCTAGTAATGAATCTGCTACAGAGGTGCCACTACCAGATTCCAAAAAAATGAAGGGACATATTTTACCCTGTGACAGCCTTAAGGCGCCATCTGCAGTTCTTAGTTAAGACTGCAGTAAACCCAGACTTGCTGCTAGCTTATTAGGACCACCCACCATTAAAAACAAAACAAAACAAAGAAATACTAAATTCAGGCTAAGGAGTCCTCAAAAACCTCCTGGGTCCTAAAGTAGATGCAACAGCTTGAAGACACAGTGCCTAGAAAAAGACCTAAGGGCCTTAGTTGGCTATAAGCTCAATGAGCAACCAAAAAAAAAAAAAAAAGCTAATAAATTCTTAGACTGCTTGATTTAAAGGATGATATACTGTCCAGACCTTGAGAACTTAATAGCTCCACAGTACCTTGTTCTGTCTGAACTCATCTGAGAATTGCATTTAGTTCTGGACACCACAATTTAAGAGCAATATTGACAAGAGTCATAAAAATGTTCATAGCCTTTGACCCAATAATCCCACCCAGGGGAATTTATTCTGATATAATTCAAGAGAGCAGATGAATTAGAAGCATGAAAATATCGATGCAGCATTCTTTACAACAACAAATATACATATCTATTAATAGCTTAAATGTCTCCCGAGAAGGGAATATTACACAGCATTAAAATATAATTCCGTGTTATTTGAAAAAATTAAAAATATATAATAATAATGCAGGCTACAACATGGATAAATCCTGAAAATATTATGCTAAGTGAAAGAAGCCAGACACAAAAGGAGACATTGTCTGATTCCATTTATAGAAAATGTCCTAGATAGGTAAACCTATAAAGATAGAAAGTAGATTAGTAGTTACTGGGGGCTGGGGGGAGGGGAGAATGGAGAATGATTGCTAATAGGTAAGGGGTTTCTTTTTGGGGTGGTGAAAATATTCTGGAATTCGTATTTATGGTTGTACAACCTCATGAATATACTAAAAACCACTAACCTGTATTCTTTAAAAGGGGGAATTTTATGGTATGTGAATTATATCTGAGTAATTATATATATATAAAGTCTCAATGAGGGGAAAAAACTACAAAATTAGATCCCTGATATGATTCGATCATGTAAAGTTAATTATGTACATTTACGGATGAGGACTAGAAGAGAACATGAGTAAATGGAAATAGTTTGATACAGGTGAATTTCTGATTGGTCATTATATTGCCCTTTGAGCAATTAAACATTTTATTTTCTTCCCGACAGTGTCCACAAGAGGGCAGAGAAAAGATGACAAAACAAACCGTTTAACAGAAGCCTCAGCTGAAGTTAAAAGCCCAGAATCCAGTGTGGAAAGCAATCTTAAAGGTCATGTGAGTCCAACCTCTTCACCATACAAGGAAAAGACTGAGGCCCAGAGTGGCCTCATCCTAAGTCAGCAGGCTGGTCACGCAAAAGGCAGAAGCTGAACCTCATCTCCTCACTTCTCCATCCATCCTCTTTCTACCAAACTACGGTGCTTCCTTAAACAAGGTGATGTTTAATCTGGAAAAGGGAAGATTTAGAGGGATATGAGGTGAAGGGCAGGTTCTTTTCAAGAAAGGGTTTTTTGTTAGTTTTTGTTCTTTGTAGCAAGAGATGGCAGATCTAGGAATAAATTTCAGGGAAGAAAATTCCAGTCTAATAAGAGAATGACAATTAAGGATGTCCCAAAGGTGGGACAGGCAGGGGATTTCTAATTCAATCAAAAACCAGAAGGGTCATCTCTGAGCAAGCTATTCTCATGATCCTGCACTGAGGGGAAGGGTATAGTTCAGTGGTAGAGTATCTGCTTAGTGTGCACGAGGTCCTGAGTTCCATTCCACATACCTCCATTAAAAAAAAAAAAAAAGCAAAAAACCCATGAGAGTCTAGAGAAGGGAGGACCACTTGTAACCTACCCCCATCACAACACAATCCATCTTCCTATTTACTTCTTTCTAACCATCATTTGTAAGCATTCACACAGGAAAACAAGAGGAATTTTTTAAAATACAAAATACACTAATATACTCTAGGAAAATTTAGCCTTATAGATAGAAACTTCATTCTGTACCAGTGACTCACTAGACACTCAAGCCCTATTTCTTTACATAGGCTGAAAAGGGGAAAGGGAACTTCTAGTTACATTTGCTCACTCTACATATGCCAGCTTCTTTATCACAGCAACCCTTTAAAAGTACATACTATTATCCCAACTTTAGAGGAAACTAAGGCTCTAAGTGGCTAAAGAAACCCAAGATCACAGAGCTAGAAAATCATGGAACCAGATTCAAGCCCTAATCCTAATCCTTCTGACTCTAGAACTCATGCTTAAAGTCAAAAGACAAGCCATAGACTGGGGGGAAATATCTACAACACATGTGGCAAACTGCTAAGGTTCCTAACAAGAAAGGATACCAAGAAAATAGATTTCACCAAGACAAGTAGGAACACGATGAAAAAAAAAATAGGTAGATGACATGATCAGACAATTCAATGAAGAGGAAATTCAAGTGCCCAATAAACATTTGAAAAGATGCTAACTTCACTAGGAGTCAGGGAAAGGCAAATTAAAGTCATCAGATAGTATTTCTTTTGTGTATGTGTGATTTAGATAGTGTTTTTTTTTAATTTTATTTTACTGAGTTATAGTCAGTCTACAATGTGTCAATTTCCAGTGTAGAGCACAATTTTTCAGTCATACATGAATATACATATATTTATTGTCACATTCTTTTTCACCATGGGCTACCACAAGATCTTGTATATATTTCCCTGTGCTATACAGTATAAACTTGTTTATCTATTCTATATATACCTGTCAGTATTTACAGATTTCAAATTCCCAATCTGTCCATTCCCAGCCCCCTCCCCCGGGCAACCACAAGTTGGTATTCTGTGTCTATGAGTCATCAGATACTATTTCTTACCCATCACCATGGGAAAAATTTAAAAGAGTGATAACAGTCTATACCAGTTACAAAGAAAGGGCCACTTGTACTGCTGGTGGAAGTGTAGGATGTTATAATCTTCTCAAAAAGTACCCTGATACAATATCAATAAAAATTTAAAACATACATTCTGTTTGAGCCGACATTATGATTTATTGGAATCCACGTCAAAAAAATTAAAAAACACCAGCACATATATTTAAAGATATTTATTGTAGCATGGCTCATGTTGGAAAAATAGAGACTGCTCATCAACAGTTCCCATTTGAACAAACTAAAATATTGCATATTTTGTACAAAAACTCCTAAGAAAATTTGAGAACAGTAAAATAATTTTCCAAATCAAGTAAAGCCCCAGTCACTTTTTGTCTCTTTTTCCTTATAGACTGTTATTTAATATATTTACATTTTGCAGATGTACTACTACATATCATATTAACAAATTATTAATAGCTATGAAAATGTCTCATTAAAATTCCACATTATAATCTGACAAATTATAAATGCTTTTCAAAGGCAATATATATCAATTTCTGTCAACTTTAAAAAGGTGAGAAAGTTAATTTGGTCTTGAAATCAAGGTACATAAATTCATTGACAATTTTTTTAATATATGGATGCAAAGAAAAAACATCTACAAATTTCATTCCTGTCAACTGATCAGACCATTTTTTTAATTAGTAGGGAACACTAGCCAAAATAATCCTACTTGTTAAATATATATATACTACTCAGAGTTAACTTCCAGAAAAAAGAAAAAAAAAGTGTAAGGGACACACCCACAAATAAAAAAGAGGAAGAAAGCTGGAGTAAAGGTACATAATTTTAACATCATGTTCCTGGTCTCCAGTCTTCCTCTGCAAACTGAAGCATCCTGGGCTATTTCTTCCACACTTGGGAATTAAATAAGGCCCCCTTGAGATATTCAAGCTATTGGTTCCCTAGGGTTTCCCCAAAGTCCTCATAAGGGCGTATGAGATATAAAATCATGAATTTTCCCATGAGTTCCTATAAAACAATGTCGTCTGTCTCTTCTGCAACATTCTAATGCATCCTAGTTACACCACTTAGAACGCAGTTCAAAACACTGAGTGAGGTGGACTTGGTACCTGTGTTCCCCCACTGGACTGTAAGCAAAGAGGGAGCAGGATGTGTAGCTCAGAATTAAATCCCAAGGTTTGGGAAGACCTGAGAATTCAGCCAGTCCAACACCCATGTAGGTTTTGAGGGCATTCCACAATACCCCACCACGCAGAAGAGTCTATGATGAGGGGACTGTCGCTACCCCAGAGCAGCTTCTTTCTTCTTGGGAAAAGTGTAGCTCCTAGAAAGCTCTCCTAATAAATGGAATTAAAATATTTTTTCTGAAATTTTGAAATTTAACCCCAGTCTTACCCCTTGGTAGTCCAGAGAATAGATCAAATCCCTCTTGTCACAGGACAGCTTGTGAAATACTAGAATCTTATATTTCCGTTCAATCACCTAACTCAGTACGTGGCACATTAAAAAAAAATTTGATAAATAACCTTTCCCCATCACTCATCAATGGACCAGGGGTGAAATAATGTGGTATAGTCTCTAAAAGATATTTTGTTGGTTTTATAATATGTCTTTCATTTGACTATCTGGTTTTAAGAAAAAAATAATCAGGAATATAATAGTCAAGAATTCAGAAATTCAAAAACATAAATACGTTCTTTCATCACAATAGCTTTCTCACCTCTAAGGTTTTCTCATTTCTGCTGCAAATGGCAGTTTCTTTAACATTGTTAGGATGCCCCAAGTAGACAAAGCTGGGCTAGGACAAGCTCCCCAGCTCTGCCAGGAAGAGTCTATCCTCAAGGGGAAGTTTCTTCTCACCTTCAGGAACCCCTGGGCTTCCTGAGCTGATTCAGGGCTTCATACGCAGCCTGGATCTCCAGGAAGTGCCTCTGAGCTTCCTCTGTCTGGTGCCGGTTGTCGTCAGGGTGCCAGATCTTCACTAGCTCTCGGTATCTGCGATGTATTTGTTCATTTGTTGCCCCCTCTGAGACACCCAAAACCTTCAGGAAACAGAAACTAACAAATTAGAACCTCATGAGTTGTCAGGGCATCTGGGCCTCTCCCTGCTCCCTTCCTAAATCATGCTGGAATTGGCTTCCACTTACTGGTCAAAAATGCCCAGAGCCTCAGATTAGAATTCCAGCCTTTTGAAACACAGACACTCTCTGGATCGCATGGCAAGAACCAGGATTTGCCTTTAATCACAGATACCCATTTTCCAACCTGGAACTTGGCATCTCTGATAAGATGTCCTCCTCACAAGAGAAATAAGCATATATGTTCACCAAAGACATGTACGAGAATGTTCGTAGCAGCTTTATTCAGAATAGCCCCAAACTGGGAACAACCCAAATGTTCACTAACAACAGAATAGATAGATACATTGTGGTATATTCTTACAATGGGATACTACACAACAATGAAAACAAACCATTTATAATCCCGTGCAACAGTATGAATAAATCTCACAAACATAATATTCAATGAAAGAAGTCAGACACAAAAGAGTACACACTGAATGGTTCCATTTATACGAAGCCCAAGAATAGACAAAGCTAATCTATGGTGACAGAAGTCAGAAAAGAGGTACCCCTCCCAGGAGGGGATTGGAAAGGGGCATAAGTAAACCTTTTTTTTTTTTTAATGGAGGTACTGGGGATTGAACCCAAGACCTCCTGCATGCTAAGCATGCGCTCTACCATTGAGCTATATGCTCCCCCAAGAAACCTTCTTACTACTGGAAATATTCTATACCTTGATCTGAGTGGTAGTTACATAGGTGTATACAAAAAATTAGTGTACTTTATATATGTTGTACCTCAAGCAAAGGTAAATGATATAGACATACCTTTTTCTGCTCCCTATTAGAGCTCTGCACCTTCATTCATTGCACACAGAAGCCCAAACAGGCTAGAACATCCTTCTGGGGCCTGACCCAGCAGACATGAAAACAGTATTTCCACATAAGGGGCACCAGCTCCAATAAGGCTTAGCCTAACCCCCGGAGCCGACCCAGACAGGACTGAGAGAGGAGAAAACCTTACCTGGCGAGCCAGCTGACACTTCTCATCCTGAAAACTGTGAACAAACTCGTACAGCTTCTCCCACTCCCGGAAGTAGCTGCTGCTGAAGCCATAGCCTCCAGACTCGGTAAGGCAGAAGGAGGACAGACTCCATCAGGCGGCCAAAGAGGGGGAAGAAGCTGAACCAACTCAAGAAGGAGCCTAGGGTCTCCGCCCCATAGCTGAGGGTGGCAGCTGTGCTGTAGAGGGCGCTGTACGCTAGCGGGCCTGTGAAAGCAAGGTAAGCCAAGCCCAGGCGGTAGAGCCGCACACTGAGCGTCTCTGACCCAAGTGAAGATTTGTATCGGCGATGCTTCTGGGCTGTGATGCTGGCAGCCAAGCTGATGGGCAGGATGGCTATGGGGCGGCCATAGAAGATAGGGGAAGTAAGAAATGCCACCCCTAGAGTGTTCTTAAAGTCTGAGGTCTGGTTGCCAACAGCAGCCACCAGCAGGACCCCTAAGCCAACTGCCAGTGGGAGGCCCACAATATAGAAGCTGGCCATGAAAGAAAGGCTAATGAGAGCCACAAGGCCAAAATAGATGCCCACTATCATCTGGGCAGCAAAGCGAATGGGACTCAGAGGGGGTGTCCCCCCTCCTGAGCTCTGCCTCTGCCCCTGGGCTCTGTTGGCCTGAGCAACAAAACTTGGGAGCTTCCAGAACTCCCAGAGCCAGCCTAGCCCCCCCCCCCAGGGTAAGCATCCAGAGCAATGCATGGCTGTCCCGCCCCAGGTACAGGTGGTGGAGCCCAACAGGGCCCCCTACAGCCCAGAGGACATAGGTCATTAAGAGCCCCTTGGCCATCCTCTAGGGAAAGGGTCTCAGAACAAGTCCAGTGGCACCTGACATTACTCAGAATGCAGAAATCTGGGATCCTCTGTGAGAATCACGGCCCCAGAGTTATCCTTAGACCCTAAGACATGGAAAAAAGCAGTTGTAAGACTATATCCAGTTCCCCAGCACAGTAACCCTTTCTCCTTCCAATATTAATCAAGTCCAGATCTTCCTGAGTGTCTCTGAAATTCTGCTTCTCCCATACCCTTTGGTCTAGCACCTCATCTCTGTTTTTCACAACCGCACTGACTCCAAATTTAGGGGAGAATGTTTTAAATGCTTTCAGTTGAGTAACTGAGAACCCAGCACACAGACAAAAAGGCAGAAGCTTAAATTTCAGACCTCCCCTCAGACCACCGACCTCCCGAATTAACTCATGCATTGGGGGTGGGGGGTGGGGTGGGGTGGAGTGAATCTGGATGGATACAATGCCCTTTTAAAGTTCCTACACGTTTTTAAAGTCCTCTGTCACACAGCACCCCTGCCCCCACCCCAATTCCCACTACTGCTGCCCTCAGACACTTGGCTGAGGTTTTATCCCTCTGCAGCCTCCCATCTCCCCAGATCAGGAAATCTTCCCACAAGTCAAACTTGAAAGAGGTCCTGAATTCCCTCCAGCTCTGGAAAACTACATTTTGACTTAGACCCTGGCACTCCACAATTCAACCACCAACTTTCGGCGCAGACTTGGAAATTCTCTCCAGAGCGGCCAGGTTAATTCCCAGAATATCAAACCAGATGCCAAAAAGTGCCTGCCAGTCTCTCCCCTCTACACAGAGTGCACCTCATGACCACCAGCTAGTACCTGCTAGTCCCAGGGTGAGCAGCCGTACCTGGGGACCTCGGCTCCCAGACCTCATCAGATCAGTCATTTTCTTTGACCACAGAGTCAAAATGGCCCCTCTCATTCCGCTCCCACTTCCATCCAAATGGACTTTGTCTTTCTGTGTTTGCTGTATCACGGAAGTCGGGCCGTCCTGGTCAGGCCCCTCCCCAAGGCCCTTCCTGGACCCTTAGGGATCATTTTTCAGGCTGGGGCTCCTCTCGCCAGCCCTCTCGGGTAAACTCGGTTTAAGGTTTTCCCGGCGTATTCAGTGTCCCCAGGTTCAACACGGCTGGCACAGCGCCCCACTCCAGGCCGAGAACGCCTGCACTGCGGCACCACGACCACCAGGTGGCGTTGCCGTTTACGGACGGGTGGTGCCGGGCGGGTCCCCGAGACTCACCTTGTCCAGACGGCCCCGCAAAAAGCAGCCCAGGGCGGTTCCCCATAAACGCAAAAAACCGCCCCTGATCGCCCCCTTTCCACTCCTACAAATGAGAATGTGTCTCCTTTCTCACCTCGGGCTGCACTCCTCTCTCCCTACTCCATTGCTCTTCAAGGCTGTCTTGGATGGGTCCACTTCCAGTTCCTCTAAGGCAGAGACACCGACAGACAGGCTGCAGAGAGGGTCTCTTTCCCCGAGTTTGCCTCACTGCCCTGCCTCCAGGCCTGCCAGTCAGGGGCACTACATCTAGATCCTAGATTTGAGCCTGAGACCTGAGGAGCCCCCTTATCCCTCAGGAACCCATGTCCGCTGTATCTCGCTGACTTTGGCGAGAGGGAGAACCAGAAGCAAAAGGGATGGGGGCGAGGGCTTCCCCAGCATGAGAATAGTCCACATCCTCCCGCCTCGATGCTGGGATGGACCTGGGATGCAAGATGCCTTCATTTCAATGTCGTGGGCTCCAATCTTGATTCTGTTACGTGACCTTGGCAAGTCTTGCCGCTTCTTGGGCCTGTTTCCTCCTCTGCAAAGGAAAATCTCGGATCTCTAAGGTCCCCCAGCCTTGATTTGGGGGTGGGCTGGGCCTGGAGGTTCTTCACCCAAGTCGCCTCCTAGCAGTCAGCAGAATGTTTCTGTTCCCTCCACATTCCCAGCCTCCTCAGTCCTTATCCTGGCCTGGGGAGGGAATGTGGCTCCCCATATTGCCCCCGGGGCACATTGTGGGGCTGGGGAAGGCCCCGAAGCAATGCTGGAGCCGCCAGCTGAGGGGCGGGGGCGGACCGGGGCGCTGAATAATGAATGAGACTTAATTGGGCCGGCACTGTGCGGCGGCGCGCTAAGCTCGGCAAACAGCTCCGGCGGCGGCGGCGGCCGCCGCTGGACAAACAAACTAGCTCCCCGCGCAGAGAGCCGGGTGGGGGAGGCAGCTGCGGGAGGGGGAGGGAAGCGGCAGGCCGCCCGGGCCCCGGGGCCTCCGCGCGCCGCTGGCTCTGAGGCCGGAGGAACCCCGGAGTGCCGGGCTGCGCCTGCCTCCCGGAGAGTGGGGGACAGGGAGGGGGCTCAGGGCTCCATCTCAGGAAGCTGGGACTAGGGAGGGAGAGAAGGCGATTTTGCGGTGGAGTCAGTGCCCCGAGGGCGATAAGCGCGACGAAAAGATGGAGAAACAAGTGGAGGGCGGAGGAGAGAGGGAGATCTGAGACAGGGAAAAGCTCTCCGGGGGAGGGGCTGTGGCGGGGCGGGGGCGGGAAAAGAGCCGTTACTAAGAGGAAAGGGAAGAGCGATGGAGGAACAAGCGAAGGGAGGCGCGAGGAGACGGGGGAAGAAGAATTGGAGAAGAGTCAAGGAGAAGGATGGGAGATGACCGGAATGAGAACGAGAGGGCGGCGGGGCGGGCGGGAGGCGCCCCTGCCTCCGCCTCGCCCCGCCGCGCTCCCGCCCTAGCGCTCTCTCCAGCCGCCCGCACTCACTTTGTCACAATTACGGGGCCGTCACTCGGCCCGGATTGTTTTCCCCAAATTGTTGTTCTATAAACTGGCGTAGGGTGGGGAGTAGGGGGATCTGACAGGCTGAAGCAGGAGGGGAGGGTCTGAGCTGCGGTGGGGGCCTTGGTGTTGTATTTACCTTCAAGCGGGCCTGGGGCAAGCAGGTGAATCCTGAGACCCACGCAGGAATTATGGTTGCTGCCCTAGCCTCATCGTTGATAGCGCTTTTAACCTTCCTGGCCCTTCTCAGCCTCGGGTACCTCAGTTTCCCCAAAAGAGAACTGAGAGGCTTAGAAGGCAGGAGCAGCGAGGCAGCTGTAGGTGGGGCCCGAACTTGCCTGCTCGCCCCATTCTCTTTTGTTGTCTGCTACCCTGGTCACATGGAGAGGGGGTCTATCCAGCTCATTCTCCCCAGACCGCCCTCGGGTGCAGGCTCAACCCTGCTGGATGACCAGACTCCCACCCTCAACAGGTCTGGGCCGCCCCTTGCCCCGCCTGCGTCCTCCAGCCCAAGCTCCGCGCCGCCCGGTGCCCAAGCCACCTTGCTGTCCCTCAATTCCGCAAACATCTGTTGCGCGCCCACTGTGAGCCAGATCCGCGCCAGCCTCCCCCATCCACCCCCGCCTCTCCCCCGCCACCCTCCCCTTACCGGCCGGGCCGGCCTGTCGGCTTCGTGACAGCCGCCGCCGAAGCCCAGGCCCCGCGGGAGCGGCCGGAGAGGAGCCGCCGCATGGCTGGCTCCGACACCGGTCTCCCCGGCGGCTCCAGGGGCAACGGAGGGTGGCGGCCGCTGAAGCGAGACCGGAGCCGGCCCGCAGAGTTATCAGAGCTGGGCGAGGGAGAGAGGGGCCATGGGCAGGCTTGTCTCTGAATCTCTAAGGCCTGTCTGTCTCCTCATTCCATTGCCCTAGGGTTGGGCCGGGGCCGGGGCCAGGGCCGGGACACCGCCTGGCTCTGCGCGCCTGGGACGCAGTTGGCTCCCGCGCC
The DNA here is from genome assembly GCF_036321535.1 of Camelus dromedarius. NCBI lineage: Eukaryota > Metazoa > Chordata > Mammalia > Artiodactyla > Camelidae > Camelus > Camelus dromedarius. The sequence continues at coordinate 53,344,228 of NC_087446.1, read as the reverse complement.
CCCTCCCCCAGTCCGGGTGATTTACACGCGGGCTCCGCGCAACGGCCGCTTCCCAATCAGGAATATCGACCCCGGGCGGGGCCTCTGGGCCGCATCGATCCCTCTAAGGCTCGGGATTTAAAAATGTCAAATTTGCCTTTTCCAGGCGGGTGGAGGGGGCGGGGGGTGGATTTGGAGGAGGGCCGCTTGGGGGTGGGGGGCAGACAGAGGGGCATCGACCAGGTGCCTGTGCCCTGAATGAGAAGCGACCCGGCCATGGCCGGGCCCTGACACTAGCTGCTTATCCTTAGGTTGCAGTCACCTCTGGATGAGGGTAGGAAGGAAGCCCTACTCCCCCTCCCCATCTCCATGGACCGCACTGTTGCGGTGGGGTATTCCCAGAAAGAGAAGCCCCAGAGGAACAAAGAAAGACCCCCTAAACGTAGGGAGACAAATTTGGAGGAGATTCCTAAATGTGGAGGCATACAGACACAAGGAGGGGTGTAGAGACACAGATACAGAGGCTCCAGGAGATACCCTATGTATAAAGAAGAGTAAGGCACATGGAAGGGGCTGAAAGACACACCAAGTGAAGAGAGTTATTTAGGGAGAGGAATTAGAATGTAATTAGCATTATCTTCCCAAAGTGTCAACTAGCAACTGGACCTGAAATCCAAAAAGTAAGGGTCCCAGAAGCCACAAACCCAGCCCCAAAAGAGGTGGGCTCTCTTGGAGGTCTGATGGCCTTCCCCTCCCTTCTGGATATCCACCTCCTCCTTTCTGTCCACCACCAGCCTGGGAAGCCAGATGGGCTGGAGATCACATCTTATATTGGAGACTGTATATGTGATGGAGACTGCGTGAGTGTGTATATGTATGTGGACTGTAGAAAACTCTGGAAGTAACTGCTTCCTTCTCTAGAACTTAGCAGCTGGGTCTACAGACTTTGGAAAAAATCCACCACTCTCAGGAAGCTTGGGAAAGGGATGATGTTTGGGTTGGAGGTGGTGAAGGGAGCAATTGTCCAGACCAGCACCCTCACAGTTAACATCTATCCCCCACACCCCCAGCAGCACACCTCAGCTGTCACTGTGCACACTGCTGTTTCCTACAGAATTGGAGACAGAGAGCTGACAGCAAGTAGGGTGGGGTGGCACAGACATACAGGGAGAGGCGGCAGCTCATCCTCAGACACAAGCATCACACACCTCCACTGACAAAATCAGGCCGACACATCCCTACCACTGACAACACACAGTCACTGACCCCCACATGCGACCAACACGCATCAATCCCTGTCACATACACCACCTCTATGCGCACAGACACGCACAATTCCTCCTAGGTCAGGCCAAAGCGCCTAGTCTTAAAGCCTGTCTACACCCTTTCTTGACATCTTAGACGTTAAATCGCCTTATCTGAGCAGAGGGCTTAGGTCCCTGTCCCTGCTCCCCAAATTCTGCAACCAGGGCCAGCTCCAGCAACTAAAAGGCCAATCTCGAGGAAGTCAAGTACCAGGGTCGAGGCAAGGAACCGGGAGCTGACCGGGCAGTGGAGCTGTTATACGCCTCCCTTATTTCCCCTCCTGTCACTGTCTCTTTCCCGGCACGTCCACTCGCGGCCCGCCGCCCGCCTGTCAGTCGAGTAATGAATGCGCGCTCCGGGCCCCGGGCTCCCCTGGAATCGTTCATCACTGCCAGCACCGCCCACCTCTCTGCGCCTGCCGGGAGGGCTACGCGGCCCAGGCGGCGAGACCCCCTCTCCCTCCACCTCCACTACTAATTGTCAGATTGAGATGTTGATTTGTAAGCTAGGAGCTAGCGCCAAAGAATCCGCAGTAAAACCTGGGCTCCTTGAACTTCCTCTGCCTCCATTTGGGGTCGCCCAGCCTTGGAGCCTTTCTGGATTTGATGTGCATGGGTTGGATTTCACTTAAGAGACCGAGAATAGAAGAACAGTATCATTTTATTTCAATGGGAGGCGCACCAGTCTAGAGATCCTTAGAGGGCTTGTCCTGGGCTCTGTCCCACTTCTACAGACGGGAGACTCTTGGGCTTCGTCCCTCAGACTCCCAGCAGGCGGCGCCTGGGCCACCAGTCTCCTCTCACTCACAGCTAGTCCCGGCTTCCGCACTGGAAGCCCCCAGGCAGCCGTCCCCAGTCCGCCTTCAGTGAACGATGGGGGCCATATACTGCCCTCTCTTTCCTCCCGTGACTCTGGCCTCCCGCACCTCCGGCCTTCCGCAGTCCTCCATTCTCCCGCAGGAGGCGCCCTTGTTGCAGGTCTGCCCTCGCCCTGCCCTAGGAGCCTAGGCTGCTGTCCCACCCCCACCCTCCCCCAGCCCGGGCCCCGGAGCTCCTCGGGCGGCAGGCTGAGTGACGGGCGGCCGGCGATTATGCGGAGAGGGAGCGGGGTGCGCCGCGGGCGGCAGCGCTGACCCTTCACATTTCCGATCCGCCGGGACCCTCATCCATCCGAAGCTGCTCTTTGTCTGGCCGCCTAATTGCCGGCGGACAGGATGGATGGCGGGACCGACAGCCGTGGAATCCCTAATAAAGGCCGCGGCCGCCGGGGAGGGAGCGCGGGAAGGAGGGGGAGAAAGAAGGAAGGGATGGAAAGAGGTAGGGGGAAGTACGGGGCCGCGGCCGCCGGCTCAGAACCGCTGCACGAGGCGCACATGGGAGCCAGGCTGGCCTACGGTGCGGGACCAGGAGTCTAGGTCGGTCCCTGGGTCAGGTGGGTGTGGGGGTTCGTGAAGTCTCCCGCTTGCTGGAGAAGAAGAAAGAGCTAGGGGCAGAAAGCATCCTAGGGCCAACCTCGTTTAGCTGAGCCTTCGAAGATTACAGCCTCGCACTGCCTCTTGGGCTCCCGGCTTTCACAAGCCCAAGCCCCGCCCTCGGCTCCCCACCCCACCCCCCGCCTCCTCTGCTCACCTGTCGGTCTCAGCGCGGGATCCAATATCCCACCGGAGAAATGAGGGGTCTGACAGCTGTCTGTGCGGCCGCTCGCCACATTTCATTAACTGGAGGCTGGAGCTGGAGGACGATGGGGGCGAGGGGGAGGGAAAAGAGGGTGGAGAGAGGGGCTAGGGCGAGGAGCCGCACCTGGCCAGGGGTCAAGGGCTGCGGAAGTTAATCTGCGTGATCTGGCCTGACGTTGGAAGCAATCTCTACCCATTCTCTGTGGAGCCAGGAGCCTGTTCTCAGCCTTGTGAGCTCTGGTGGCTGCCCTTTGAACCTAAGTCTGCACGGAGCTGCGATGCCAGGGGATCCGTGCGGCGGATGAATGGAAGCCCTGGGCCGGGCGGCGGACTTGCCCTCTGGCGGGTCGCTGAGGCCTGTCGACCTTCTGAGAGAGAAGGCAAAGTGCGTGCGGGCTCTTGGGCCGTGACTGTTTTCCCCTCGGTGGTGGGAGGAGAGACGTCCTTGGCTTTCCTGCCTTTGGCATCTTGAGCACATTTTTTTTCTGGGATTCCCTCATTTCCTTCTCCCTCCCTTTTCTCTTTTCTCTCCTCTTCCGACTGAACTAAGTGACTTCTCCTTAGCTAACTTCGGCCAAACATCCAATATCCATTAGCCAACAACTGAGCACCTATTGGGTGTTAGGCTCCACAGCGCTGGAGGTGGGGGTTGGGGGACACGTTCAGTCAAGGTCCTGCCTGCCCTGTTGGCCTCACACGCATAGGTCTCCCCTGAGACCCATTCAGATCTCTCTTTCCCACTCCTGTCCTGCTTTTCGCACCCTTCCACTGCTTCCGGTGTCATTTCTCTTCTCTGGGCAGTGAGAAGGAAACCAGGAGATCAGAACTCTAGTTCTAGGGCTGCCATTTACAGGGTGATACAAGACAAGTCATTTTTCCTTTCTGGGTCCTCCTTCCCTCATCTGTAAAATGGAGACAATATATCCATCTCTCAGGAGTGTCTCCAGGATGCAATGAAAACTTGTTGGTAAAAGCTCTGGAGTGGGGGAGGGTATAGCTCAGTGGTAGAGCACATGCTTAGCATGTAGGAGGTGCTAGGTTCAATTTCCAGTACCTCTGTAAACAAACAAACAAACAAACAAACCTAATTACTCCCCCGACCAAAAAACCCAAAACATAAAAGCTCTGAAATACAGTAAGCACATAATAATGTTATTTCCCTTTCCGTACTAGTCCCTGTGCTCTCAGGCGGGCAAATTTCCTTCCTCTTTAAATCAGAGGTCTGGTACCAGGCAACCCAGGTTGCATCCAGTTCTGTGTGATCTTACTTGTGGGAGCTGAAAGCCAGTGTGTAGGGGGGAGGAGGGAGGAGTGGAAAAGAACCACACTATAAATGGCCCTTAAAAGATGAGGAAGGAGAGATTGCAAGGGGAAAAAAAGACGTTTCTTTAGATCTTAATGTAACATAAGCCAGATGGTTCCTCTCCCCTTACAGATGAGGAAACTGAGGCCCGCGGAGGTTACACTGTAAGTGACAGGGGCAGATCACACTTCTGGGATCTTTCCTCCCGTGAGTCCTCTATTGTTTGTTTCCTCCGGCCCCCTTTCTTCCCTTGAAGGGGTCCAGGTCAGTGACAAGGAGTGTGGGAGAAGGAACAAAAGAGAAAAACTTCAAGGAGCCAGGACCTTTCTGCTAGACTTCATAAAATTTTAACAAGAAAACTTCCTCAGAGTAGAAGGTACATATCATATGCAAATCATATGCTAATCACATGCTAATCTAAAGTCTGGTCCTCAGAACTCTGACACACACCTGGCTGTAAGCCCTGGGGGAAATTCTTGGGACACCCCTGTGTTCCAGGACAGGACAGGTAGGGGTGGGTTCCATTTAGAGTCAAGTTATGGAGTTAGGATTCATTTTAGGATTGGAGAGGAGTCAAGTGTATACTTTGGGATTAGGGTCAGGGCTACTGCAGAGTTAAGGGCCGAGTACAGTAAGGCAGGATTCAGACTGGGCTGTGCTTTTAAATCAGGGAGCCTAAGGGACTTAAAGGCTTTCTCTCTTCTCCCCTCCTCCCCATCAGCCTTGTCCCCACCTCCACTGCCCCTTCTGTGTCCTGCAGCACAGCTCTCAGTCTACTTCCCATTCCAAACCATACCATCCCTCTGAGGCCTCCCAGTTTGGCTGCCCAAGGAGCTCTGGGTAAATTGTCCCAGACCCCAGCCTGGGCCCCCGTATTTCCTCTTGAGCCCAGACCCTTGGCTTCTGGCCCCAGGAGCACTGGCTGGCCTTGACCCTGCCCAGGTCCCTCCTTGGCCGAATGTGACAGCTGCAGGGGAAGCAATAAGGACCTGGTGAGCTGGCAGCTTCATTCCGGAGTGTGGGGAAAGAGCAACAGAACATGAATAAATTCATGGAGCTGGCCCCTCAGCTCCCTGTGAGCCAAGCCCGCTTCCCCCACCACACACACCCGCTGCCGCCTGCAGCCCTGCTGGTCACTGAAACTCAGAGCCTGGGCTGGGGATGGGAGGAGAAGGGAAGCTCCAGAGAGAAGAGGGCTGGGACCTGGGTGAGTAGGAGAGGGGGTGGGGGGCCGGGCTGAGCAGAGAGGACCTTCAGTGTGTACATGGGGGGAGAGGGGGGAGGAGAGGGGTGGCAGGACCTGAGGTCGATGGGGCTTGGGGATCAGGCAGAGGAAGCCAGGGTGAACCCTGGCCTGCTCTCTGTCTCTGATCCATCCATCATCCAGCTGGGGGAGCAGATTCAGAATTAGACATGCATGGGGCCGACATGGCCCTCAGCCCCCCGAGGAAGACAAATGGCGACAAAGACCTTGAATAAAATTTGTATTTATGGTTGGAGGAGGCCCCTCCCCCACTGACTGCCAATCCTTTTTCTCCCAACCCTTTCAAGCATGTAGGGGCCTCCCTCCACACAGGCCCAGCCTCAGCAACCTGTTTTTTTCCTGCACCATTATGGGCTGGGAGGTGCAGGGAAGGGAAACAGGAGATGAGGGAATCACCTTCCACCCAATAATTATGCCCTGATGTGCTCGGTGCTCTCCATTTTACACAATGTACTCTTACATATCACAGTACTGGCTTATCCTCGTCTCTAAGAGATCCTTTGCAGCTGTCCACCTCCAGGGTCTCCAAACAACCTACTTTTGCCTCTGGCCCTGGGGTTCCTGTGAGCAAGAAATTGCCCCCAGAGGGGTCAGACCCTGAGGAAGGATGAAGATCCCTCATAGAGAAGGATCTATCAAAGCTTGTGTTTCCTCTTGGTCACTCAAATGACAGACACAGTCACCTCTCACAGGAGGGTTCCGAGCACTTAATCTGCATTTTAGTTATGTTATTTGCATAAACAATTTCAAATCCCTCCCCCAAATATTTATTACGTGGGGTCCAATCTCTATGAGTTTCTCTCTAACCACAGACCTGTGAGGAAGAGTGAAGGGGCAGAGATCCTGGGGCTAGACAAGGTCTGGGACCAGGACAAGGGTGGCAGGGCAAGAACTGCCTTCTGACTTTCTCCCTAGTAGACTCTCCTCTTCAGTCCTGAGGTGGAAGAGATGACATTCGTGGGGTCCCACATTTAGGAACTAAGAAGAAGACAAATGCAAAACCTCCCTTTAAACAGCCCTCACACATACACACACAAAGACAACAGCACAGTCCACAATCCCACTCACCCAGGGACACACAAGGCCAGGGTCCCATGGACACGTCCACACTTGCCAGCACACTGTCACAATGCACAGGCCCAGAGCCTACCACACTGCTGGAAGAACCGCCCCGCCTCCGCGTCTTCCCCACAGTTGATATGTCACATTGAAGTCCGAACACGGACCTGGGTGTCTCTCTGCAGCGCGCCATTTACATTTCTCTCTCGATCTGTCAACCTGTCTTGACTCCCGTCTCTCTCTCTCCGTCTCTGTCTCTCCCTCTCCCCCTCTGGGGCTGTCAGTTAGTCTCTTTTCCAAGCTTTGTCTCTGTCTCTGCATCTCTATCTGGCTTTCGTCTCTGATTTCTCTGTAGCTCCTTCTCGGCTTTCCTGTCGGTTTCCTGCTCACTCCCCAGGCTGATCTGTTTTCTCACTCTCTAGCTCCCTCACTCTCTCGATTGCTCTGCGCCCCTCAACACTGGGGGTCGAGGGTAGGAGTGCCTGGAGATTTGCCTCTTCTAGTTCAAACCAACACATACCCGTTGAATCCTTTACCATACATTATTGGGTCATTGGCACTGAGGGACATGGGGTAGCAAATTTCTATTTTTTTTCTCGCCCTTCTTGTTTGTTTGTGAGGTTTTTTTTTCTTTCTTTCTTCTTATTTATTTATTTATTTATTTATTTATTTATTTATTTATTTATTTATTTATTTATTTATTTATTTGGTGGGGGAGACAGGGAGGATTCTTTTCAGCTCAGGAATCCACCTGTTTTCTGTATGTATCTCAACCCCTTTTACCCCACCGCTGTTTCTGGCCTCCTCTGGGCTCTGGGAATACCAAACTCAGGGAAGAGGGTGAAAGTAAGCATAGGGTGGGGGCAATGAATCCCTGCAGTATTGGTTTAGAGCTGGGAAGGAACAGAGAGTAGAGGGATGCGGGTGGGGGCCGCTGCCTGCCCCGCCTCCGCGCTTCCTTCTCTGGGCGCCAGGGGTCGCTCCGCCCCCGGCCGCTTATAGCGGCTCTCGCCGCGCGGCTGCTCACACCACCCGCACTGCCGCCCCGGGAGGGAGGGGAGGAAGGTTAGGGACGCAGAGAGGGAGAGCGCTGGCTGGAGAGAGACGTGGGGCCAGGGCACCAGCAGGGGCTGGGGCCGCGGCTGGGGTAGAAAGGTGGGTCAGTGCTCGCCAAGAGCCAGGGCGCAAACCTACCAGGAGGTCGTGTCCGGTGGGCGCCACTCGCAGCGCAGAGCCTGGGACGTCCAGAGCGCGGAGAGTAGTCCCAGCTCCGGCAGAGAGCGATCCGTCTGGGTAGCAGGGGACTTAGGCGCCGCCATCCTTGAGAAAGCAGCTGTCCGGAGAGCAGGCATCCTAGATCTGTAAGAAACCAGCCGTCCGAGAAGCTACCGATTTCAGGCGCACGAGAGTGTTAGACTGAACAGGAGGGTAACAGAGGACCACGGACTCTGAACCGTCGGGAGCTGCCCCTGGCTCAACTCACGCGGGGACCTCCGCCTTGACGGAAGGTTTGGGGAACCGCAGCACTGAGGCGGGAGCCCGCAGGGGCGGGGGTGCCGGGAGCAGCCGTCGGGGGGATCCCGATCCAGGCCCGATCCCGGCCACCGCCTCCGGGGTCCGTGGAGAGCTCCGGGCCTCCGCCGCCATTGCGCCCAAGAGTGAGGAGGATTTGCTGGCCCTGGCCGCGTCGCGGCTGAGCCGCCGCAAGCGGGTGGCGGGCGCGGCCGTCGGGGTGGCCATGGTGCTGCTGCTGCTGGTGGCCATTCCGCTGCTAGTGCACAGCTCCCGCGGGCCGGCACACTACGAGATGCTGGGTCGCTGCCGCATGGTGTGCGACCCGCATGGGCCTCGGGGCACAGGATCCGACGGCGCGACCGCCTCCGTGACCCCCTTCCCTCCGGGCGCCAAGGGAGAGGTGGGCCGGCGGGGGAAGGCAGGTCTGCGAGGGCCCCCAGGACCGCCAGGTCCCAGAGGACCTCCAGGAGAGCCGGGCAGGCCAGGTCCCCCGGGCCCTCCCGGCCCAGGTCCCGGCGGGGTGGCGCCCCCTGCCGGCTACGTGCCTCGAATAGCTTTCTACGCTGGTCTGCGGCGGCCACACGAGGGTTACGAGGTGCTGCGTTTCGACGACGTGGTGACCAACGTGGGCAACGCTTACGAGGCGGCCAGTGGCAAGTTCACCTGCCCCATGTCAGGTGTCTACTTCTTCGCTTACCATGTGCTCATGCGCGGCGGTGACGGCACCAGCATGTGGGCTGACTTGATGAAGAATGGACAGGTGAGATGCCCCTCCCCCACCTAGCTCCAGACCTGGTAGCTTCCTAAATCTCTCTGCACTCATTACGCGACCCGAACCTCTTTCCCAAATAGGGTCACTAAGTCCAAGAAGGCCAGGTGGCCAAGAACTTAGAAATCACGTCATTTAGCTAAAGAGGAATTGGGGGCCAGAGAAAGGAAACGACCTGCCCAGGGTCTCACAGGGCATTAGGAATGGTACCTCAGAATAAGTACCTGAGGACTCGGAGCTTACTACTATCGCTGCAGCCGCTCCTTCACACTCCAACTGTAGACAACTGTACATCCAACCTCTTCGGTATTTCACGCTGCAATTAGCTTCTTTTCTCGTCCTGTCTTGGGTAGGTCTTCTGACCTTCTGGTTTCCCAGCTGCTCTGTGGGTGACTGACTGGAATCTGGCTCCTTCAAAATAGAATGGAATCTGGGTTTAAGGCAGTGGCAGTAGGTAGCTGTTCCTGTGTGGGGCATTAAACTTGGCTTTTTGAGAAAAAGGTAAAAAAGAAAGAAAACATTCGCTCATTTTCCAAGCAGCTCTTATTGCTAGCTCCTGGGCTTGGGACCATTTCTATAGTGGGCCTTACCCTCAGCTAATACTGAGTCGGTAGGCAGAGGTGAAAAATGGTGTGGCAGCTTAAGGGTCAGCCAGGTGGCTTGCCGGAATGAATATGGGAAAAAGAAAGAGGCAAAGGACAGATAAAGCAGAAGCCTTGGACCCTGGCCTAGTCCCTGCCCCTGTGATCTGAGTCGGAGTCACTACTGTCTTGGCTTGGGAGAAAAGCCTCAAAGACTCAGCTCAAGGTCCACGACATGCATAGAGGAAGAGAGAGGCCACAGTGGTGGAGGTGGGGAAAGGTGCCTGGGCCCCTGTAAGCTGCAGGGTGTAAGGTTGGGGCTGAGCTGTGACCTCCTAAATGCCTGTGTGCGATGGGGTGGTTTGACCGTGTCGCATCCGGCCTGCTCATCCCAGCTGTCAGAACCCCAGGTCTTGCTGCAGCAGCCTCCCTCCAAGACCCGCGGACACTGCACTGGGGTCTCCTCCCAGCAGAGATGCCCCGGGAACCCAGGGAAAGGGATTGAGAGTGTATATGTGTCCATATATGGGAGTGAGATAGTGTATTGTGTACGAGAATTAGTGTTAGTGCGTGATGCAAGTGTGTCTGTGGGTGCGGGGTGCAAAGGTGTGCGAGTAAAGGGGTGTCTACCTGCATGTGGCACTGTGCAGGTGTGTGTGTGGTCCATGCCAGGTGTCTGTGAGGGGCAAGGTGGGTAGTCTGTATCTAGAATGTGTCGGTTTCCGAGGAGGCGGGGGCTGCGTGGCTCCCACTCTGTATTCCGTGGTGCGGGCGCTGCGGCCCTGGGGAAGGTAAATAGTGATTAGAATAATGATGAATAATTAATGAGTTAATAACCAACCCCCGCGGGACAGGAAAAGGGGGGCTGGAGAGGGGGCTGGTAGTGAGAGGCGAACAGCAGCAGAGGCCAAAGGGCAGGAGGGTCTACCTGTTGGGGCAGAAGGCGACCCCCACATCGGGGCGCCCACCGGCGCTAGGAGGGGAAATCTAGCAGGGGCAGGAATGCATCATCGCACCTTCCCAGGGCCCCCACACTCTTGCGTACGCACAGACACGCCTGTGCTCTATCACTGGAGGAACGGAATGCAAATTTAGGAGATCAGAGAGGGTTCAGAATCTTGAAATTATCCTTTAGGCTAATTTTATTTTTTTTAATGACAATAATAATAGCAAAACCTATACAGCTTTGTGCAAAGCACTGTTCTAACACACTTCACACTCACTTAATCCTATAACCTTATGAGGAAGGCTCTGTTCCTACCTTCCACCTTATAGCTCAAACAGGACCAGAGAAGGCATGAAACTTGCCCCAGTCACAGCACCTAGTGAATGGCAGTGCCTGCGAAGCACCTTGTCCTTCCCAATCCCTGCAGCCTTCTACCCTCACGTCTCCTTCACAGACCCAGCTGCACCTCCTCGGCCGACCCCTCGTCACCCCAACTTGGCACAGGGCGTGAGTGGGTTGTTCTGTTCTCCGTCACTAGGTCCGAGCCAGCGCCATTGCTCAGGATGCGGACCAGAACTACGACTACGCCAGCAACAGCGTCATCCTGCACTTGGATGTGGGAGATGAAGTCTTCATCAAGCTGGACGGCGGGAAGGTGCATGGCGGTAACACCAACAAGTACAGCACCTTCTCTGGCTTCATCATCTACCCGGACTGAGCCGGGCCTCATCCCCCACATCCCTGCTCGCCCTTCGCCTCCGCTCCTCTCCTCACCCACCTTCACCTGGCCCCACCCAAGGCGCCACCCCATCCTTCGAGAACCTGGCGGTGGAGCAGACCCTCCCCCTCTCGGAGGTGGCCTTAGTGGGCGGACTCTTGCTGCTCCAGGGTATAAGCGGCTGGGGAGCAGAGGAAGCGCAGAGAGGAAGCATCCGTGTGCAGGCATGTGAAAGCCAGGACAGGGGCGGAGGTCATGCCCTCTCTTTTGCCGGGAGCTAGGGAACAGTTTCACTAGACGCAGCTCCGAGGTATGGAAAGCAGAAAACAGAAGGGAAACCCTGGCTTTTTCCGAGGGAGAAAACAGAAACAGAAGGAGCCCATCTAGGCAGGAGAAGAGACATTAGGATGGGGTAGGCGCTGGTCCTCTGTCCTGACTTCTCTAGCCATCCCCTCTTCCCCTCATCTCCATTTTCAGGCTCCAGGCTCTAGTCATGGCGGCCTTCCTGTGAACTGGAGGAACCAGTGAATTCTTTCCTAGCATTTAAAATTCATCCTGTACAGCCCCTACTTCACCCCGATCCAGGTTAGGCCCTGGGGCTACAGCTGCTGTTGCCTCTTCCAATAAAGTGAAGTTGGAGAATGTGAGTGCCTCTTAACTTGGTGCACGGAGAGGGAAAAAGTGGCTGACCCTGTCCTCACTCCTCTCAAGGATCCCCCACTCTGACTATCATTCTGCCAGAGGCAAAGGTTTATTCCTGGCAAGGCCTGTCTCTGGAGTAGGAGGGGAGTAGCCCAGGGTTCCCACTCTGATATGGGGAAGGAAGGGTACCAGCTTCAGGAGAGCTTTGAGGACTCACACTGTAGGGAGACACCAACCAGAGTGGCACTAACAAGGGAGGATTCCAAAGATCTGGGTCTCATGCTTTTGCTTTCAGCCCAATGCAGGGAGAGAATTCTAAGGAGCTCTAGGCGATGAGCGAACTGTTGATGGCTCCTGGAAGGGCCATGATCTCAGGGAGCAAGGAGAAGAGCAGTCCCCAAAGGCCCACTCCCGCTTCCCCAACACACTCAACTCAGAGCTTGCCGGGTGGGTGGGGTGGGCAGGAGTGGGATGCTAGGACAGCTCCTAGGTAAGGGAGCTTGGGGGATCCTGAGAACCCAGGGCTGACATCTAAGCTGGGGGACACTGCCACCTTGTGGGCAATTGGAGAGCAACAGCAGTAGTTGGCCTAGGGCCAGAGGAAAACAGACATTTGGACACTTTAGAAACTTTATTGAAGGACAAAAGGGTGTTGGCTCCCAATCCATGGAGCAGAAAATAAATAAGGGTTAAAAGGAAGGAGCAAGGCAGCACAGGAATGGGTAGAGGCGGATGCCTCATGACGGAGAGTCCTGTGGGGCAGGAGAACCGACTGGAATAAAACTCTGAAGAGAGAGAAGAGCTTGTTACAGCCCGGCCATCTTTGCACCGCAGCCAACTCTTCCTATTGACCTCCGTAAAGGAGCCGAGGCTGGCCGCCTCCCCACCTCCTACTTCCCACAGGCCTGCTGTGCAGGCATAGCTGGCTGCAGCCTGGAGGCTCACCAGGGCGTCCTGCCATTCCAGCAGCGTGGCTACAGGGTTGGTGCAGACCCGGGTGAGGCCTGAGGGAGGCGCTCGGCTGGTGTAGAAGGCACACTCATCATCCAGGCGGGCCTCGTGGAAGCAGTGGATGGCGGTCAGACATGATTTGAGGCGCTGCCTCAGGGCCAGGGTTCGAGGCGCCAGACTGCTGAGGTCTGAGGGCCAGGGGCCATGGAGAGTTCAGGGAGGACTCTGGACTCCTAGACTCCCAACCATATACTGCTCTGTCCCACTCCCCAACCAAAGGCCAAGCCAATTAGGAACACAGGGCTGAAAGCACAGCTCCCCCTTTCTTCCTGAGGGAGAGACGGGCTGGAGCAAGGCAGGTAGGGGAAAGAAAGCATGGGATCACCTGGTGCGGGGCAGGCCCCGCTCCAGCCAGATGAGCACCTTCTTTGTTCACAACCCCTTCAACCAGCTCCTTACCTGCCTGGCCTGGTGGGGGCCTCAGAGACTGGAGTGAGTGGATAGGGGGGCTGGCGCAAAGTGGGTGTTGAGAGGAGAAGGTCAGGGTGGTGGTCGCTGGAGCCCACTGACTGCAGCAGGGGTGTCGGCTGGACTCTGGACTTCTGGGTTCTGGGGAGCAGGCCTCTGATACCCCAGGCTCTATCCTAGGGGAGGGCTCTGGGAGTCCTGTCTGCCCCTGGGGGCAGGCCTGAAGGGGTCCAGGCTCTCCCGGAGGGCAGGGCTCCGGCATCTCAGGCTGTTCCCGGGTGGAGGGCTCTGGTGTCTCAGGCTCCCTCCTCTGGTGGGACTCTCTGGTCCCTGGCTCTGCTGGAGGGCAGGGCTGAGCCACCTCAGGCTCTGCTCCAGGGCAGGGCTCCAGTTCCCCACACTCCTCTGGAAGGTGGGGCTCTGGCTGCCCAGAGTGTTGTAACAGTCCAGGAAGGTGGATAGACCCAGGATTATGCTCTGGGGCATTCAGTGTTCTAGAAATTTCAGCCAGCAGGGGCTGAAGTTCAACCATATCCAGAGAGGAGCCCCCACTAAGGGAGGCACATTTGCCCTCTGCCAGCCCCTCTACCTCCTGTCGCAAAAGCTGTTGCAGGATACTGATGCGCTGTGGGTGGGAGAGAGTACCCCAACGTGATGTCAAGATGTGGGTGCAAGTCTCGTACGCACACTGTCCTATTCCCATACCCGCCCCCCTCCTGTCTGTCTTGCCTCCAGCCCTGTCACTGCCCATCGGCATCAAAGCTGTTGCCCACACAGGCCCACCTGCATCTTCAGCTCCTGGAGGTTGGGGGTTCTATTGGGGTGGGGTCCATGAGTTGCCATGGGTGGCTTCCCAGACCCCTCCGGCAACCTTATACAACTCTCCTGGTCAAATAACCGGACTGCAATCTGTTCCTGCCACATAGGAGGAGAGGGGCCATGTGAGGAAGCCAGGCTGGGGTAGGAAGAAGACTAGTGTCTTCTTCTAGGAGTCCCACCCTCACGAGGAAGGGATTAGGTCCTTAATTGAGAGGCCCTAGACTTGGATTAGGAGGGGCAGCAGAGAAGTAGGGAGAGTTGGGTAGCTTTTTCAGAGAGCCACCTGCCTCAAAACTGCTGGGCCTCAGGCCCGCAGGACAGAGCGAGGAATCTGAGCATGGGAAGGTTGCAGGTACTTACCCAAGGCAGGGCAGGCTCTTCAGGGCAAGGCTGAGGGGAGAGGCCACTCAACCATCGGGCCTGGGACAGAAGTGAGATGCCATAACTCTCCCTGTAACCATGCATTCCCTTCCTCCTGGAGCCCTGGCCTATGACAGCTACCCACCCTGCCGTCTCTTACCTGTGGAACTCTGGGGGCTGATGGGAGGGGTGTGAACTGAGTTTTGGGGCGGAATGCGAGACGCCGCAACACTGAATATGAGGTCTGGGGAGAGATGGGGGTGGCTGAGCCGGAACAAAACCTGGACCCAGCAGGGATCCCAGCCAGACTGTTCTGCCCTTGCCCAGCCCCCAGGAATTGTGGATACAAACTGGAGCTGAGGGGCCAGGGGAGGGTACACGCTGAGCCCGTCCAAAGGGTGATGGTCGGGTGACAGAAGGTGGCACTACTCGGCCAGGGGAGGGCATCAGGCAGGAGCCGCAGCCATCCTGTGGAGAAGGACGAGGTGGAAGAGTGATCCCTCCTACTTTGCACTGCTGTGTTGTTCTTACTTCAGCAGCCAGTGGGATTTTTGTAAGATCTATCAAATCATGGCCCTCCCTTGTTCCTCCCTGCTCCCCACTGCTTTCCACTCACCCCAAGTAAAAGCCAAGGTCTCACACTGGTTTACAAACCCCTACCCAACCTGATCCTATCACCACTCTAACCTCACTTCCTGTCTTTACTCTGCTTCAGCCTTGCCTTTTTGCTGATCCTTAAACACAATGGGCACATCCCCTCTTTTCATCAGTAGTTCTCGTGGCCTGGAACAGTCTTCCCCCAGATATCTGCATGGCTCACTCCCTCAGCTCTTTCTGCTCTTCACTTAGCCACCCCTTCTCCATGGGAGTCCCCTGACCAATCTATTTCAAACTGCAATACCCAGTCCCCTTCCACTTCTCCTTCCCCTTCAGTGCCTTATTTTTTTCTTTTACAGATTACTTATCACTATATGACAAACTATATAACTTATGTATGTGTTTATTTTTGCTCCCCCTTCTAGAATGTGAACTTATTTACTACTGTATACCCAGAACATTGCTTGGCACACGGTAGCTGGTCAATAAACACTTGTGGAGTGAACGCATGAATGTTTTTGGCTGACAAGTGTCAGATCTGTCTCACTCTTGGAACTGATCTGATGTTGATACAAATATATACCAGACTGTGGCCTCTCACTTCCAGGCCTCAGATACATGGTAAACAGAGGCCGGTCCCACTTGGGAGAGGGCCTGGACCCATCTGGGGCAAATCAGGACCCAGTTAACATCCAGAGGCCCAGGCCAGGACTGCCTGGCTCCACCCACAGTCCTCAGTGCCAGCTGCTGCTGGGGAATTGCCCCATGCATCTCCCCAACTCCCCTCCCCCATCTCAAGAGGGTCCCATCTCACCCTGCTGTGGGTTGTCTCTCGGGTTTCTTTTAACAGTACCCGCTTGGCCAGACCAAGGGGGCCCCCTCCTCCTTCATCTGAGTGAATGACAACTTCATGTTCTCCTTCAGGGAGAGAGGAAGCTAGAAGACAGACATTTTCTGTAGTGTCTGGAACACACATCAAAGGTTGGTACAGGGCTTTGCAACCTCTGAGGAGGGTATGCCAGTTTGACAGCCCCCAGTGCACTAGCAGGGGCAGGGACCCCATCCAGCATCCCTTTGAAGCCTAGCACAATCTCAGTAACCACTCATTAATCTGAACACCCTGAGTGGGTGGGGGTGTGGTGATAGCTCTTAGGGGTTGAGGAGTGAACAACGAGTGGAAGGTAAACCTTGCAGAAAGTGGCAGAGAGAAGGTAGAAATGGGGACCACATCCTTCGACACCAGTGCAACTGGGCCAACCTCCGGACTATCAAGAAGGTCCCTTCCCCTCTGGCTCCTTCTGACCTGGCCTGCCCCCTGAGCCTGCTGAGCTTTCATGTCTTGCTCCCTGCTCCAAGCAGACCCCTGCTCCTCTCTCCCCGGCCAGACACACTCACCGGGCTGGACAGGGATCTCCCGAAGTAATCCTGAGGCCTGGCTCACTGAAGTCCTGATGACAATAAGGACAGCAGCTTGCTAGTCACTGAGTACCAAGTAAGAGCTGGGCACTGTGCTAAGTGCTTTACAAACATCATCTCATTTAATTCTCACAACAATCTCAAATGCTGATACAAACATTATCTTCATTTGACAGATTAAAGAAACTGAACCTCGGAGGTTAGGGCAAGCTTGCACAGCCTTTAAGTGCCCAGAGTCAAGAATCTAACGCAAACCCCATTTATTGCCACAGTCTATGCTCTGGCCACTAAACAAAAGAGATGGCACCTCTCATTTCTTTCCCCTTCCTTCCCCCATAACCTGAAGAAATGGATGTTATACCGAGGACTGGTGATGAAGGCCTGAACCCCATTCCAAGGGCTCACCCTGGGCAGTCACAGGTTCCCTGCCCGGGTTGGTGGGAAGTCCTAAAGCTACTGGAAGGCCCCTGTTCTGAGGGACCCCTGTATGAGACACTGGATCATTCTTTTTCAAATGACCCTCTTCTCCTTACCTGCTGCTGCCACCTGTCTCTTTTCTTAGCTCCTGGAAATGAGGACGAGCAGAAGGGTGAGAAGAAGGTCCTGAAGGAGGAATCTGATCCATAGGAGCAAGGGAAAAGGCAGAGTCAGAGGCAGGGCCCAAATCTTCAGGCCCCATCACCAATCCCACATGCCTTGACACCACCCCTTTGGCTCATCACAAGGTACCTTCTCTTCCAAGGCCCAGCTTTGTCCTTGGAAGGAGGTCCCAGAAGCACCGAGTATCAGCCCATCAAGGACACTCACCAGAGCTTCTAGCCTCTGGGGACAAAAGGTCCGGCTGCGAGGTCCTGGTCCCTCTAGCCTTGAGAAGCAGGAAGCCCTGGCAGGGTCCAGTCGGTGGGTGGGGGTTCTGGGGGCCAAATATGCAGAGGCCCGGGCATGCTAGGACCCCAAAAGAGGTTATCAGCACAGGCTCAGGAATCCCTCCCCAGTCCATCCCAGCCTGATCTCTTCCTATCCTGGCTCATTACCTGGCCCCTCCGGGCGGTGCCTCCCTGGCTCTCTCGAATCAGTACTCTCTGAGCCAAACTGGGCTGGCGCCCAAGGCGACAGCTCTTCACCCCCTCACCTGACAGGATGGTGGCCAGGGCTGCAGGGTCAGCCACAAACTCTATGGTCCCTGGAGCCTCTGCAAGGGAAGAGGAGAAGAAAAGGTGAAAAGGAACAGGAAGTGGGGAGGCTGAGGGGCCAGGGAGCCTAGCAGTCACCTTGAGGTGCAAGAGGGAGCCAAAGAGATTCATGTAATTGAACTCAACTCACCATTCACAGAACTTTACTCTGTGTAAAACACTACTCTAGGCACTGGCGCCAAGAGATGAGTAAGACAAAGCCCCATCCTCAATCAGCTATTATCAAACTATAGAGAGGTAACAGACTCAAGCAAAGCATAGACATGTTATAAAAGAAGTACAGCAAAATACTAGAACACAGAGCAATTGACGGGGGATGCTGCAAAAGACTTTAGAAGAGATGACATTCTGCTGAAGGAAGAAAAGGGCTTCTAAGAGCAAAGAGGTTTCCAGGAACAGGTATTAGGACTTATAGTAAACAGGGGTGGGGGGTGCAAAGCTCCCAAACTCCACTGCACCCAACCCATTTTCCAACTTAGCCAAGGAGACAGTTTTCAATCCTTCAACAAGTACCTGTCTGGGGAGGGAGCCTAGGCCCCACATTTTGTCCCCCAGGGCTAGGCCTGAGCTCCTCCAAGGGATTCCGGAGCTGAGTGCTCCCCACCGATTTCTCTGATTGGTCTGCTTGAAGTGTGGCTTTCGGCCTGGGGCCTGCTGAGTCAGCGAGGGGAGGCTGAATACTGAGCTTCTGCACCAATCTCTGGGGAAGAGAACAAAAAGCTGGGGCTTAGCGTTTGGGTGCATTGCTGGTGTGTGCTGCCTCCTTGTAGCTACTGTCTTCACCCCTCAGGCCCCTCTTACCCTTGGATCTTGGTTCTCCTGGTCCAGGGCGCAGAGTTTGGCCGTGGGGAGAGGAGGACGTCTCTGAGAGCGAACGGGAATCTTGCTAGGGGTGGGAGATACACTCCGGAGGAGAGGATCCTTCGTGGTTTGGAGGGTGGTCATGACGGCTACAACTAAGACGGAGAAGAAGGCAGGGTCGGGGATCAAAGGTCAGCCAGTTCGAGGCTTCGGTCCTGACTTCCCTGATACTCCCACCTCCGCTCAAATCCATGCGCCCATAAGATCCGGTGCCTACAAGGTCGCTTTTCTAGGCGTCGCCTCCTGACACCCGGAGCCTATTCTTTCGCCCCAGGACCCCGAGCTGCCTCTCCTCCCTATGAGCCCCCGCAGCCCTCATTCCCTCCAGGATTTCCATGCCGCACCTCCCCTGGAACCCCTCAGAGTCGCCCCCAGTGCTTTCGCTATTTCCCCGGACTCTGTCGGCTCCTGCTGCAGATACTTCCCCAGTTTGTAAAATACACCAAGCTCCTGATTGGCTCGTCTACGCTCCCGCGGAGGCGCATGACGCATGACTCAGCTGTCCAATCCACAGGCTTCGGAGGCGGGCGCAAAAGAAGGACTAGTGGTCGAGCCGCTTTCTGGCCAGGAAAAACCTGACCCGACTCAATCAGCCAATCCGAGAGCGGAGCGCGGGGTGGAAGGCGGGGAAAGAAGAAGGAGCAGACCGTTCTGAGGCTAGGGAAGGCGTGGCGCTCCAAGTCCGGGCGACAACGGGCGCCGTCTACTCTCGCGAGGTCTCGGGACCGGTGCGGAATGAATCAGTCTCGCGGCACTGTGGGGAGGGCTGACCTCCTGCAGGAGGCTACCTAACGGTGTCGGAGGCTGGCCGGAGCCCCTGGCCGGACTCTGACCAGAGTAGGGCGACAAACTTTGGGGCCGCCGTTCCAGACACATTATACGAATTGTCTGCACGTTGTCTCTGGGACGAGGAACTGCCTCCAAACAGGCGGAGAGGGCTGGAAAAAAGTGAACAGCCAAACAATGACAAAAATGAAAAGATACAATCATTTTTAAACTGGAGCCTCACGACTGGTGAGGTGTGGTCTCCATTTTAAAGATAAGAAACAAGACTCAAAAACTGTGTCATTGAAACTCCTTCAACACAACAGGCCTGGAGGACTGGGGAGAGGTGTGTCACCTGCCTGTTGCTGGCAGGCAGGAGTGTGACAATGAGGGAACTTAGAATACCCCGGTTAGAATGGAAGGGGTTAAACTCAAATGGAAGACGGGAAATGGGCGATGGTTTCAAGTGTATAGGATTCTGGTAGGTTCTTCCCCTGACTCCAGTGGTTCCTGTTACTGAAGCCAGAAGCCTAGGAGTTATTCTTGAATTCCTCTTTCCCTTCCCTTAAAACTCTCCCTCACTCTTATTAATTTTACCTTTTAATTATCTTTGGAATTCATTTACTTTCTTCCTTTTCATTACCTCTACCCTGATTTCACCTAGAGGATTGCAAAAGCCTGCCACCCTCCATTCTCTCTTGCTCTCCACGTTAATACAGTCACCATAGAGCAGCTAGAATAATCTTTCCAAAATGCAGATCTGATCATGCCACAGTGCCTTGACCTCTCCTCACTCGAATTCCCCATCTTGTACCACTTACCTCCTTGTTCTCTGCTTTCCAACTCCATTGCCTCCTCCAGTTCCTCAAATTTGTCATATTCCTTCTAGCCTCTCTGTTTGGAATACCTTTTTTGCTTCCACTTTGCCTATTCATGCCTCCAAATTGATGTTCACTGTTACTTCCTTATAGAGGCCTTCTTTGAACCCCTCTACTCACAACTCACCCTATTCTAGAAAAAAGATTCCTTAGTTACGTGCTCTCAAAGAACAGTGTTTCCTCAGAGCATGTATCTCAGTTCATCAATGTGAACATAATGTATCATGTTTATTAAACTTGATCTCTCCTGCTAGACCTCTATGAAGGTGGTGACCTTTTATTTTTGGCTCACATATTTTCAATGCCTTGCATTGTGCCTAGCTGTAAAGGTGCTCAGTATTTGTTGAATGAGTCCATAGATGAATGAATAATTGATCAAATGAATGCATGGAGTGATAGGGAAGACCTCCAAGAAGAAGTAATATTTGAAACTCCTCTTTAAAAGAGAAATCTATTCTAGTCACTTGTAACAGTGCTTGCAAAGGCAAGGAAGCAGGAAAAGAATATGGAGTGTTTATAGTATAGTAAAGTAAGTCCTTAGGGGTAGATGGAACGTAGGACAGTAGGGAATAAAACTAGAAAGATGATCTGATTTGAGGGAAGGGGAGGGTCAGTCACCTCATTTCACTAATAGGTACTATGAACGTGCCAGGTCCTAACTACTAGATCAGCAAGGATGGCTGACAAACACTGTGTGCCTACTGTGTGTAAGGCCCTTTACCAGACATTTGGGATATGGGGAGGAATAAGGCTGAAGGTGAAGGGTGAGGAGGCACCAGGATGGAGGTTGGCTGCACAATAGCTTTATATGATATTAGGGTTGTCAGCACAGAGGGTGAGGATATAGCTCAAGTAGCAGAGCACATGCTTAGCATGCACAAGGTTCTGGGTTCAATCCCCAGTACCTCCTCTAAAGATAAATAAACCTAATTACCTACCCCCTAGAAAAATCTAAATTAAAAAAAAAAAGGTGGTCAGCACAGTGCAGGTCCAAGTTCACACCCCCCAGACTTGAGTTTGTTAGGCTACCCAGCGTAGATCTTACACACACACTGATCAAATTTGTAAGCAAAACTGAGTGATACACCTTTCGGTGAGCAAAATATTTATGCCTGCCCCTCAGGGCACTGCCTTCACAGAGTCAAGGTACAAACGAGACTGATTTTATACTGTAAAAGTCTTTAAAAGAGCCAATGTTCAGAATATCTGCCACACCTATCAGAGCATTCAACCTGTTTTCTACACAGCAGTCAGAGTGACCTGCTTCTGTTTGTCTTTGCTGGACCTTGCATATGGGGAGGTGCAGGCCACGTCTCTTGTTTTATCCTGTCACCCCTCTTCATTCCCTATCTGATCTCCTACTCCTCTCCCTCAGAGACACCACTCTCACGTGACTGATGTAAGTTCTTAACTACACGTGTGCTTATAAATGTGTAGGGTTGTATATTTGTTTCCTATTGCTGCTGTAACAGATTGCTACCAATTTAGTGGCTTAAAACTGTACAAGTTTATTCTTTTACAGGACTGAGGGTCAGAAGTCTAAAATCAAGATTTGGCCTGGCTCCATTCCTTCTGGAGGCTTCAGAGGAGGGTCTGTTTGCTTGCCTTTTTCACCTTCTAAGAGGCTGCCAGCATTTCTTAGCCTGTGGCCCCTTCTTCCATCACTCTGTCCACTTCCTTCTGCTATCACATCTACTATACACTGATTCCCTGCCTCCCTTTTATGAATACCCTTGTGATTACATTGGGCCTTCCCATATGATACAGGATAAATCTCAAGTCCTTAAACACATCTGCAAAGTCTCTTTTGCCATGTAAGGTAACATTCATAGCTTCAGGGAATTAAGATATGGACATCTTTGTGGGGGCATTATTCAACCTACTGCAGGTTATTTAGTGTATGTGTTTTTAATTTGCGTAAATGGCATTGTCACATATTTTATTTTTACTTTTTTTAGTCAACTCTGTTTTGAGGATCCATCATTATTGCTATATATAATCTAGTTCACGCTTTTAACAACTGCACAGGATTCCATGATAGGCATCCATCATACTTTGCTTATCCATTCCCCACTTCCAAAAATTATCTTGTGTTGCCCACTGCGAACCTGTTCAAGAATTTCCCTGGGACATACATCCAGGAATGGAATTTCCAAATCATGAATTTTACACAAACTTAATTTCACTAAGCACCTCCAGGTTATTTTTCAGAAAGTCTGTAGTTGTTTATACTCTTAACATTGTTATTTGAAAGTTACTACCTCTGTCCTCTCAACATTTGATATTACACAAGTTCTAATGGGTATTCAGTGGACTGTTGGTTATTTTAAATTGCATTTCTCTGATTAGTAGTGAGTTTGAATTTTCTTTTCCATTCTTTATTTTTTAATGGAGATACTGGGGTTTGAACCCAAGACTTGTGCATGCTAGGCAAGTGCTCTTCCACTGAGCAATCCCCTCCCTCTGTGAGTCTCAATGTTACTTCATATTCTTATTAGCCCATAGAGCTCTCCTTCTGTGAAATGCCTATTCATACACTCTGTGCACTTTTTTCCTATTGGTTTTCCTGTCTTTATTTCTTTAACTTATACAATTCCACTGTATATTCTACATATTAATCCCATGTCCACTTTAGACACTGCAAATATTTCCTTTACATCTGTAGTGAAATATAATTGATTTTCTATCTGGCAACCTTAATGAACTCTTGGCTTTCGTAGTTTCTCTATTGATTCTGTTGGGTTTTCTATAGACATAATTATGTCTTCTGCAAATAAAAACAATTTTATATATTCCTTTTCAGTCGTTTGTACCTTGTTGAGTTTTTTGTTGTTTTGTTTGACATTGTTGAGTTTCTTCTTACATCATTGTATAGAACTTCCAATATGATATTAAACAGTTACAGTGCCAGGGCAAACTTGAGTTGTGGGAAACCATCTAAAGTTTCTCCAAAGAGTAGCCTTTCATTTCTTTTTTTTCCCACCTTTTTTGGTGGAAAAAATCTCAAACTTACAGAAAAGTTGCATGAGTAGTACACAAAATCTTTTTTTTTCTCAACCATTTGAGAGTAAGTTGCCAATGTTGCCTTATTTCTCCCCAATATTTTAGTGCATATTTCTTGCTAACAAGGACATTCTCCTTCAATAACCACAGTGCAACCATCCAAATCAGGAAAAGAACACTGATACAGTCCATCCATCCAACCCTCAGACCCTACTCAAGTTCTTCCAGTTTTCTAAGTGATCTTCATAGCAAAAGGATCCAGTCCAAAATCATGTGTTGCATTTAGTTGTCATATCTATTTAGTCTCCTTCAATCTGGAACAGTTCTTCATTCTTGACTTTCATGACCTTGACACTTCTGAGGATTACAGGCCAGTTATTTGCAGAATGTCCTTCAATTTGTGTTTGTTCTGATGTTTCCTCGTGATTAGACCCAGAGAATGTGTCTCTGGCCGGACTACCACAGAAATGATGCTATTTTCTGTCTACTGCATCCTATTCAAGTGGTGCCTGTTTCCATCTTTCCTGTGATGGGAATACTTTGATTACTTCATTAAAGTGGTATCTGCCAGGTTTCTTCACTGTAAATTACTCTTTCCCCTTTGTAATTAATATTTTTTGTAGGGGGGGTACTTTGAGATTATGTAAATATTCCATTCCTCGTCAAACTTTCCCTTTATTTACTTAATTATATCACCATGGATTCATAAATTCCCTTCTATTCAGTGGATTATTATCCAATTATGATATTACTTATTTTGTTACTCAAGTTGTCTCTGATTTGGTCAGTGGGAGCCCTTTCAAGTTGTCTCCTGTATCCTTTCAGTATGTCTGTATCCTTTAGCATTCATCATTTTTTAGCATTTTTTTTTCTTTCTGGCATAGAAACATGTTTCAGGCTCAATATATACTTCCCCTGCACTGACTCTGGAATCAGCCATTTCTCCAAGGAGCTCTGCTTCCTTTTAGAGGAGAATGTTATTTCAAAACCAGGAGCTGGACACTAGCTGTGCTCATTGCTATATTGTTTTTGTTTTTATCTAGAAAATATTTTGATTTTAAAATAATTATTATTTATTTAGATTTAATAAGTTTATTACTTTTTCTTTTTATTACCTTCGCTTTTCATATGCCACTACTTTATTCCAAAACTACTTTCTCTTAGGTTCACTTTTTAAAACTTCCTATTTGGAGTATCTCCTTTAAAGATTCTTTCTGAAAAAAAATCTGTGGGTGATAAAGTTCTGAATTCCATATGTCTGAAGATTTCATAATTGTATGTTATTTTGGCTGAGTATAGAATTCTGGGTTTGAAGTTATCTTCTCGGCACTTTCACAGTATAGCTCCATTGACTTCTTATATTCCATGTTTCTGATGAGAAGTCTGTTGTCGATATGATCTCATTGATTTGTAGTAGTCTTGTTTTTTAATTCTCAGGGAGCTTTTAGAAATCTTTCTCTTTTTTTAACATTTTTTTTTTATTGATTTAAAATCATTTTACAATGTTGTGTCAAATTCCAGTGTAGAGCACAATTTTTCAGTTATACATGAACATATTTATATTCATTGTCACATTTTTTTCTCTGTGAGCTACCATAAGATCTTGTGTATATTTCCCTGTGCTTTACAGTATAATCTTGTTTATCTATTCTACACTTTTGAAATCCCGTCTATCCCTTCCCACCCCCCGCCCCCTTGGCAACCACAAATTTGTATTCTATGTCTATGAGTCTGTTTCTGTTTTGTATTTATGCTTTGTTTGTTTGTTTTTTTAGATTTCACATATGAGCGATCTCATATGGTATTTTTCTTTCTCTATCTGGCTTACTTCACTTAGAATGACATTCTCCAGGAGCATCCATGTTGCTGCAAATGGCGTTATGTTGTCAGTTTTTATGGCTGAGTAGTATTCCATTGTATAAATATACCACATCTTCTTTATCCAGTCATCTGTTGATGGACATTTAGGCTGTTTCCATGTCTTGGCTATTGTAAATAGTGCTTCTATGAACATTGAGGTTCAGGTGTCATTCTGAAGTAGGGTTCCTTCTGGATATATGCCCAGGAGCAGGATTCCTGGGTAGAAATCTTTCTTTATCTTTGATGTCCTGAAATTTAAAAAGCAGATCCTGATTCAGTGAGTCTGGAAGGTCTGAGAGTCCTGAAATCTAATTCTAACATGTCCTGCTGTGTGTTTTGATTTATCCAAATGAGCACCTGAAGGCCCTTTGAACCTGAGAACTTACACCTGTCTTCTGCTCTGAAGAATTTTTATTAAAGTTTAGTTCATAAATCACTGTCCACTCAGACCTACTCAGAATCAGAATCTGAATTTTAATAAGATCCTCACATAACTTGTATACATGCTAAAATTTGGGAAGTACTAGTTTATTCTCTCCACTGAAATGCCTGTTGGACAGATTTAGGGCTTTCTGCATCTATTATCCATGTTTTAAACTTTCCTTTCATACTTTCTATCTCTTTTTCCCGTTGTAAATTCTGAAATAATGCAGCCCTAATTTAATCTGCAATAGGAGCATTCTGGAATTCTTCAGATGCTCTTTGTATTACATATAAATATATATAGATACATATACATAATTTTCTATAATTATGATGTTTTGACAGCTTTAAAAGAAATTGGAGAGAGACTGCCCCTCTCCAGGGCTACCTGATTCTTAGGGATAGCAAAGGGCTCAGCCTGGAGCATTCTTTTGAAATGCAAATTAATCAATCCAGAGCCTACCTCCTCTAACTGGCCCCTATACTCCAAGAAGTAGAACTCCTCTGCCTTGATCATCCCAGGACCAGCTATCAGGAAACGAAGAACCACAGCTACAATTTAGAGCCTGCTGAAATTATTCAAACTAGCCAATCCCAAACTGTTCAGCCTGCCCTGCCTTTCCTTTCCTACAAAAACTCCAATAAATGCCGTGGCCTAAGCTCTCCCCTGACTCCTGTCTTCTGTTAGTTGACCAAAACCCAGAGATTCCCCTGTAACCCTGCATGGCATGTAATGGTCCCCTCTCTAGGACCCATGAGTATAATAAACTTTGTTTTCTTGTACCTCTTCTGTGTGTCTCCTCTTGTAGCCACACCTGACCATCACATGAAAGAACACAAAACAAGCTGAATTTTACATTTCAACAATTGTAATTTTTATTTCCAAGATGCCTAACTGTTCTTTTTCATAATTACCTATTCTTTTTATGGAGATTATATTATTCCTTATCTCTAACAATGTTAATTATATTCATTTGAAATATTGTTTCTACTTGATCATAGCTATGAACTTTTTCTAGTTTTGGGTTTTTTTTTTTTAATGGAAGTAGTGGGAATTGAACCCAGGACCTCGTGCATGCTAAGCACTCACGTTACCACTGAGCTATTTCCCTCCCTGTCCAGTTTTTTAAAAATTGCTTTAAGTGATTTTTTTTCTTTTTGGGGGGAAGTTTGTTTGTATGTATGTATGTATGTATGTATGTATGTATGTATGTATGTATGTATGTATGTACATATCTATCTATCTATCTATCTATCTATCTATCTATCTATCTATCTATCTATCTTAATGGAGGTACTGGGGATTGAACCTTGTGCATGCTAAGCAGGCACTCTACCACTGAGCTATAACCTCCCTCCTGTGATTTTTAATTGAGGTAAAAATCACTTAAAGCAAACAATTTAGTGGCATTTAGTGTACCACTTCAATCTGGTTCCAAAACATTTTCATTATCTCAAAAGGAAGCCTCACACCCATTAAGCAGCTACTCCTCATTCTCCTCTCTTCCCCAACCCCAGCAACCACCAATTTGATTTTTGTGTCCCTATTCCAGATATTTCATATAAATGAAACCATATAATATGTAGCCTATTGTGTCTGGCTTCTTCCATCTAACATTATGTTTTCAAGGTTCATCTATTTTGCAGCAGATACTTCATTCCTTTTTATAGCTGAATACTACTCCACTGTATGGATATGTCAAATTTTGTTTTTCCACTCATTCACTGAAGGAGATTTGGGTTGTTTCCACCTTTTCACTATTGTGGATGGTGCTTCTATGAGCATGCATGTACATGTATTTGCTTGAGCACCTGTTTTTTAATTCTTTTGGGTGTATAAATGGGAGTGCAACTGCTGGGTTATAAAGTACTTCTATGTTTAACTATTTGAGGAACTGCTAAACTGTTTTCTACCACAGCCGACTGATGATTTTACATTCCCACCAGCAATGCATGGGAGTACCAGTTTCTCCACATCCTTGCCAACACTTGTTACTTAATTTTTTTTTCTCCTTTTCTTTTTAATAGCCATCCTAGCAGGTGTGAAGTGATATTTGGTGATTTTGATTTGCACTTCTCTGATGATTAATAATGTTGGGCATATTCTCATGTGCTTTTTGGCCATTTATATATCTTACTTGGAGAAATATCTATTAAGTTCTTTGACCATTTTGTAATTGCATTATTTATCTTTTTATTGTTGAGTTTTTGGTGTTCTTTATATTTTCTGGATATTAAGCTCTTATCAGATTAATGATTTGGAAATAGTTTACCCCATTCCCATGAAAGTAGCTCATCTTTTCACTTTCTTGATAATGTCCATTGATGTACAAAATTTTTTAAAATTTTGAAGTCCAGTTTATTGTTTTTTTCTTTCAGTGTCTTACCTAAGAATCCATTATCAAACCCAGGGTTATGAAGATTTACTCCTGTTTCCTTCTAAGAGTTTTAACTCTTATGTTTAGGTTGTTTTGCATTTTTTTAACATTTTTTATTGATTCATAATCATTTTACAATGTTGTGTCAAATTCCAGTTTTCAGCACAATTTTTCAGTTATTCATGGACATATACACACTCTTTGTCACATTTTTTTCTCTGTGAGTTATCATAACATTTTGTGTATATTTCCCTGTGCTATACAGTGTAGTCTATTCTACAATTTTGAAATCCCAGTCTATCCCTTCCCACCCTCCACCCCCCTGGTAACCACAAGTCTGTATTCTCTGTCTGTGAGTCTATTTCTGTCCTTTATTTACGCTTTGTTTTTGTTTGTTTGTTTGTTTTTGTTTTTGTTTTTTAGATTCCACATATGAGTGATCTCATATGGTATTTTTCTTTCTCTTTCTGGCTTACTTCACTTAGAATGACATTCTCCAGGAGCATCCATGTTGCTGCAAATGGCATTATGTTGTCGGTTTTTATGGCTGAGTAGTATTCCATTGTATAAATATACCACATCTTCTTTATCCAGTCACCTGTTGATGGACATTTAGGCTGTTTCCATGTTTTGGCTATTGTAAATAGTGCTTCTATGAACATTGGGGTGCAGGTGTCATCCTGAAGTAGATTTCCTTCTGGATACAAGCCCAGGAGTGGGATTCCTGGGTGTTTTGCATTTTGAGTTAATTTTTGGATGTAGCGTGAGGTAAGGGTCCACATTTTTTTTTTCTTTTTGCATGTGGAAATCAGTTATCCCAGCATCATTTGTTGAAGAGACTATTCTTTCCCTATTGAATGGATCTGGCACCTTTGTCAAAAATTAATTGACCATAGATGTATGGATTTATTTCTGGACTCTATTCTATTGTGTATGTCTATCCTATGCCAGTACCACACTATTCTGATTACTTTAATTATAGTAAGTTTTAAAATCTGGAAGTGTGAGTCCTCCAACTTTGTTCCTCTTTTTTCAAGATTGTTTTGGAAATTCAGGGCCCTCTGCAATTCCATATAAAGTTGAGGATCAGCTTTTCCATTTCTGCAAAAAAGACTCACACATGTAATCACACATGCTAGGCATGCACTCTACCACTGAGCTATACCCTCCCCCCAAAAAAGACTTACTTTTAAAGTCAAATTTATCTTCTCTCTTTCTAGACTTGGCTTTCTTGAAATATGCGGTGATTCTTAATTGTGTGCTCAGCTTTGTCAGTGTTATTACTGGTTAGACTGTCTTCCATTTCTCTTAAGGAGCCACATGGGGGTGAGGAGGGTGCTGCTTCACGTGTTACTGTTCACTGCTAGCCTGTTTGCAGTTAAAGCAGGGAAAGAGTAGGACATGACTCCCATCACTGCTGCTTGGCCAAGGGGGAAAGGGGCTGTGCAGGGGCCAGACCGATGGATTGTCACCGTTTTGATACTTCAATCTAATCTTGTTAGTGCTCCTGGTCTGCTGCTTCTAGCCTGCACCCTTTTGGGTATGGAATACCCTTTGTGCTATTCCTCACCTCCACAGCAGAACTCCTCATAGAAGAGTAGTTTACCTTCACTGTAGTCTACCTTTTCATCTAATCACTGCCTGTGGGAGAAAGCCTCTAAGAAAGGCAACAATTATCCCTGCCAGCTGGTGGACATGCCCTTGTGTAATCCCTTCCCCTAGAGGGTGGCTTGAATATGGAAAATGACAGAAGTGATGGGACTTCCAAGACTAGGTTATAAAGACGATTGTTCTGCCTAGGGTGCTGTCTTGTGAATAACTCACTCTTAGGGGAAAACCGGCTCCCAAGACAGGAGGCCTCCCTGTAGGGAGGCCCATGTCAAGGATCAAATTCTGCAAAGAACATGAGTGAGCTCAGAAACAAGTACCCTCCCCCGGCCCCGCCCCGACACACACTCAACCCAACCAAATGGAGCCTTCAGATGAGCCTGTAGCCCTGGCTGAATGCTCAATAGTATTCTAATAAAAGCTGAAGCGGAGGCACCCAGCTAGGCTGTGCTGATTTCTGATTCACAGAAACTAAAAGATAGTAAATTTTTCTGGTTTGTTTGTTTTAATTTTGAGGGGAGGTAATTAGGTTTATTTATTTATTTTTAATGAAGGTACTGGGGATTGAACCTAGGACCTCATGCATGCTAAGAATGCATTCTACCACTGAGATATACCGTCCCCCCATAAAAGTAGTTAAGGTTTTGGGAAATTGGTTATGCAGCAATAGATGACTTTCAAGCATTATGTTGGGAGAGGTTCTGAGAGGCAAGGTTGGTTGAGGCAGCCAGGATGTGGGAAGGTGAGAGACTGGGAGAGGGCAGCACAGGCATCAGGAGCTGCAGCCTGGAGTAGGATGCCTTGCCTCTGGACCCCATGCCATGAAGACCCAGTAGACACAGGGTTCACCTTTTCTAACTGGGCCTACAATCTGGAGCCATCCCTTGGCTTGAGGCAGATTCAGCTGCGTCACTTTATCCTGGAGCTGGGAGGAGTACCAGGGTGTCATTTCCTGGATTGCAGGGGATTTGTCATCAAGGACCCTGATGAGGTGGCTTGGCTCAGGGGCATCCTCCAGTACAAGTACCATATGGGTTCTGACCAGCTTAGTTGGGCCCTGCGCTATTATTACAACAAAGACATTCTGCACAACAGCAGCAGGGAATGGTTCACCTACAAGTTCAACTTCAGCAAACTGTTCCTGGTTAATTACCCTCTCCACGGGGTTGGCTGGGGCTGTGATACCTTGGAGCAGCTGCACAGCCCTTTCCACTTCCTTCCCTCGAGGACTCCCCCCCCCCTTCCCCAAGTGCTGTCGCCCACTCACCTCCGGCCTGCTCTACCTCCTCGTTCTCCTTCTCGGCTTTGGTGACCTTGACCACTAAGGCTCAGGCAGTGACTGTAGCAAAGGCCTTGCTGGCCCTGAGCCCCTTGGCCCCATCCCTGTGTGGCCTCTGGCAGCGTCTGGCTCCCCGCCATCCCCTCAGCTCTCAGCGGCTCTGCCAGAGCCCTGATGCCTGCTCACCTGACACACCCTCGCCCACCTGAGCCCTGTGTACCCCCGTGACTCCAGGAGACTCCTGCTTCTCCTTCAGCCCTGAGGGCATGAAACCTCGGGACAGACTCACACCCAAACCGTCTACAAGCACCCCAGGGGCCCTGCGCCCTCCTGCACTACCCTGGCGGGTGGTTCCCCAGCCCAGAGCCCTGACAAGTACCTGCTGCCGCCATGACACCCGGGAATCCCGCCGTCCCCTCCTCGGCCTCGTTCTCGTCCTCGTCCTCGACCTTGACCTTTCCTTCCTCCCCACTGACCTTGAAGCTCCAGCCGGGCTGGGCCGCGGGCACCCGGGAGCTGGGGAGAAGTCGGGAGCAGAGGCGCAGGGCTCGGTGGAGGCAGCGCGGGCCAGCGGGCTCAGGAGGAGGGGGCTGGTCCTCCCGCCCCGCAGCCGCAGGTCAGGGTGGAGCCTGTCTCTGAAGGCAAGTCAGAGGAGGTAGGGGGATGCAGAGGCGTTCAGGACGCCCCCTGCTCTACCTGCGCCCCCTAGGCCCGAGCTGGGCAGCCTGGGCCGCCCAGCGCATGGCCCTGAAGCTGCGCTTTAATGGGCGCTGGAGTGAAGGCAGGCCTGGACGATGTGGGACCCCCGCTGGGGGCCTCAAGGATGAGGGTGAGGACAAGAGGGAAAGACAAGAGGAGGCTAGGGGACCCCTCACTCTGAAGGTCCCAGCTCCCTCTGGAACATGCAGCCTCCAGGCTCCTTCTGATGCCTTAGCCTCCTCCTCTCCCCCATTCCCTGAAGGTGAGGGCAGCTCTCTAGTCTCTTCCCTGCCTCCTCTTTTCCCCTCCCCAAATTCAATATAAAACTTTCATTTGTTTATTTTTAATGGTGATGGTGGTAGGTGCCCAGGGCTGGAGCTGCCCCCCACCCCCAGGGTATCTAATCTCAGTACAAAGTGGTGATTGGGGGAGGTCAGGAGGCCACATCCATTCTGGGAAGTTTATCTTTGAATTGACCCTTTGGCTTCAACACCTAGGAACTTTTAAATTACAATTGCTTAGGAAGTAAAATCCTGTCTCCCTCTCAGCTCTCTGCCTCTTGTACCTTGTCCCCTCCCCCACCAGCCACCCACAACCCTACTCCTGCCTTCCCCACCCCTTCAGGGGCCATGAGTGCCTGGGTTTCTCTACAAGGTTGTAGGAGGGGAAGGTGGGGGGACAATTTTATGATGAACCAAAAATTCCATCGGGGTGGGAGTTGGAGGAGGGTGAGGTGTGCCACTTGTGGGCCACAAGTCTCTCAAAGTGCCCACAATCCCTCTCTCACTCCCCAACCCAACTCTGACCCAACCCTTTCACCCCCAGCTGCTCGTAGGACAGGCCCATGGGCAGGCAGATGGGAAGGGGGTCCCTGAAACCTCTCTGGAAGCCACCTCTGCATCTTAGTGGGGGAGATGGGGCTGTGGTCAAGGCTTATTCTGTACTGGAGACCTGACGTTGGGAGTGGGGGATAGTGGGGGTTGCTGGACTGTATTTAAAACAATAAAACTTTGGACCTTTGAGGGGAAAAAAGAATTATCTTGATTCTGGCCCACTAAGAAGTCCTTTTCTTGTTTTACAGGGTGGCTACATATTTGTTAATTTGTTGATAGATGTTTTCTATCATTTGTAAGTGATTTGGATGTTTGATGGTCAGTTCTATGTGTCAGCTTAAATAGGCTCAGTCCCCAATCAAACATGAAGGTAGGTGTTGCTATGAAGGTACTTTGTAGATGCGACCACAATCAGTTAACTTTAAGTAAGGGATATTATCCTAGAAAATCTGAGTAGGCCTGGTTCAATCAGTTGAAAGGCCTTTAGCACAGAGCTGAGGATTCCTTGAGGAAGAAATTCTGCCTGTGGACAGCAACTTCAGTCTGTGCCCAAGTGTTCCAGCCTGCCCTTCTTGATGGCCTTCCCTGTGGATTTTTTTTTTTAATGGAGGTACTGGGGACTGAACCCAGGACCTCACACATGCTAAGCATGTGGTCTACCACTGAGCTATACCCTCCCCCTGGCCTATGGATTTTGAACCATAGGCCCCCACAATTGCATAATCCAATCCCTTGCAATATCTCTTAAATATATATCTCCTACTGGTTCTGTTTCTTTGGTTGAACCCTGACTAATGCAGATTTTGATGCCTGGAAATGTGTGGTGTTGTAAGAAATACCTCCAAATGTGGAAGTGGCTTTGGAATTTTGTAATGGATAGTGTCTGGAAGAACTTTGAGGTGCATAATAGAAAAAAACCTAGCTTGCCTTGAACAGACTGTTAGTAGAAATATGAATGTTAACTCTGCTGGTGAGGGCTCAGAAGGAAGCGAGGAGCGCGGCAGGGGACACCTATGGCATCTTAGAGAAGCCGTATGGCATCACAGACAGGCTGTTGGTGGAAATGTGGATGTTATGGGTGCTGCTGGTACTGAGGGCTCAGAAGGAAATGAGGAGCGTGTTATTGGAAAATGAAAGAGTGGATTTTTTTTTATACAGTGGGAGAACTGAGACAGTTATGTGAAAAGCAGAATTTGTAATGATCAACTTGGGTATTTAGCTTTGTTGCCAAGTGTTGAAGGTGTGGTCTGGCTTCTTGCTGCCTACAGTAGAAGCTGAAAGGAAAGAGATTTAGACTTCTAACCTCCAGCACCATAAGATAATACATTTGTTATTTTAAGCCACTAAGTTTGTGGTAATTTGTTACAACAGCAATAAGAAATTAATACAGTATGAAAAAAAAGCCTGCAATGCATACTCAAGCTGTCCCCTTAAAACAGAAAAAAACCTTTGGTTTTTTACAGAGCTGAAAAAGAACTAGAACTGTGATCTCTAATTTGCCTTTTATAACGGGTCCCCCACTACCCTGCAGGGGGCCTTATTCCATACCATGTCACCTCATTCTCCTGCCTGTAGGATCTCCAAGTCCACTCAACTCTACACAAATCACCTCATTTAATCTTCACAACAGTCCTAGGAAGTATGGTCATCTCCATTATACAGATGAAGAAACGGAAGCAAAGAGAGGCGAAGTACCTTTTCCAAGGCCATGCATCTAATAAGAAGAAGATCCAAGATTTAAATGCAGGTTCTTAACCACTGTGCCATCTGTTAAATACAAATTGTTCTCTTCACACGCTTTCTTTAGTTTAAAAAATATTTGCTTGAACTATGGGATTCTGTAACAAGAATACATGTCAAAGGTTTAGGAACAAATACAACCAATATTTGTTATGCATTGAGCAACATTTGTTAACTGTGGGAGCGGACGTGCTCGGGGACGAGAGCAGCCCGTCAGCCTTGGGGTATCTGTCAGTGTGTCTCGCAGAGGGAGTGGAGGGCGTCAGGGAATCTATCAGGCTAGTAAGGAGGGCATCTTCTATGATAGGAAGTGAGAATGGAACCAAAGAAAGCCCCAAACGTCAGCATGCAATTGCTATCAGGCCACGGAAGCCATAGGACAGGTGAAGCTACCAGTTAGGAAGAAACCATGAGTCAGCGAGAGCCAGGGTAAGGGTGAGGTCATTTGCTCGTTGTGACAGGAGCAATAGAAGCAGTAGCCTTGTGCTTTCTGTCACCTGTCATGCTCGGTGAGGCCTGATGGGGCCCATGTCACACAAGTTTCTGGGTTCCTGTGAAGTAACTCACTCCACTCGGAGCAGCTGGAATTCTTGTCCCCCTTATTTCTATGTGTAACCTCACAGTTAACTCCCCCTTGCCGGAGATACTTGGTTAGTCTCTGTTCTTTACAATTCAGATAACTGAACGTCTTTTTCCATCCACGACAGGTGACCCCTGAAGAATTATCACGCTACAGCAGTCGGCACCTCCCTGGGGTCCAGGACACACGTGCCCACCACAGCCCAGTTCCCTCTAGGAACTGCCAAGTAAATGTGGCCACGTGTCCACTTTTGAGGTGACCTTCATGGAGATGACATGAAAATTACCTCCCTTCTTCCAACAAGCAGAGTACAATAAAATCAATGTGGTATAAGCTTTCTTAATTACAATCAAATCCCAGCCCTGTCTTCTTGAGGTTAACATCAGATCTCTTGATTAGAATTGGATTTTGAGTTTTCCTAAAACTCTTCAATCACAGCCAAGTCTGAGATTGTGTCATTTCAGTAGGTGGCTGGGCCCACCCATGACAAATTGATTTTTTTCTAATTCTCCCCAGCATTTAAACTTGTTGAAGTCTCATCTTTTTCCATTTTTCTCACCACAACCCAAGATTTTAAAATGTATTTAACATGACAACTCAGTATACACCTATATAAAAATACATTGAAAATAAAAGTTTCACCACACCCTAAAGTTTTCTATTCTTTTCCTTTAAAATTTTTGATCTTGTAAAATTAATAATAAAACTTTAAAACACACACACAAATGTTGGTCTTGACCCAATAATTTATATTATGATGTTTCATGACCCATAGTTTGAAAACTATTGGCCTGGCTTCTCCTTTCTTCAAAATGTCATTTCTTTACTCTGGTTCTTTCTTTTAACAGTCAAACAGTCTGCTCTCCACTTCCTCATCTCTCATTCACTCTTCAGTTGGCCACGTTTGGTCTCTGACCCTACCCTGCCCTGCAGCTGCCCTCACTGAGGGCTCTGACACCTTCTTATTGATAAACCCCCCATTTCCCAGGGCTTCTCTAACCTGGGTCCCCAGCATCCTCAAACCCAGCTGGCCACGCCCTCCTGGAAGCGCCGTCTTGCCCTGCCTTCCGGAGGCCTCCTGCATCCCTGCCAGTTAGTTCTCGAGATTCTCTTCCTCTCTCCTCTACGAGTCTCCCCAAGGCACTTCTCTTTTCTCACTTTATACCCTGTTCTTGGGTGGTCTCACTACTTCTCATGTGGGACACCTCAGCTGTCCCTGGCCCTTCTCTTCAGCTCAGTCTCTCTTCCTGAATCTGGTACAAATCATAGGCCACAGACTCTGATGTGAAAGTTTCCAAACTGGAAATTTTGCTCACTTGAAAACCCAAACATTTGAAACTCTGAAGCTTTTGTCTCCTTTTCTGCAGTGATATTTCTCGTCTGAAGTAATACATACCACTGAATGAAAGGGAGCGAGGGCAAAGGATTTAAAGTCTGTGTGTATATGTATGCCCATGTGTGGAGGGTGACAGTGGTGGGGAGCTTGAGTAATATTTGCAATGGACATTGTGGTTGATCCCCAGCATCCATTCCATACCTGATGATTAGCCCACGTTAGTGAGCAGCTTTTCCCTGATGACTGTTACTGCCCCAGGAGTGGACACACCAGTGACATTTGCCAGACAGCCTAAAGGAAAGGACTTATATCTCACACTTGGGTGGGGGAGGGCTTTCTCTTTCCTCTACTGGATGCGAAGAGAGAAGCATCCCCCAGTAGCTGCTGCCCCCATCTTTATACCATGAGGAAAACCATCCCAAGGACGAAACTCCACTCCAAGGAGGAAGGCTGAGCAGAACCATGGACAGAGCCTGGGTCCTTGTTGACATTATTGAGCTGCTGAATCAACGAACCTCAGAGCCCACCTACCTCAGGTTCTTTGTTACATTTCTTTACTTTCTTTTTCTTAAAAAATGAGGTTATATGTTACTTGTAGAAGCAAGTATCCTGATAGATTCAGTATCTCAAAATGTCACATCACACCTGAAGTCCAGACCCTGGACCCAGCTGCCAGCCAGGCCTTCCTCTTGGCTGTTTCATAGCATTTCACAATCAATAAGTCTAAAACTGACTTGGTTTTCTTGGGCCCCCACTTCCCCCTACTCCAATTTTCCCTGTTTCTGTGAATGGTCCCACCATCCTCCTAGTTGTGACTCCAAACCTTGGGTCATCTTTGCTATTTCCCTTTCCCTCACACTGACAATTCCTCCTTAGGAACTATAGATTCTACCCGCCTCAGTAGTTCTCACATCCATCCACTTCTTCACCCACCACCATCTCTCACATGTTTCACTGCAACAGTCTCTGAACTGGTCCTCCATCTTCTTCCAATTTTCTTTGCACAGCACAGCCAGAGTGATCTTTCTAAAATGCAGATCTGAATATCTCACCCTCCTGATTAAATCCTTTTCTTTCCCTTCTTAGAATAAATTCTGAATGCCTTCATATGGCATATAGGGCCCTCCATGACCTGGTCCTCATTTCATCTTTCCAACCTCAACACCATTGCTTCCTTTCTATCCTTCATCCCAGCATCATAGAACTACTTTCACTTTCCAAACTTACTCTCTCTTATCTCCAGGTTGACTCTTCTGCCTGGAAAGTCTTCTTCCTCTCCCTGATTCACCTGAATAACTCTTGCTCGTTCTCCAGTGCTCAGTGTGATAGTGCCTCCTTGGGGAAGCCATCCCTGCCCCAAAGCTGGGTTAGGTGCTCTTCTTCAAGTTTCCACAACACCATCTCCTTATCCCAGTCATAACACTCATCACGAGGTTGGAATTGTATGCTTGCCTGTCTCCCCCATCCCAGACCATGAGCTCTTTGAGTGCAGGGACTCTGGCTTACTCCCTGCACCTAGCACCACAATTGAGTGATAAAGATCATTCTAAATTCAGAAGCGGCTTTTAACTTGAAGGCAATGGTAGGATGGAGTAGAGTTGGAGGGCAGCATGGAAATAGCTATTTTCAAGCAGGGGTAAGGGTGGTGGTGGCAGAATCGGATCTGCTGGTTAAGTGTGTTGAATAGGTTTAGGTGGGTGGCAGGGCTAGGCCAGGGGAAGGTGACCACTGAGGCAGACAGTGTAACCCAGGTAAGAGATGACAGTGGCCCAGACTAGGGTGGTGGCAGTGGGGACAGGGAGAACCAGACAGACTTGAAAGAGTTATAAAGTAGAATTAACAGAATTGGGGGGTAGGCAAAGAAAAGAAAGGGGTATAAGATGAAGTGCGTTCTAATTTAGGCAACAGAGGTCCTGGTGGTGTCTTCCTCTAGGGTGGGGAATCCAGAAGGAAGAACATGATTCAGACAGGGGAGAGTGAGATGAGGGGCTCTGCTTTGGACATTCAGAGCTGCAGATGGGGACCAGAAGTTGTGAAGGGATGGACAGAAAGGTGGGAGAAAACCAGAAGGGTAGACAGAAGTCATAGATGCTGAGATAGTGGGAGTCAGAAAAAAAGGGACTTGAGACAAGGCGAAAATACTGCTGAGCCTCCTTTGCACAGGCGCTTCCACAGACACAGACATAAGTGCACTGGAGAGGGTCCTCTCTCTCTTTTTACTATTCCATGATTGTAAAAATTGAAGTATAATTGAATTACAATATTATATTAGTTTCAAGTGTACAACATAGTGATTCCATATTTTTATACATTACAAAATGATCACCGCTGGAGAGGGTTCTCTTGATAGCAGTTTTATTTAATTTAAAAGTGAAATTCAGACCCTGGCCCACTCACTAATCATTGGATCATGGCAGGAGTATACTTGTCTTGGGGATCATCAGCCGCTTACCAGGACAAGACATGGGGAACATATAGACTCTTACCAGGACAAGAAGTAGGGAGCATACAAATCATGTTTATGTGGGCATGGAGAAGCAGGGAGACACCCAGCTATAGTGCTGGGTAGGGCCTGGCCACAACCAGGGAAGGGGTGACTGGTGCCATCCCCTAGACACATGCGGAGAAGGAGGAGACTCATTCAGGACTGGTATTAGGGTTTGGGTTTAGAGGCCTAGGGCAGGGTCAGGGAGCTCTGGAACAATGAGATCAGTAGCTGTGAGTAGAAGATTTGTCCAGCTCACTGCGCTGCTCCTTCTGGGACTCTGTCACCACCTGCTGGGGGTGAGGCATGTGAAGGGTACAGACCATTCAGCACGCCCTCCTTCCAGCTCCTTGGCTGCATGGTGTCCCCTCTCCCTGGCATAACCAACTGAGGCTTCAGTCTATCCATTCACCTTATCCATCTCCCTGTTTCCCTCCCACTCCAAGAACCACTAACCAACAATACCATAAGATCAGCTGCAGCGAGGCTGGGGCTCAGAAATACTATGGGAAATGAGGAGGTCCTAGACTCAAGTGACCCATCTCACCTCCCCATCCTGGGTCTCAATGGTTTTGATCAGAACCATCTTCCGGCTGTGGCTCTCCTGGGGAGGCTCCACCTCAGGCACTAGAAAAATAAAAAGCAGCATGAGGGGTGTATGGGAGGAAGCTTGGGATTTCTCTTAAAGCCCTCATTCTCTCTGGGAGGGGACGGGAGAAGAGGGGCAGGGCCTGAGGAAGGGGGCGAGTGTAGACCAGGACTCTGTAGTTCACAGAGAGAACGTATCCCTGAGCAGAGCCATACCAAGAGTCCAGTCAGGGCAGAAATGAACAAGGGAACAGACAGGTTGGAAGCAAGACTTGGGAGACTCACCAGTCGTCTTTACACTTAAGGATGCAAAGGAATGGACTGGCACGGAGATCCTGGGGGTGAAGCATGTGGTCAGCTACTCCTCCAGGCCCCTGGCCTCTACCCCTCCTCCTCCGTCTCACATCCAGTCCAGACAACGCCCCGCCCCGCCCCTCACCGGCTCTCCTCGCCCTCCAGCAGCTTCCGGTAGGTGGCGATCTCGATGTCCAGGGCCATCTTGACGTTAAGGAGCTCCTGGTACTCTCGCAGGTGTCGCGCCATCTCCTCCTTTAGCTGTCGCAGCTCTTCCTCGAGCCGCGCGGCGCCCGCCTGGTACCCACCGGCCTCCAGGGCAAACTGCTCTTCCAGCTCTCGCAGCTGTCTGAGCAGCGCCTCGTTCTGGGGGTTGTGGGGGAAGTGGGGGTCAATGGGGGAGCAGCCTTCAACCTCCACCCCCCTGGGCCGGGGCGCACAGCCTGGTGCTCACTGTGCCGCGAAGCCCGTCCACTTCGCACGTCAGACTCTGGATCTGGCGTCGGGACTCATTCATCTCCTGCTTG
Organism: Camelus dromedarius; assembly: GCF_036321535.1. Taxonomy (NCBI): domain Eukaryota; kingdom Metazoa; phylum Chordata; class Mammalia; order Artiodactyla; family Camelidae; genus Camelus; species Camelus dromedarius. The sequence goes on along the minus strand of NC_087446.1, from coordinate 53,304,531 downwards.
GCCTGGCGCAGGGCCTCATGGTTCCGGTTGGCGGCGTACGACAGGTCCGCGTACTAGGGCGTGGGGGGCAACCCGGGAGTGAGCGGACCAGATGCACTCTCCCTCCAGCGCCCTACCCTTCCAGGCCCTCCCAAAACCCTCCCGTGATCTTGTACCTTGGACTTGTACCATTCTTCTGCCTCCTGCAGGTTCTTCGCCGCGATGCTCTCGTACTGGGCACGGATGTCCCTCAGCGCTGCCGTCAGCTCGGGCTTCACGGTCGCCTCCACCTCGACCTGCTGCACCTGCTGGCTCTCCACGCTCACCTGCAGGTCTCTTAGCTCCTGCCGCCCAGGGCAAAGAGATGTCCAGTTCACCACACATATCCCACGCGGGCGGCGCAGTTGGTGCACGAAAAAGAAGAAACGCTTAAATGAACAGAAGGGGGCGCCAGAGAGTGCGGCGCGCGGAGGCCTGCGAGGCCTGTGCCCCGCCGCCTCTAAGCCCCCGGCCAGATTACAGGGATGCAGCTCTGCTGCTCGCCACCAGGTGGCGCAGGGGTGGAAGTCAAACCACCTGTAGAGGGGGTTTCTCACTAATCTTCCTCAGCTATTCCTCGGCTCCACTTGCCAGTCTTCCCAGAGATTGTCTCCTAGCTCCGAGACCACCCCCAACGTCCAAAGCTTCCCCTGACACCCGGGTCCACCCACCTCCTCGTGCAGCTTCTTGAGAAATTCAATCTCATCCATCAAAGACTCAATCTTGCGCTCCAGCTCCAGGCGGGACAGGGTGGCATCGTCCACGTCCTTCATGGGGTGGCAGTAGGGGTTGAGAGCAGGGAGGGGCTGCTTAGGCCGAGGAAGAGCCTGGCCCTCCCTGTCTGCCTTTGGAGGCATCTGGTCGCCTCCCTGCGCCCACAAAGGCCTCCATGGGTACACAGTCCCGGGTAGGGGTGAGGAGATGGAGCTCGACGTGGGGCCCCAGCTCACCTTGCGGAAGAGCACGAGGTTGTGCTCCGCGTCCTCCCGCTTGCGCGTCTCCTCCTCCAGCCTGGTGGGAAGAGTGAGCAGAAGCTGAACTGCAGGGTCGCTGCCCAGTCTTCGGATCGCTACCCCCACGATCTGGGCTAGAGGCTGCTACTGCCCAGGACTCTGGGGAGGGGTCTTCAGGCTGCCAAATGGGCTTACCCAGTTTTCTCTTCAGTCGGCTGGGAGCTGAGATGGGGCAACTTTATACCCAGGGGAGACATAGTAACCCCTCCTCCCTTACCTCCCCAGAGACTCAGTTAAGTGCTACAGGGAGGGCAGGGGGTGGATTGAAGCCCACGGGAGAGGATGCTGCCTGAACACGCCCTAGGAGCCACTCCCTCCGGCGGCTGGTGGGGAGGGGAGAGGAGCGCAGAGCAGCCGCCTTGACGGCCACCGCCCAGCCCTGGTCCTGCCCCCTGACCTCTGCTTGAGTGCTGCCAGGTCCTCCGCCAGCCCGTCGCGCTCCACCTGCACCCGGTCGCGCTCGCGGCCCAGCAGCTCTAGCTCCCTCCGCAGCTCCCGCAGCTCCTGCTGGCACAGCTGGTCGGCGCGCGCCGGCTCCTGGCCTCGGGCCTGGCTCAGCTCCCCGCGCAAGGCCGCGTTCTGCTGCTCCAGGAAGCGCACCTTTTCAATAAAGTTGGCGAAGCGGTCGTTGAGCTCCTGCAGCTCCTGCTTCTCGTTGCTGCGTGTGGCCAGGAACTCCTGGTTGAGGGCCTCGGCCATGGAGAAGTCGAGGCGCTCCGAGGGCAGGCGCAGGAGGGCGCCCGCACCCGCCCGGGTACCGCGGAAGCTGCCCAGGCGCACGGAGGAGCCGGGGGACGCCGAGCCCAGCAGGCGGCTGCTGGAGAAGCGGGAGCTGGATAAGTAGGAGAAAGCCCCAGGGGACAGTGAGGGCTGTGGCCCAAAGGTGCGGCGGTAGGAGGTGGAAGTGATGCTGGACCGGAGGCCCGACGGGTGGCTCATGGCGGCTAGGATGGGCAGTGACCGTTGGCAGACCTGGTCCGGGCGCTGGGAAGGAGCCGGGGACCGCTGCGAGGCGGCTTTATAGCCCTGCGGGCTCAGCGGGGGCATGGGCAGCTCCTCCCACTGGCCTGACAGTGGGGCTATGTGGGGAGGGGGACGCCCCACCCCTGCGGAGCAGCAGGAGCGACACACCCTCCCTCCCTGTTTGCTGGCGCCCTGCCCACTTGATTCCCCCTGTTGCTGGCAGTGAAGGAAGCAGGGATGGAGACCACAGGCCACAGGCAGGCCGGGGTTTGGGGGTCAGCAGCAAGCATCCAAATTTGGAGCCTAGGGCGGGAGGGCCTGACTTGAGCTGGAGTCCCTGCCTGAAAGAGCTGGTAAAAATTGGGGGGTAGGAAGACTGGAGGTTAAAGGGCAGCCTTCTGGCACGAATCTGGAGGAGGTGGCCCAGGTGGATGGAGAATTGTTCTGGCTTAGGCCAGAGAGCCTGTGCCTCCATGTGTCCCCTGAAGGCTAGGCTCTGCTTTTCAACTGCTGTCAGCTACCCTGTCACCACACCCAGAGAGATTTGGGGGCCAGGAAGTCAGAGGCAGCTGAGGTGGGTGAGGAATGGCTGATCTCTCTGGAATCCCCAGGGCTCTGTGAAGGGTTGCTGCCTGGCGCCAGCTCTGCTGCTAATGGACTGGCTTCTTCCCTTCCCCCTCCCCTGGACACTTGGCCAGGGGGTTGCCTGCTGATGTCTCAGCCTTAAAGACACAGATTTCAAATGTACCCTCAGGCCCCAACAAAGTGGGTGGACACATCAGATGGGGCTGAGGGGGACTGGGCCCAGCTCTGGGTCCCACTTGTATCCGTGCCCTGACAGGGGGAGGATGAGCGAGTGAGCTAGTGTGTACTGTCTGCCTTTACTGGAGTCTCCCTTCCCCCAACCAACCGCTACTCAGTCACCGACCTTATGGGAACCAGGGCAATTCCTGAGGTAGGAAGGGGAGGGGGCTGAGGGGCGGCAGCTGCTGCCAAGGCTGAGAGATGGATGCACTGGCAGGAACCGGTTTCCAGTACTGAGGAGTTGCAGGTACCCAGGGGTGGGCGGGGCTGGATGGGAAGAGAAGGGGAAAGAGAAGGTACCCATCCCCAATAGTTCAGGGACCGAAAGAGAAGAAAGGAGGCCCAGAAAATCCACAAGCCTGTGTACACAAGCAGATGCATATGCGTAACAGCACTGTATGCCTGTGTGTGCACACATTAGACACACAAACAACCACACATCCCTCTGTACCCTCTCCCCCCCCCCACCCATTTAGCAGGGAGGCTGAGATCTGGCCTTTGCATGTCAAATGGCTTCCAGAATGCAGGCACAGGCTGCCCAGGAGAAGAGAGAGACAGCTTGGATGGTCTGCAGGATCCGGGGTGCTGAGGCCTGTTGGGCTTGCCAGGGACTCTTGGGCTCTCCGGTAAGGACAGGTCCACCTCGGACTGGCCCTGAGGATGAGAGCTGGGCATCTGGGGAAACAGGATGGGGACTCCAGGCTGGATCTCTGGCTGAGGGGGTGAGGAGGGCGGCTCCCTGGCTGGCCATCTCCCCAGCATTGCAGGGCAGGGGAGCCTCCCCACTCTTTGTGTGTCCTCTGAGATGGGCCAACGCCCTCCTGCTCACATCCCTACCGCCTTCCTCTCCTCTCCAGGCCCCTCCTTCCTTCCGGGCTATTAGTCTCTCCCTGCACAGCTGCCAGGTCCCTCTCCTTGATGAGTCTGGTTTGGTTGCCAGGGGAATGGGAAGAAGGAGGATGGGAGAGAGGGGATGGGATGGATAAACCAGGGCCTGTCCCCACTAACTCTTGGAAGTGGGGAGAGGTAGGGCTCTGCCTGGCCTGGGGTCTGGGGGCTTGATAGGTATGAGGAGGGGGCCAGGGAGCCCTGGTACTTTCTGCTGCAGCCCTGAGCTCTGAGCTCCAGCTGCCATTGGCCTGGAGCCCCATCAACTCCAGCCTAGGCCCTGCCCTGCCCTTGCCTGTTATCCTCTGGGAACAAGCTGGGAGTATGAGCTGGTACTGTTTGAAGAGGGGCAGTCAAAGCCTTGGGAGGACCAGCTCAGGTTTATCTTTATAGGGAGCTGCTGGTAGACCTGGACCTTTCACAATATAGGCCCCTCGGGCTAGTCTGGGGAGTTACCAGTAGGGTTTCTGTCCCCTCTCCTGCTTAAGCTCCCAGCTCACCACCCAGTGATATTGTCAGCCCTCAAGGGCAGAGAGGATCTGGACTATTGTTCCCTCTAAGAGCAGGGCTGGACCAGGGTGGCAGGAGCCCAGTACTTCCTGGCTAATGGAGGGAGAGGGGGTGGCTTCACCCTTCCACAATGCAATGGCAAACAGTATACTGATAAAGACACGGACTCTGGACAGATTGCCTAGGTTTGATCACAGCTCCTCAACTTAATTAGCTGAATGCTTTGAGTTTGGTTGAATGATTTAACCTCTATTCACCTCATTTTCTTTATCCACCAGTGGGGATGATAACAACAGGACCTACCCCATAGTATTGGAGGAGTAAATGAGTTCCAATATGGGAAGCACTTAGGGCTTGGCACATAACATGTGCTATATAGGTATTAGCCAGTGTTATTATTCCCCCTCCTCCATCTGCTGCCCTTGGCTGCTCTGGTGAAGGCTCAGAGAGTTATGACAATTGGATGCATTCAGAGGTTTGCAAGGCAGGTGAGCAGCGAAGTTTAGGTTACTGGCAAGAGAGCTGCGAAATGACAGGTCATGGACTCAAAGTTGAATGAGGAGGGATGTGTAGGCAAAAGAGGGTGGGATATTGGGATACTGAGAGAGTAAAGAGGTCTATAGCTGGACGTCCAGGCAAGGCCAAAGAACAATCACAGTACAAAGGAATTACAAGAGGCACTGAGAGGGTAGGAAGTTGTTTTCAGAGAGCAGGGTGTACGAACTCGCGATTCTGGAGCTGGGGTATTCAAAGATGATGATTTTCAGAGTGTTTCTAAGGGAGTGGGCAGCTGAGGCTGAGGTGGAAGGATGGAAAAGGTCATGGGAGAAGAGATCAAGCCACCAGACTGGGCACCTACTAGCTGTGTGACCCTGGGCCACTTACTTGTCCTCTCTGAGCTTCACTTTCTTCATCTGTAAGAGAAGATGACACCTTCCTCCCAGAGATGTGGTGAGATCTAAATGAGATAATGTACACAAAGCAATAAGCAGGTTGTGAGGCTCATAGTAGGTATTCAACACTGCTGATTTCCTTCTTCCCCTCCCATGTGACAGAGAGGAAACAGACACGGAGGAGCAATGATAAAACCTTATTACTTGTAACAATCTGTCAGCTGGGGCCTCCTGCCTCTTGAGATCTAGGAGTGGCTCAACCTCCATTCTGCATCCTGGGGAAAGCCCAAAGTCCTCCCCCAAGACCTCTGTGCCTTTATGTTGCTTCTTCTTTACATCCCTAGCTCCAAGTCCCTGCTGTCTCTGAATTGACTGACTTTACAGTGACTCTCCAGTGTCCTGGATGTGGAACTCAGCACTGTCCCTTGGTTCCTGTGGTCCCCTTTCCATCACTAAGCAGGGTCTGAGGCTCGGGTTGTGCAGTGAGCAAATTTCGACTCCCTCTCCAAGAAGACGTGGCCCAGCTGGTCAGTCCCTGCTGATGTTCTGGGCTCTGGGCATGCAAGAGCTAAGATGAGCCCAAGCCAGAAGGAGTCCAGCTCCATTCAAGGTGGGCTCTCCCAGGCTGGTCTGGCTGCAGGGTCCCCTCTGAAAGAGTGGCTCCACCAGAGTAGAATACTTTCCCCATTATCTCCATTTTGGGGATCCACTCCTCCCAGATAGGGAGAACCATGGGTATCTTTTCCATCTCATCACTTCTCTCACTGTATCCTACAGTAATAGTTAACATGTCCTATGTGCCAAACACTATGCTAAGAATTTTACATGTATTATCACTTTTAACCCTCACAATAACCCTATGAAATAGGTACTACTAATATTCCCACTTTACAGTTGAAGAAATTGAGGCACAGAGAGGTTAAGCAACTTGCCCAAGGTCACACAGCTAGTAAACTAGTAATCTGTTTATATGTCTGATTCTCCTGCTCCCTGACAATATACTCTTTGAGGGCAGCGGTCAAGTCTAATTCCCCTTTGTGTTTGTGGTGTCCATCACAGGACCTCAGTCAAATAAGTGTTGGTTAAACTGGAATGAACCCAGAGGCACCTGAAAACAAATCTTTCCCATGGGTGTCAGGTCTGGAAAATAGAGGTGTGTTGCTGCCACCTTCTGGTCAGAATCTAGAATGACAAATCTGCAGTCTGAATCCATCCATGTTTATTGGGTTTAAGACTCAAAGCTCAGGAACATTGTAATTTGGGGGATGCTCCAAAATTTATAATGACCTCCTTTTTAAAGATGAGGAGAATTATCCAAGGGTGTGTAAAATAGATTAGCAGTACTTGTATTAGGAGGTCTGAGCCCTGATTTCTTTCTTCCCCTGGGCCCTTGGAGCCTCCTCTGCACCCCAGAAGCCAAAAGCCAGGGAAGTAGGCAAATTCTGTCCTCAACTTCCCCCCACACCCTCTACTCCAACCACAGTCTCAAGTCCCACCCTCACTGTAAAACTGCATCTCCATCTGCCTGCCAGGCTTTCCAACCAGCTACCCACCTCAACTGGAGAACAGGAGAGGAGTTTATGGCTACAGAATGCTAAGGGAAGCTTCTTTCTCATGGGGTGGCCTAGCGACCTGACTCAGAATCACCTGGGGGCTTATTAAAAGGCAGATTCTAATGCTCCTACCAGATCTTCTGAATCTCTAGAATTCTGCATTTTAACACACTTCTGACATGATTTTTAATGTACATGAAAATTTGAGCATACCTGGATTAAGATTTTTTTCTTTAAATTGTCCATCTTTCCCGCATTTTTTTTTTTGATTTTCAAACCCAGAGAATACTTGAAAAATGCTGCTATGGGCACAATATACCCTTCAATATACCCTTCTCCTGGGATATAACAATGATCAATTGATAATATTTTGCCACAATTCCTTTGAAAGTAAGTTCCAGACATCATGATATTTCACCCCTAAGCACTTCAGCATGCATTTTCTAGGAACAAGAACATTTTCCTACATAACCACAGTACTGTTAATCCACCCAGGAAATTTAACATTGATACAAAAATATTATCCAATATATAATCTGTGTTCAAATCCTCCCCACTATGGTCCCAATGTCTTTCATAATTATTTCCCCCTAATCCAGGATTCAAAGATGAAGAATTGTATTTGGTTGTCACCTGGGCAGGGGTAAGGCTGGGATGAGGTTGGCATGTTTGAGGAACTGGAAAAAGCTGAGGCTGGAGTGAGGCAGGTGAGGAGGAGAGAAGGAAAGATGAGGTTAGAGGAGAGGGAAGGAGTTGGGCATCGGGCATTGTAAACCAGAGGAAAGACTTATTTCAAACGCAATGAAAAGCCATCGGAGGGTTTTAATCAGGGGAATGACTTGATCTAGTTTATAACTTTATAACTTTTAAAAGTTCAATCTGAAGGCACTTTCGTATTTGGGACATTCTATAAGACAATTCCTAGACTCTTTAAGAAGTTGGAGCCATTTTTTAAAAAGTGGACTTATTAGTTTCCAAGGGAATGTCATAAGACATTACCACAAACTTGGTGGCTTAAAACAACAGAAATTTATTCTTTCATATTTCTGGAGGCTGAAAGTCCAGAATCAAGATGTTGGCAGGGCACACTCCCAAATGCTTTAGGGGAGACTCATTCCTTGCCTCTTCCAGATTCTGGTGGCTCCAGGCACCCCTTGGCTATGTAACTCTAATCTCTGCCTTTGCCTTCACACAGCCTTCTCCTCTCCTGTCTGTCTCCTCTTTCCTTCCTATAAAGACACTTGTCATTGGATTGAGGGGCCCAGGTAACACAGGGTGATCTCAAGGTCCTTAATCACATCCTGCAAAGACCCTTTTCCAAATAAGATCACATACACTGGTTCTGGGATGTGGACATATGTTTTGGGGGCCACCATTCAATGCACTGCAGTGGGAGACTGTTCTAGACAAGAGACTAAGAGATATAACAACTAAACTCAATGTTCAAACTTAAATTGGATCCTGGATTTGAAGGAGAAAAAGGCTACTGGAGAAATTTGTGTATTCTATGCTATGGAATGATTATTCTTGTTCTGAGGTGTAAAGATGGGAAAGTGGTTGCGTAAGAGAATGTTCTTGTTCTTAGGAGGGCCTGCGGGAGCATTTGCGGGCGAAGTGTCATGATGTCCATGACCTTCTTTCTAGTGAGTCAGTCCCATCGTCCTTGATGTCGTTATGGTGTGAGGCAGTGGCTCTGGCTGCTGGGTCAGTGCGACCGAGAAGGAGCATTTGCGGAGTTAGTCACACCACTTATCAGAATAGAGCCCAGGCTTCTTATCCTGCTCTTCACTTGACTCTGCAGGTCTCTCTTAAGAGACTGTGCCTGATACGGGTTTGTCCCCCAAACCCCATGTTGTTAGCGGATATGCTCAGCCCTGCTCCTGGGGGGTTGCACAGTTGGAGACCTGGAGCCAGAACTTCCCTTCCCCTCAGCCTGTGGTCTGGCATTGAGTTGGCTTTGCCCATCACACATGAGTACATATGGTCTCCTGACTGACCAATCTCATTTCCTAGCAGCTCCCCTTTGGGCTCTATGCCTTTCAGAGATGGAGTTTACTATTGGCTGGTCACTCACTGGCCAGTAGGTCCCTGCCTGGTGGGGAGGCAGGGCCATCCCAGGTGAAAGGATGAGGGAGGGGCATGGCAGAGGACTCTTCTCCCTGGCCAGCTGGTAATGAGCCCTGTAGTCTTGAGCAAGTCCCCTCTTTGGTCTGAGGGTGCAGTCAGTATGAACATTCTGTGCCAAGTTTCTAAGACCTTGAGGGATGGCTGGGGTTTGGATGGCTGAACTCCAGGGGGCACGATGGAGACAAGGGAGCCCTAGTCAGGGCCTGACGGGGGCCCAAGAGGCCTGTGGGGAACTGTGGGAATATTAAGTTGGTGGGACTGGTGTATGGAGGAGGGGTGGCAAAGCCAGGCAGAGGGGATTACACTTGAGATGTTGCAAGGAAAGGGCAGCTAACTACAAACCAAGAAAACTGGCCTGAGGTTTGGGCCAGTCTCTGGGCTTTGCTTTCCTCATTGGTAAAATAAAGGCGTTGGGTGAAATGATCTCTCATGTTCTTTCCAGGCATGTAGGTTGTTGAGTAGGGGGCTCAGGTAATAAAAAACACCTGTGATCTCATTCCCTGATGAAGGATCCATTTTCAGCATGGACGACAGTCAGAGGGTCCGAGGAGGGCTGTGATATTCTCCCTCACCCCCAGCTCTCTGTTTACTGGTATTACCCAGGAGGAGGTACAGACCTTATGCTGACCCTCCTGGCAGACTACCTCCCTCCACATAACGTCTGTAAGCCTCTCAGCTTGGAACCCCAGAAGGTTAGACCAGGTGGGAAACTCTGGGATCACTCAGGTACCACCCCACAACCTCTGCATTTTCCTGATGGAGATGCTGAGATGGGAGGTGGTAGTTACAATTCTGTGGGCTGTGAAGACACAGGCCCCTGCTCTCGGCCCCAGCAAGAGCCTGGTCAACCCCTCCCTACCCAGGTAGGGGCTTGAGCACATGCGTATGCCTGAGCTGAGACAGGACAGCTGCCAGGAGGCTCTTTTCTGCAATCATGACACTCTGCCATCCATCTGACCCCACCTCCTGCAGGGAGAAGCTGGGAGGCAGTTGAACAGACAAGTTCAAAGAATCTGATGCCCTACAAACTGCCCTGCCTACCCTCTGCCTGCAGGCTGCACAGCTGCTGATCTGACAGCTGGGCCCAGATGGGTCATAGCTTTCGGGGCCTGCGGTTCTCCCAGCCTTCAAGGGCCAATTACCAGCATCTGTGAAACGCTGTCTCGCTCTCCAGGTGATTTCTCTCAGCAGCACGCTGCTGTGCTGGCACCTGGCTGGAGAGAAGGGAAGATGGGGAAGGGGGAGATGAGTGGGAGAGAGAGGGAAAGGAGAAGTGGAAATGGAGGGAGGGGAAGAGGAGGGCAGGGTAGAGAGGGGAGCAGAGGGGAAGAGTAGAAGAAACCAAATGGGCCAGAGAAAAGCCCCTCAGGCTTTTTCTTCTCAAGGACCCAAGGCCGCCCCACCACACAGGGGAACAACCAGTCAAATGACCTCCTATTCACACGTTGGATCCCCCAGAATCTGGTCTGGTTCTTGTCCCAAAAGTCCCCCAGAACCACCCACTTGTCTACAAGGGCAGCTTAAAGCTCCTTAGGCCTTGGAAGATTTGGAATGGCCTGGGGTCGGGCTCCTGGCTGGGCTTCCTGGGAGATGATTCTTCCAGAGTGGGCCTCCTTGCTCCTCTCTGTCAGAAGATACCTGTGTCTTCTGATCTGCAGATCAGACTACAGCTCCATTCTCTGCCACATGTAAAAGGGAAGAAGTTACATTTTTCCAGCCTACAGATGTTCTCTGTGTACTTTCAATTTTGGGGTTAAGTTCAGCCAAGACTCCTGGAAAGACTGAAAGGAAGCAGCAGATCAGTTTTGTTGACCAGGCACTGCAGACAGAGGAAGGTCAAAACCCAAGAAAAGGAAGGGGGGTGTGGAATCTTCACTCCCCCAGGACAGTGTACTGGGAAGGGGACGATACAATTTTAGAAGGGTCTTAATATTTTTATTATTATTATTTTTCTAAATTCTATGAACTATTGCATAAGCTTTTATATTAAAATGCTTTTGCCAGGAAAAAATAGAAAACCCAACCCAAAATGACCTAAACAATAAAAGGATTATAACTTCACATAATGAAAAATCCAGAGGCAGAGAAGTTTCAGGACTAATTCATTCGGGGGCTCAACATCCTATCAAGGACCAGGTTCTTTGCATCTTTCTGCTCTGTCAGGCTTGGAGTGCTAGCTTTTGTCATCATGTGTGCTCCCTCTTGGTAATAAGATGACTGCTGCAACTTCAGATATCATGTGCTCACAAAATGTCAAAAGTTGCAAAAGAGAAAATCCTTTCCCTGTGTTCCCTTTTAAAAGCAAGGAAATTCTTCCAAGAACACGTTCCCCCACCAACCGCCATCCAGCAGATATCACCTCACCTCTCATTTCCATAACTGAATCACATGCTGGTTCCTTAACCACTCCTGGCAAGAGAAGTGGAATTACCTTGATCAGTTTAGACTAAGATTCACCCTGGAGGTGGAGAGACCCAACCTCCCCTGATGCACATAGGTGTCCAACACCAGAGCAGAAGTGGGTTGCGTTGGTAGAAAAAACCATCAGCTGGGAATGGCTTTGGGGTAAATATGTATTAGTGGCTACCACACGTGCCCGCCTCTTCTGACATGTGGCATATACTGCCTTGAATTAGGACTGTGCTTATGTGATCTGTCTCTACGATCAAAGAGGGACAAAAAAAGCTAACTGTATTCTCTGGAGAACTCAAAACAGTGACTTGCACCAAAATATATTCTCTAAAAATAATTAAATTTAAAAACTGTAATAACTGTTATAATGTATAATTGGACATGACCTACCATGCCCACGTCAAGGGGCATTTCAGCATTAGTTTGCTGTTGGGCTAGACATCTCCTGTGAGTCAAATGAGATATTTGATAAGAACAGAGTGGGGGAGTGGTGAAGGGTGACAGCAGTGAGATTGTATTTATACCCACCTCCCCAATGAATTAACTTGTGAATGTAAACAAAACTCCTGTGTAATTAGAAGTGCTTTATATTCCATTCTCGTTTTTAAAAGAGAGAGAAAAAGAAATCTTCTGGTGGTGAGACAAGTGTTTAAAAGCATTTTCTGTATTATGACTAAAGGAGACATGTCTCTAGTTCTGTGAGGTTCATTGCTGCTGAGTAGTTCTCTCCGGCCGCAGAATCAGAGGGAGCGTTACAGGAGGAGGAGGAAATACTGTTTTTCCAGAGCCTGCTCAGGGCTGACAAACTCAGGGACACCAGGCTCTTAGAATGAATGGGGCAGTGACAGGCTAATGAGATGTCTGCAAAAGGGACTTTCTCCACCCTAACTCACTGGGCGTTTTTCCTTCACTTTCTGCTGGCCTGTGTCTCTTAGACGGACGCCCTGGCATTGGGCTCCAGGAGCCATCTGCCTGGGTCATCTCTGCCAGCTTCACCTCGTGGCCTTAGCTGACAGAAGCTGACCATCCTGGCCCCAGTGCTTAGGGAAGCAATGCTCCAGGTGCGAGCTGTCCTGTCTGCCCAGAGGCTGCTGTCTTGTCAGCAAGAGCCCAGGTAGGTGGTAGCAGCTACCCTCCAAGGACAGACACCGTATCTCTATGATCTGAGAATTGATTCACTGAGTTCAGAGGGGGGCCTGAACAAAAAAGCCCCCTCTCACTAGGGAAGCTACAGCCTGGATAGTGGGGACCAGCTGGCTTTGCCCATCTGGATCAGTGTGCTGCCACCTTGTCCCAGGAACGGGGCTCCTGGGAGGTGATCTGGCAATAGCACGAGATCTCCTTTCTCTGATGGTGGCTCCACCCAGTGCTCTAAGCAAAGGCTGGCCTCTATGGCCCTTCACCCCAAGGACTGGAAAGGCAGCTACAACTTCCTCTGGAGCTGCTTGGAGGCTGCTCAGCAGAGTGGAGTGCCGGCTTTGGAGTCAGAGTTCTGGGGTCAAATTTCAATTGGGCCACTTGTTCTGTAGCCTTAGGCCAGATGCTTAATCTTGCCAACCTTTGATTTCCTCAGCTGTGGAAACGGGTGTGACAAGATCACCTCACGCGTGTTGTGAAGATCATCAAACACCCAAGATGTGAAAGGGCGTTCCTCCCCTTCCCCCCACAACCCCACTCAGGGCTCCCACACACCTTCCAGAAGTCAGAGGCCTGAAGGTAGGCTCCCTCCAAGCTCAACCTCACCTGGGCCACCCCTGGCCTGACAGTGGGCTGTTCAGCAGACTTTCACTGGAGCAGAGGCATCTCCCAGCTGCTTCCCAAACACTTAGGACGACAGGTAGACCTCACAGCCATTCTCTCTCACCTCAACTCAAAGCAGCTCTGCTGGGGTGCTCGCTGGACTCTCCTACTGGCCAGCAGCCTCCGTGGGGTGGAAGCAGACTGTTCTACCCGTCAGGTCAGGTGAGGGCAGCCTATAAGCTGCACAGCCAGAATCTGGGGCTCCAGCCAATCCTGACAGTGCACCCTCCTAGGCTTTCTTTCTCCATTTATCCCCATCAAGCCTCAGCAGCATCAGCAATGGCTGCAGTTCTGAGCCCAGATTTTCCATTTGCGCTCAAGGGCAGATCAGATGATTGTCAGCCACAAAGCAATGACCTAGACCTTGGGGTATATTTGTTCTTGCTGCAGGCTAACTTCTATTCCCTCTCTCGCCAGCACAGGAGGGGGAAGTCATCACTGCAAGGACAGATCCCTCCCCAACCTCTGGCACTTTGCTTTTCCAATTCCCCAGGCTCTGTACCACAGGAATACTTTTTCTCAGCTAAACTCTTCTCTCACCTTTTCACCCCCACACCTTTGCAGCTGCTTAAATGTTTCCAACCCTTTCACATCTTGGCACATGAAGATAATTCACCTGTGTAAGACTAACTGAGTTAATTGGAGGGGCTTGTGCCTGGGCAGGGATGGCTGGCCTTGGGGATGGAGACTCTCCAGGTTCCACAAGGCTGTTCTGAAAATTGAGGGATTATAATCGGCAAGCCCTGAATTCTATTTTCAGGGCACCCCGCTTGGGACCTGCTGCCTCAGAAAATGGACCTTTCAGGTACTGTCAGGCATTATGCTCAGCTGAAGCTGGATGATTCTCGTCCGTTCCTTCTCATATACAAATGTCCCGTTTCCTCCAGTGCTTGCACTGTGGCAATCACCAGATAGCCCAGGTTGGGAAGGTCTCTGAGTACAGCTCAGGTGGCCAGCCTTTCCAAGGTTCATTTTCACCCCAGACCTCTGCATGCTCAGGCTGAGAAGGAACATGGCCCATCATTCTGAGTAGCAATAGCTGGTTTTGCACTCAAGGATGAGGCTGGGCCTTGCTCTGAAGGGCGTAAGACTATGGATGCTCTCACAATGAATGCTGCAAGACCCTTCCAAGCAAAGTCAAAGCAGCTCAGGTTGGAAGCTATGCTGTGCTCCAAGACAGAATGTGCATTTTAAAAATTATCTCCCTGAAGATTAAGGGAGTGGAGGTGAGCAATGGGTAAGGGGTGAAAACACCATTGGGAAAAGAGATGGTAACTGAGCGCCATCGGGTAAGCTCAGCCATGGAGCAAAGGTGAGTAGGCCTGCAGCTCTGCACCCACCACCTCCTGCCACGTGTTTGGCCTTCCCACCCAGACCGGCCCTCAGGCACAACTCACTCCTCCCTTCTGCATGACCTGGCCCTCTGATCATCGATGTCCTTTTCCATTATTCAGTTCAACTCTATACGGCCACACCACTGTACCTGCACACCAATCACCAAGCTCTCCAGCCACCCACATTCATGTGCATTCTTCCCCCATCCTCATCTTCTCAGAGTTGCCCCCTGCCCCCTCAAGAACCACACTCCACGCTGCTTCCCGTAGGTGCTCGGAAGAGGGTCCCAATCAGGGAACTCTCCTCTCTTCAATCTTTCCACACATATACTCCAATTTTCCTTATTAATCCCCTACTTCAAAGATTCTTCATAACATACAGGGGTCAAGCTCTGACACCCTAACAACCCAAGGCTACTGTGATTTTGCATCTCTGCCAACTCCACTTTCTCCAAGCAGTTAACTTTTTAAAGTACAATCTTATTTGTTATCGTAGGTTTTGACTAAGTATGGAAGAAATCAGAATTCCAAGCCCTTCCCAAATGACTCTAATATTTTATTAAATACTGATGCAATTGTCCTGGCCGTCTGGCTGCTGACTTGTATTTTGGCTCTACCATTTACTAGCTATATTCCCTATCTCCTTGCTACTCCTTGTGTGGTCATAGCACACCAAGACCACCACCTGGGAGCTTAAAAAAAAAAAAAAAGCAGTATCCAAAGCTCCACCTCAGACTGACAGACTCGGACCTGCATTTTAACATCTACAGGAGATTCATATCCACACTGAAGTTTTAAAAGCACTGGCCCAATTTATCTGAGCTGGTTGCCTCACTTCTGAAATGATTCTACCACCATTCATCAATTCAAGTCTAAGTGAAACAGACAGACCACTTAGCACAGTACACAGCCCCCAGAAGCCACCTGAAAGGTTGATCAAATAATCAGGTGGAAACTGCCAGTCTTCTCCATCCCAAACTGGCCTTGAATAAGTGGGTCAAGTAATTACTGTGATACTGCTTGACATTGAAAATAGAAACATGGCTTTTA
Source organism: Camelus dromedarius (assembly GCF_036321535.1). Lineage (NCBI taxonomy): Eukaryota > Metazoa > Chordata > Mammalia > Artiodactyla > Camelidae > Camelus > Camelus dromedarius. Next base: position 53,289,166 of record NC_087446.1, on the reverse strand, counting down.
TTGACAAGGTAGGGCCACAATGGGTAGCTCCACAAAACACAAATAAGACAGTCCCAAGATAAGAGTGCAAAATTGCAGCAGACAGGTTAATACTCTTCACCCTCATCCTCTCCCTCAGCACTATCCGCTCCAACCTCCTCATAATCCTTCTCAAGGGCAGCCATGTCCTCACGGGCCTCAGAAAACTCTCCTTCCTCCATGCCCTCACCCACATACCAGTGAACAAAGGCACGCTTGGCATACATCAGGTCAAACTTGTGGTCCAGGCGAGCCCAGGCCTCAGCAATGGCTGTGGTGTTGCTCAGCATGCACACAGCTCGCTGTACTTTGGCCAGGTCTCCACCAGGTACCACCGTGGGAGGCTGGTAATTAATGCCAACTTTGAAGCCAGTGGGGCACCAGTCCACAAACTGGATGCTGCGCTTGGTCTTGATGGTGGCAATGGCAGCATTGACATCTTTGGGGACCACGTCACCACGGTACAACAGGCAGCAAGCCATGTATTTACCATGGCGAGGGTCACATTTCACCATCTGGTTGGCTGGCTCAAAGCAAGCGTTGGTGATCTCTGCTACAGTAAGCTGTTCATGGTAGGCTTTCTCAGCAGAGATGACAGGGGCATATGTGGCCAGAGGGAAGTGGATGCGAGGATAGGGCACCAGGTTGGTCTGGAATTCTGTCAGATCGACATTCAGGGCTCCATCAAACCTCAGGGAAGCAGTGATGGAGGACACAATCTGGCTAATAAGGCGGTTAAGATTAGTGTAGGTTGGGCGCTCAATATCGAGGTTTCTACGACAGATGTCATAGATGGCCTCGTTGTCTACCATGAAGGCACAGTCAGAGTGCTCCAGGGTGGTGTGGGTGGTGAGGATGGAGTTGTAGGGCTCAACTACAGCTGTGGAAACCTGGGGGGCTGGGTAAATGGAGAACTCCAGCTTAGACTTCTTGCCATAATCGACAGAGAGACGTTCCATCAGCAGGGAGGTAAACCCAGAACCAGTTCCCCCGCCGAAGCTGTGGAAAACCAAGAAGCCCTGAAGACCTGTGCACTGGTCAGCCTGAAAAAGAAAAGAGTTTTAATTTTAGCCTTGGTGAAAGCTTCAGTGACTTCTTTGAATCCATAATTACATTGATCGAGATCTTAAAAAAATCTTCTGGACAATATTTGCTAAGAAAGCAGTTGTAAAGAGCTTCTAAGTGCTAAATGATTCAGAGAAACTTTTTGCAATCAACTCTTGGGGCTGGAGGGAGGGGGTCCATCGAAAGGCTATTTAAAAATGAACTATGCTCAGGGGAAGGGTATAGCTCAGTGGTAGAGCACGTGCTTAGCATGCACAAGGTCCTGGGTTCAATCCCCAGTGCCTCCATTAAAAAATAGTAATAAATAAATAAGCCTAATTACCTCCCCACAAAAGAAAATAAAAAAAAAAAAGAACTAGTTTTCATTTCCCAGGCAGAGGAATCACAAGGTCTTCAGTGGATGCAAGGCCCAAGTTTTGGTGACTGGAGAGCAACCTCTGGTGGCCTTGCTGTGACCACAGAACAAAGGCAACTGCTTATCAGTTGGAGAGCTACCAAGGGCAGGCCTGGGACCACCAGGCCTATACAGTGAATCTATTACAAACACGTTGGCAGCTGCTTTCTGAGCTGGGTTACAACAGAACAGCCAAATTCCAATGCCCTGGTGCTAGAGTAAGGCTGGATCTAGATCTGGCTCTACCAGTTCCTTGCTGTGTGACTTTGACCAAATTCATTTCTCAGTCTCAGTTTTCTCATTTACTCAATGTGGAGAATCATCATCTACCTCAGGTTGTTGAGAATTAAATGAGTATCCAGAACAGTGCTTGGCACAGTTAGCACTGGTTACCAGAAAGCCTATTCATTCTGGGAAAGGTGATTTACGGTCACAATTCATGAGGCCTCAAGTTACTGGGGCTTTCCACTACAAACTGAGCTATTTTGGCAACAAACTGCTGTCCTACCTTTCAAAGTATCCTGTTGGCAACCTTCGCTTCTCAAGGTGCTCAGAGATTTGTGGACATTCTCTATTGAGCCCTACTTCACTTCTCCTGTGGGTCCATACTCTGAACAAGATCAGTGTAAGGGGCAGACCCTAGTCTACCAATTTCATTCATTAAGCTTCATGTGGACACAGGAATAATACCAAGGACAAATGCAATTGTTTTTCAGTAGTTAATGAACTTCACTCCAGAACCCTCATTGGCCTTTGCTAGGTTTATTTGTCCCTAAAGGCAGGTCTTGATTTCCAAGTCAGTGCCTGTAGCTGACGCTTGATTTACAAATATAGGAACCATTAGCCCAGTTTTGTTGGGAAGACTATGATAAACATCTGAAAAAGTATGAAGCCATGAATGATGTAAGGCCAGTCTTTTTAGAATAGACCAATTGTTGCTGGGCTTAGCATAATGTGATTTTCCTGACAAGCCATTCTACCCAGGCCTTCATTCTCGATTTTTGGTTAATTACTTACAAGCTGCCCACATGCCTAAAGAGCAGAGTCATCTGATTGCCAGACTGTTAATTAAAATGATCCAAACAGAACACTTAACCTTACCAATGTGAATACAGTTGCTTAAGACTTTTCTGCCACAGGGCCAGTCCACACTGCCCTGAGTTCTAGAATAAAAGTAAGGATACTGCTCTTTTGTCATTATATCTTAATATCTTCAAAGTTCCAATATTTGATTCTGTAAAAAGGGAGATCCTTTGACTCCACATTCATTGTTGTTGGAAGTTTCCAAAGTCAGCTACTTCTAGTCAGTGTTACATTGGCTTTTTTACTATGAACTTTCTGAAATAACATAAGGCATCAGTCCAGATTTTTATGAGTTTGATCAGTCAGTTAGATGTCAGAGTCAGCCACCTACTCGTTCAGTGTGACTAAGATGACTAAAAAGGGATGCCTCAGCTTGAAGCAGGGAAGCTGACTGATTAATATGAATAAGGATATTTAATCATCTTACATGTCAGCAAAACTGTTAAGGGTTCCTGGTACTCACCTTGACTTCAGGTAAACTGCCCTCACCAAATGAGCTATTGCCCAAATCTGCCTTGTAAGACATAGAAGTAGGCAAAAGAGCACTTACCCTTGCCCCAAATAGTTGTCCCATAACCTGGCACTGTCTGGTTTATAAATCCAATTATTCAGAGAGCAGTCTAAAGCTCAGTTTAGTGTGCAAAGAATGATTCTTGTAGTTTGGTCTTAAAACTATAAGAGAAAATTCTTATCCCACTTTAAACAAAGTACTATGTTTACCAGTTTCCGAATTCGGTCCAAGACGAGGTCAATGATCTCCTTGCCAATGGTGTAGTGACCGCGGGCATAGTTATTGGCAGCATCTTCTTTGCCTGTGATGAGCTGCTCAGGGTGGAAGAGCTGGCGGTAGGTGCCAGTGCGAACTTCATCTGGAAATGACAAAGCAGCCACTCATCACTAACAACCTGCACAAGTCTGCTCAACCCCAGGGCATCAGTGGAGCCCCCCAGGACACCTCTTGCGCCAGACCCTGGGATCTCACTTGGGTTACTGAGGTCAACTCACCAATGACTGTAGGTTCCAGGTCTACGAACACTGCCCTGGGCACATGCTTGCCAGCGCCTGTCTCACTGAAGAAGGTGTTGAAGGAGTCGTCTCCTCCCCCAATGGTCTTGTCACTTGGCATCTGGCCATCAGGCTGGATGCCATGTTCCAGGCAGTAGAGCTCCCAGCAGGCATTGCCGATCTGGACACCAGCCTGGCCAACGTGGATGGAGATGCACTCACGCTGGTGGGAAAAAGAAAGGAAATGTCAGAATATGACACATCAGATGGGACACTTAAGAATGATTCACAAATAAATGACTATTAACCTTCAGAACAGATCACCACCTTCCTGGAGACCACTCCTACCTAGGGATTATTTCACAAGAAAATCTAATGCAGAGAAAATGCTTTGGAAAAAATCAAAGGTATGTTAATGAACTACTAGGCAAGACCAGAGACTAGATCCCCACTTTGTAGCCACATTAGATATTCAAGGTCAGGTTCCTACCTTGAGAATGACAAACTGCTCTATAGCAATAGATTTTCCCTAACTCCTGGGAAATGTGCCTGCTGATTCCTCAAAGGTATGCAAAATTCCTCCTTCTAGCTCTGATTCATTCTGTGTGATTGTGTAACTAGAGCTCATTCCCTCTTTAATCCCATTCTTTGAAGATAGGAGCTTCTACCTCTCCCTTTAAAACCAGCTCAAACCAGCAAATTACAGCCATATGACTCACGAAGAAAACACCAGATAAGCAGCAGTTAGCTGTATTTTAAAAACTGTGGTCAGAAGCAGCCTTTTAACCCTGTGGAAGAATTTAATCTTAAGGGAAAAACATTTTCCTTCACTATCAACACATCTTGGGGGAATAGCTGGGATGGAGACACATGGTAATAAAACCTAGAAGTGTCACCAAGACTTTACTAATAGTTTAAGACATTAGCTGTTTCCTAGTAAAATGCACATTTACCTCTGGAAATGTGGGGGGGAAAAGTCTATGATTTCAAAAATTTAACAATATTAGGAAAATATTTTCCTTTACTTGCTGAACAAGGTCATTTGTAAGTTACTAAACTCTTTCCTGCTTAGTAAAATGAGGCAGTGAACATAGAATCTATATCCATAGACTTAGAAGAAAAACAAAAAAGGAGTTTTATTGTATTTCATCATAAATCAGATTAGCTACTTTGGAGACTAGCAGAGGACTTTCAAACATTGACACCAAATACCTTCCATTACATTTTCCTCAAATAAGAGGGTTTCAAGTTTTTAAAAGCTGCTAATAGGAAACCAGTTAAAGAAAATTCAGTACCAACTAAGGTCTCAAAGGGCCTGGTTTCATAACCCAAGATAAAACCCCCAATCACTCACAACCTTTGACTTACAGTCCCCTCCTTCTCACCTACATTCCCCATAAAACAGCTATGGTCTGCTGACCTCATCAGCAAGCTATTACCTGCATCTACTTGTCCAGCTCTAGGGCTGTGGGAGAAAGGGGAATTTTTTGTTCTAATGAACCCATGACTATTTACCACTGCTTCATGTTTAACTGGACTTTGGACATTCCACAGCCCTAGAGAGCAGGGGAGAAACAGAGACCTGTCTACGACAGCCCCAGGGCCCAAGAAGATAACGTATCTGAGAAGATCCTCTCATTCTAATGAAGCACTTCTTGTACTGAAGCTTTTGGAGTTCAAAAACTTTCATTATGCAACAGTATAAACTGCACTCTCATTTAGACTGTGGCCACTGCTTGCCTTCCACTCTCCCCTGGCCACCCCGGAGATGAACTGAGACCAGAGTGATGCAGTCACTTAGTTTAGCCTTAACTGGATAAGCAGCCCTTGTCTCAGGTTAAAAACTATCCATCTAACCAGTGTTTGCCTGAATAGGTCTGCTGCTACTGCTGCTCTCCTGCCCTTTAAACAGTCCCATTTCTTTCTGAATCACACTTTTACCAGTATCTTTTTGGTTTTGCTTGATGAAAAGCACTCAAGCAAGTTGTTACAGTTAGACATATTTTTGTTAACTGTGGCAGTCCCTGAAGAGGATAGCTATTCACTGTATTCCTTTAAAAAAAAAGATTTTGAAACATTTGAAACACAAATACATTTTAAAAGCATGGCCTAGTTTAGGTAGACCTCCAACAGACGTTCCCCAAAATACTGGTTTCCAATACCTCTGGAAGATACATAGAAAATACTCAAGTTGTGTATAATTTCATGTTTCTTTAAAACTAAGAAAGAATACATTGTCAGTACTAGTTTATTCTATGATTTTATAAGAAAATATACTTTTATGCACTTGTTATTCTAAAACCTGGCTGAAGTAGGAAGCTTCAGCTATAAAACCACACTAAATTAACCCTAGAAATGCAGGATTAAACAACGTGACAGTAATTCTCTTCAAAGGAGGAGCCTGCCTACATCCTTCAGCTGGATAGGTGCAACTGGAAGCGCTCTCCAGAGCCCGGCCACAGGTGAGGCTTGGTGCGAACGGAAGCTCTCCCTAGAGCCCAGCCACAGGTGAGAATGGAGCAATTGGAAGCTCTCTCCAGAGTCTGGCCACAGATGACTCAGCAGCGAGTCACAGGGCTCTGGAGAAGGGGGCGCCAGGAAATACTTGCACCTTCCGTGCGGGAGCACACAGGATGCTAGGAGTACGGTGCGTAAAAAAATGGGAAAGTGAACTCATGTGGGGAAATGGGAGGAAGTTTTAGTTTTCACAAGTCCTTAGGGTCCAGTGTGAAGGCTCCCTGTGCTTCCCTGGGTGGCAGCGGGCCATGGGGTGATGGGTACCCTCTCTCTAAGATAAGGTGGGCTTCCCAATTCCACCGAGGGGCAGTGCTCGGGCCGCGTCTTCGAGGCGGAAGAGCAGTCTGCCAGTTGAACTCGGCTCTCCCAATCTAGCCACCAGAAGCTAATTTGCCTGGAGGCGTCTGGGACATGACCCCACGTGCACTGGGGTCCCGACCCCCTTCGGACTCCTTACACACCCCGCTCCCCACGCCACTGCCTGGGGACCTTTACTCACCATGACTGAGATTTGTAGAGGTCCGCGGGGTTGGAGGAGGCGAAGGGGTGGTCACAAGGATCTCCCACTGACAGACTACCAAGGAGTCCGGGGGAGAAGTAATGAGAGGCCCAGCAGCCCCCAGGGATCTTATATACCCCTTCCTGGCCACGTGTCAGGTGGGCGGGCACCGGACCCCGCCCCGGCCTCTGCGGCCCCGCCTCCGAGCCCCGCAAGCTCTGGCTGGGCGCCCGGTCGGACCCCGCCTACGGAGAGAGGAGGGGCTCGCGGCGCTGATTGGTGGGTTCAAAAGTTCAAACCAAACTCTTAGGAAGAAGCCAGAAGAACCAGGAAGGGGAGGAGACACCCTGGGGCCTGTGAATGGGCCAGTCGGGTGGGGAAGAGGATGGATGCAGCGACTCGCAAGGGAAGGAAGGCGAAGCGTCTGGAAGTCCTCAGTGGGTGCGGGGGTTGGGGAGCTTCAGGTGGGCAAGACCTAAGCGAGGAAAGGCGCCAGGTTAAGGGAGCCACGGCCCGAGCGCGAGGAGCGTAGCCCCTCCTGCTGCCCGCCCCGCCCCCTGGCCCCGGACCCGGGACCCTCGAGGGGCAGTCCTTGTGGCCTCCAGCCAGTCGGCGCCGCGCAGCTCCCTACCCAGCCTGGCCTGTGCGGCCTGGCCGCTCCTCTAGCATCAGAGGGACTTCCAAGTGAAAAGGTCTAGTTCGCCATTCCAGGTCTTAATTACCGCGAATCGGCCTGAAGCCCTTATTCTTACTTGTTGCTTTACTTAACTCGTTTTTTCACCTCCTTTTAAACGAACATTTTGGTTCCTAACAACAGTCTCCTTCCAGTTGGTGCAAAAGTAGTTTTTTCCAGTTCCTTATAATAACACTTTCCATTTTTTTATTGCTTACTATGCGGAGTTGTTTCTTTTTCAGGCTGTATTAATCACATTTCTTCCATTCGATAAGTCCTGTAAGTTATGCCCACTTTACAGATGAGGAAAATAGGGCTGAGGAACTAAACTAGTTGAAGGTCACATAGCTGGAGTGGTGGAGCTGCCCTTAAGCCTTGGCTACCTCCTACTGCCTCATCCCAAATATACCACTCTAGTTATGGAACCCAAGTTCCTGTGCCCGAGGCACCCTGAGGCCAAACAAACTGGAACATGGGAGTTCCAGTCAGAGAAAGAGAAAAGGTCAAGAACCAGCAGCTTGTTCTCAAAAGACCCCAACTATCCCATTGCTTTCAGTCAAGGGTGTTTAAAGAGTTTTAGGCAAAAGTGTCATAGGATGCTTGATCAGCTCCTGTACTTCCTTTTGATTGGTTAGTAGTGTGGGTGATGGTTCCAGAATCTCAGCCTTCTGGTTCCATCCAACCAGTTTGGGGTCTATGTTCTTGCGGTCAGCATGTAGCTCCATCCTCCACCTGTTAGGGGTCTTAGTTTCTGTATAACAACTCAAAGGTATGCATCACATTGTTATCTATATTTTTTCTGGAGGAACTAGGTGTCCTGTGACTCTATTGTCCTAATCTTTAATTTGTCCAGCCTGCCCTTTGGAACTCAGGGAAGGCCTAGGAGACTAAAGCCCTTTTTTCTTTTTTCTACAAATAACAAACGGGACACAGAGAAGCTTTTGTACCTGGAAGGGCCCTGCAGAGTCCTGCTCAGATTCACTCTAACCATCTCTGCAACAGTTTATTCCTCAGAAGCATCATTTCATTTTTTTTTCCTCTGCAGCTTCATCGTGTTATCCTAGTTCTTAAATTCCTTAGCCATCTCTGAGTGATAGAGTTTGTGGAAATACTCAGAGAACAAAACTGACTGAATAAAAGAATATAAGTTACAGGGCTTTTTCCTGAAGTAGGAAAAGGCAAAATGAGTTTTAGATATCGAATAGGCAGAACTCAAGATTCACTCTAATTCATACACACAAAGTGGATGCTATGAAAATATGTGCAGAGATTTCTTTTCAAATTACAGTACATTGTTCCTTCATTCATCAAATGCTTATTGAGCACCTACTGTGTGGCAGGATATTCTGAAATTTGGAATAACTAGCATCTTAGTCTGTTACTATTTTAGTCTTAGTAGCACTTCCCAATTTTTTAATTCATTCCACAAATATATATTTAGCACAGTTTCTAGGTGCTCAGAAATAAGTATGTGAACAAAACTGACAGATCTCTGCCTCATGGAGTGAATGTTCTAGAGGGAGATAAGGAAGAAAGACAAACAATGAACACAGTAAGTAAACTACATAATTTGTTAGAAAGTGAAGAGTGCTATAGCAAAATAGCAAAGTAAAGTGGAATGTTGGAGCCACTGATGCCCTTCAAGTCCAACAACCCCCATTTCTGGGCTCTCAGATGTCTGCCTGTGATCCCACCACAGATAAAGTACATTCTTTACTGGGCATGTTTCCCCTAACAAACTAATAGCCCTAGGTAATGTTCAGGCTGGCTTGTTTTAGCTCACCTTATCAGAGTAAAACCCCACCACCCTTCATAGACCCTAAACCTCTTACCTCACCTACAGCCAATCAGAGACTGTGCACAAGTCAATCGGGGACCTTGTGAAACACCCCAATAACTGGCCCTTGGTGCTCACACAGGCACTCCTTGCCTGTGTAGCCCGCTGTTGTCTATGGCAGCATAACTATTAAACTTTTCCCTTGTTCTTGGCCCTGGCGCTCACACAGACACCTCTCGTCTGTGTGGTCCACTGCTGTCTATGACAGTGTATCCTAATAAACTCCTTTTCAATTTTTATACTTAATCTCCGGTAAATTCTTTTACCAACCTGTGTGTCACTGGCTCACCCACCACCCCACTGTGCACACAACATGGAATGAGAGTGCTGGGAGGGGAGAATGTGGGGGGAAAATTGTAATATAAACAAGAGGGTCAAGGTTAGCCTTAATGATAAAGCGAGATTTGAACAAAGACTTGAAGGTCCTAAGGGGCTAGCCAAAGTGGCTGCCAGGGAGCAACTGGAGCAAAAGCCCCCAGGCAAGAGTGAGTCTTTAGTGTTCCTGGAAAAACAGGGAGGCCAGCTTGACTGGAGAAGATGTATAGTAGGAGGTGAGGGTTGGAGAAAATGGGAGCCAGGTCTTGTAGATTCTTGTAAGCCAATGCAAAGTCCTGTGGTTTTTACCCTGACATGGGGAGCCATCGTAGGGTTCAAAACAGCAATGATGGGGGAAGGATATAGCTCAGTAGTAGAGCGAGTGCTTAGCAAGCACAAGATACTGGGTTCAATCTCCTGAACCTCCAGCAAATAAATAAACCTAATTACCTCCCTCCTCAAAAACAAAAGCAAAAACAAACAAACAAACAAAACGCAGCATCGACATGACCTGACTACCTTTTTTCAAAGATTCCTCTGGTGTTGTGTTGAGAATAGATTATAGGAGGGAACAGATAGAAGCAGGATGATAACTCACTGCAATAATCCTTTTGAGAGATGGTGGAGACCAGGGTGGTCACAAAGGAAGTAGCAAAAAGTAGTTAGAGGTGGCTACGTTCTGAAGGTAGGGCCAAAATGATTCCCTAAAGGCTCACATATGGGGGAAAGAGAAGCCAAGGATTACACCAGGATTTTTAGCCCAAATGAGTAAGAGATGGATTTGCCATCAACAGAAGCAAAAGGTTGAGAAGGGAGCAGACTTGGAGGGGGATGATATCAGGGGTTTGTCTTTGGTCACATTAAGTCCAGATGTTGATGTCCCTATGGAGGTGGAGATGCCCAGGACACAGCCAGATATAAGAGTCTGCATCTCAAGTGAGAGATCTGGGGAGAGATATACATCTAAATGCCCTCCTAAAGTCATGGCATTGGGTGAGATCACTAAGGGAATGAATATAGAAATAGGAGAGAAGACAAAGGATTGAGCTCTGGAAGAGGAGGCAGAACCCGCAAAAGACACTGCAAAGGAAGAGCCAGTGAGTTAGGAGGAAATCTGAGTGTGAGGTCCTGGAAGCTAAGGAAGGAGTGATCAGCGGTGTCAAATTCTTCCAATAGGCCAAGCAAGAAGAGAACTCAAAAATGACCACTGGATTTAGCCACATAGAAGTCACTGGTAACATTTATGGGAATAGTTCAATGTGGTGATTTAAAAATAATAAGCATTTTCTTTTTAGAGTATGTTTTCATATGATTCATTAACAAAATACCTTTATTTTTCTTCCTCTCACTCCCTACTTCCTCATATTCAAGTGGATTGCCCCTGAGGAACCACACTATGTTCAAGGGCTTTGTCTTGATTACCTTGGTTTGGATTCTGGCTTTTTGTTTTGTTTTGTTTTCTGGCTGTGGGTCCTTGAGCAAATTTGTTTCTCTCTCTAAATCTCTCCCCTTGTAAAATGGGGATAATATATAACTCATAGGTGGATACACTGTTGTAAGGACTAAATGAGATACATAATGTATAGTACATACACATTGTATAAGCACTGAGTGGTACTAAGGTCTTGGTGGCAGTAGACAAAATTAGGGATGAAGATGCATCCCATTGCATTTCAAAATCATTTTAAGCATTGAGATCCATATTTAAGTTTGCTGCCCGCTGCTGGATTTTTTTGAGGGGGAAATTTTTTTTTCCTGGGTGGACAGTTAAAAATAAACCTGTATGCAAATAGGTCTTTATGGGTCTAAAAACTACTAAGTGAGGAGAGGCTTACTTTCTAGTTGAAATTTTTCAGAATTCGCCACAAACATGTTGAGTTGAGTCTCCTCTACTCCTCTCATTCCTGCCCTGGGAAGTGAACCTACAACCTCTTGCCTGCTAGCCCTGTTCGCCCTGCTCTCTACCCCTGACCTATAGTCTCACTCTAGCTACCTGAGTTCCCCCACACTCACCTTTATCTCCTGTACTGAGGGACTGTGCTGACTCCCTGGTTCCTCACGCTGGGTTGTAGCCTAGAAACTGTAGCAAAAGAACCATTCTTCCATGCCAGGGCTCTGCCACTTTTGGCCACGTAACTTTGGACAGGCATGTCTCCTTCTTGGACCCCAGGTTTTGAGTGTACAATATGCAGGGACTGGACAAGATCATCTCTAAGGGGTCTTCCAGCCCTAATATTCTGTAATACCGTGACTTCAGACTTCTGCCGTACATGTGAGCTGTACAAAAATGAGCAAAGTTTGAACACATGCTTCATTCAGTCAGGGTCTTCTAAGAATCACCAGTGCATTAGTTAAATACCTACACATGGGGCTTTTGTTGGAGTCTTACAATGCTTTAGGGAAAGAAGTGTTGCATATCCATTCTGGCTCAGGTGAGCTTGGGCTTTAAATCACTGCATTTAGCATATCCACAACATTAGTAAAGAGAAAATTATTCAGTTACAGCCAAACCTTAAGTTTTTTTCAGACTAACACCTGTTTTCTATGCTAGGATATCAGTAATACTGAGGAATTTATTTGTGTCCAGTTACAAGTTACATGTTACAAGTAACCGCAGCATAGGGATATGTTGTGCTCATATAGCTGTTTAGAACAAAGTATTTTCTCTTCCAATAGTGCCTTGGAGGAGTTTTCAAAAATAAGTTTTTAACAAGGGTATTTATTTGGAACTGTGGGAAATAAGGTCATGATACTTGAAATAATTTACCCTTAACCATAAGAGGCAAGACCCAGGACAAATGCCTAAAATGACAGTTGCCTCTTTTACTTTTTGGCCCTAGATTAGCCTGGTACTGGTTCTAGTTTACAGAGGAAGTATGTACTAGAAAAGCCACTTGTTGAATTTGTTGTCTTAAGGCAAGGCTACTACTAATATAACAAGAAAAAAAGAGAATTTGTCTTATTTTCAAGACCTCCAAAGGACAGGTAGGACTCCTTACAGTTATGTTCAACTATCTTCTTTATGATAAACATTTTTTAAATCTACGTATTTTGAGGCAGTTTGTCTTTCTTCTTTTTACCCCTTGTCAATACAGAAGAGCAATATTATCTTCTAGGTGATATGTTATTTTCTTTTACGGGAAAAATAATCCTTAGATCCTTTCACTTTTACTTATTGCTCTTTTTTCTGCAGATATTTACAACTTTTATAACTTTCTCACACATTCCTTCAAAGTTCTCCTGATTAGAGCAAGTGTTCTGAACTTCTCATTCATCAGGACACTTTATGTGAAATGCTCTCCATTCTGGGAGATTACCAGACAAGATTGGCTTTCATCTCTGAAATTTCACATTTTATTTATTTCCACTGAGACGTCACTTGGCTTGTTCTAATCTGCTTTATAGTTCCTAAAAATATAATCCTTCGGGATTGTTTCCCTACAGTGACCAAATAAAGCAACCGAGTAGGTTGTTTCCCCTGGATTCCCACTCTATATTCTATAGCCAAGCCTTCTTATCCTAAGCTCTTTTTAATCTTTCCTGTAATTAATATCCATTTCCTTGATTCCCCTCCCATTTAGGATAGACAGGTAAAATTCTCTTGCAGAAAATTTAAAAGAACTACTTATATTCTTCAGTTATCTACATTATTATTCCAGTAAGTTGACCATATCCTGGAGTCTGGAAATCTTTTCTATTTATAGCAATGTTTATTTAATAATTTTATTTATTGATGTACCTAAAAAGCACCCAGGCAGCCCAAAGTGGAAGGCCCCTGAGGGCTTTCTTTCCTTGTGACTATAGTTTCTTGCCAGCAGCTGAGATGGTGGGGGGCTTACTTAGAGACTGTGAATCTCAGGATAATCTTTCCCCTTTCACTTTTTTAGGTATCTCTCTACATCTCCCCTCCCCCTGCTCCCAGGATACAGAGCCAACCATTTTCAAGTACACTATATATTAGTTTTTTCCTGCCTAATTAGTACAACAATGCCTCAGTATGAAGGGAATATCACTGCACAAATTATGCACACAGTTAGGAAATTTAGAGGTGAAACAGTCTCGTGTTACTCAGATAGTTCAATTTGGCTGAAAGCATTTGGCCTTTTCCAATGCCTGTCTGCTTCTTCCATTTGTCAGTGGGTTTCTCCCTAATCTGAACCCCTTGTGATTCTTTTGCACTAATCTCCCTACTCACTGGTGTGTTAGAGCCTGCTACAGCCAATTGTTAGCTTTTCAGGAATTTTGTGAGCCAGTTGGATATCATATTGATAGCTTGAAATCAGCAATGGAGGATGGATTTATACCAGGGAAATTGGTGAATCCTACAAATTAGGCTCTCACCTCCACTCTCAGCTGGTTGTTAAACATCTACCAGCACACCACTGCCCCTGCTTCCACCCTAGCCCAAGTCAGGCCATTTTTCTTAGTTCTTTAGTTCTGGCATAAAAAGGCCTTTTTTTTTTTTTTTTTTTTTTTTGAGTCTCAGAGCTTGATTCATTCCCTGGCTTCTGGATGAATCTTCTCTTCACGGCTAACCAAAGGCCAAAAGCCCAGTCTGGCTTCTCTTCCCAATTCAGGTTTTCAGGGCTATGAAAGAGTTATCTCCTAGCCCCTCCAATCCTTTTCCAGCCCTTTTGTTTCGTGGATTATAAAAGCCCCCAGCTCCTTTACTACTCCCCCCTGCCCCATACCCCAGCATCCTGCCTCTAGTACCAGTGTCACCACTCTGGGCTTTCTTCCCCAGACTGAAGAGTTTACATGCTTTAACTTTTTTTGCCCTTCATAATAACCCTGTGGAGGTAGTAACTATTGTTACCTCCATTCTACAGAAGAGGAAACTGAGGCTCGTGGGGCTAAGTAACTTTTCTAAAGGCATAGGCTGGCCCACGCTGCCCTCAGTCCAGCCTTACTCTCTGGGACCCTCACCCCTTTCCTCAGGAGGTTGGTTTTAAGATCCTCAGTTCCCAATCACTATCTTCTCTCCAAAAACTTTAATATGAAGCCACTTTTATATCTACAACTTCAATTACATGTTTATTTCCCCAAATCATCCAAACCTGGAATGATCCCCTTCAGTTACAAGACACAGTGAAGGAAACAGGCTGGTACAGAGTCCTCACAGGTGTGGCCGGACGCCTAGGACTCTGTTCTTACAGCACTTCAATATTTGGATCCTCTAGTCTTTGTTCTTTTTTCCTTACCCTCCAGCATATTTTGTTCCAAAACAGTCAGAAATATAAACCATTTAGAAACCCTGGAAGGTCTTTCCTTGTTTCTGATCGATCAAGAGTTCCTTATTCTAAATTACATACTTCTTTGTTTTGTTAAGCTGTGGTCCCTGCTGACCTTGTAAACGGGTTGTGTGGAACAGCCTGTTACCACACAAATCAGCTTGCTTACCCTGTTTTCTTAGCAGCTCCGTTTATTTGTACTGAACCCAAGGGACAGGGCCTGGTTCACATACTGTGGAAAAAAGAAAAAGAGAAGGAGGGAGTTCTTTATGTTCAAAACAAAGAAACAAATTTTACATTCAGGCTGCTCTTCCCCTTTATTGTGCCTTAAATGACTGACAGTAAACCAAAGTTGTTTCAAAGAGAAAAAAACAAAAAACAAAAAACTGGAGTGTATGTCACCTAACAAGCTATGAAACCTGTGTTGATGTGGGACCACAGATTGTGCTCCTGTACAAACTGGAACTGGAGACTGTGAGCCCCTTGGCGCCTAGCCACCAGGGGTGTTTGAGAATTTGACCTGGGAGGGCTAGTTCCCTCTATGATGGAGTTAGAACACAACAAATCTGCCTCATTCCTCTGCACCCCAATTTGGAATATGTAGACCTAAGATTTTGGCTAGTTTTCAAGCAATCCTAATAGGAGGGTCAAACTTTGAGAGGTGTTTACAGTGTAGAAATCTGTAGAAACTGGTGTCTAATTGGATGGGAGAGTGAGGTCCACAAAAGGCTCTGAATTTTCTGCCTCTAGAGCCAGGGCTGGTAATTATGATGGGAAATATCAGAGGAGTTGGGGGGGGGGCATTACTTCTGTTTATTTTTTTGATGTGAGGCTGAAGTGAGATTGCTTTTGGCCTTCCAGTAGAGAGTTTTAGACATCATCAGAACACACAAGGAGCAGGGTCTTCTTAGTAAGGGGATTGGATCTGGATCTGGAGCTCAAGAAGAATTTAAAGCATCATTGTTGTGGTGCTTAGCATGGCAAACATGAGCAAAATTTCTACGTGATCAATCCTGTAACCTCTGTAAATTATATAAATTAACATATATAGGTAGCTCATCTTGGTTTCCACATTTACAGAGAGACACAGGAAGTTAAGCGAATCTCTTCTCTGCCTCAAAGACTTGAACTTCTCACATTTTCTCCATCCCACACTGTGTGACTCTTTTATTCATCTTTTGCTCATTTCCCAAGGAATAACAGCTACTTCCAGTTGCTTCTATATCCTTCAAGCTCCTGATCTACATTTACCTGTTCACTCCTAGCAGATAACCTAGATTCCTAATTTAGTGATAGGATTAAGGGATTTAACCTGAGCTCCAACAGCTTTCATCCTATCCTCAACAGTGTCTCTGTCTTG
This sequence comes from Camelus dromedarius, assembly GCF_036321535.1. NCBI lineage: Eukaryota > Metazoa > Chordata > Mammalia > Artiodactyla > Camelidae > Camelus > Camelus dromedarius. Next base: position 53,273,169 of record NC_087446.1, on the reverse strand, counting down.
TTTCTGATGTACTTTTTTTTTTTTGGTGTGTGTGTGGGGGTAATTAGATTTATTTATTTAATCTTTTTTTTTTTTTAAGTGGAGGTACTGGGGATTGAACCCAGGACCTCATACATGCTAGGCATGCACTCTACCACTGAGCTATATCCTCCCCCGCTGTTTCTTGTTTCTCAATTATCCTCTTTTATCTCATTAGGGTCCCCTCCAATTTTATTCATACTAATCCCATCCACTTTTGCCCTAGTTTTTATTTCTGCTCACAGACTCTGAGAACTTGCTTCATTAATTAACCCCTTTTCTTGATCCTTGACTCTCTTTATTCCTGCTCACAGTCTCTGAGAATTTGCTTTATTAATTAACCTTCTCTCTTGACCCTTAATTCTTTTTGTCTACACAAATTATGACTAAACCACCATAGTGTCATTTCTTGCTTCAGTTACTATCCTATATTTCTTCTCTTTTGTTCACACTTGTGGCTTTTCTTCCCATCTTCCCATTTACTTCTTTTTTTCCTCTGCTAGACCCTGTCAGAAATTTTGTTTTAAAATTTATTATATATATATATATATACACACATATATATACATATACACACACACACATACATATTGAAGTATAGTCAGTTTACAACCACTTACTTCTTAGCTCTAATAAGTATTCCCACCCCATGGTGGTGCCTCATCATTTCAATTATTCAAGTTTAAGCATCCCGCTATCCAACCATTACCTCTACCCTTCCAGCAAGAGAAAACCAATCCCAACAACCCTTCTGCTTAACGAGACTGACAAGCCGTTGATTCTACCACCTTTTTACTGTCCTTTACCCCCTTATGTCCTTACCTCTCTCCTTGCATAGTCCATCACCATAATTATGCTCTTGCTTACACCTGCAACTCCCTAGTTCTATTTTCTTTGTTGTGCTCGCTTAGCAAGACCTCAAACGTGATTAAATCTAACCCTGCCTACCCCATGCCTGCAGGCACGGCTGTGGCACGCTGACAGACCCATTTAAAATTCATGACCACTAACCTCCAGTGGGCCTTCTGTTGCTCAGCATTAATACTGTATTCCCCTTAATCTCTTCACTTTCCCAGTCTCCTAAACGTTTTTAATATTTTCTTCACAACTCTTAAACCCCCTAAATTTTCTCTGCATTCTCTCAGTTCATTAGTTTTTATCTTTATTCACTGAGAAAATAGAAGCAATTAGAAGAGACTGTCCATAAGCCCCCAATACTATGCTGACCTTGTTAAAATATAATTTTCAAAAAATTAAAATCATGACTCATATAAATATAGAATAAAAATTTGTTCAAGATTTATTAACTAACTGAGGAACCAATAAAATGATAAAGCTGATGCAAAGAACATTTGAGGAACAGGAATTGATATATTTAATCAGAAAAGGTGCTTTAAAAGTATTATAATAAAGAAGGAACCCTACTTCAAAAAGACACCTGCACCCCAATGTTCATAGCAGCACTATTTGCAATAGCCAAGACATGGAAACAGCCTAAATGTCCATCAACAGATGACTGGATAAAGAAGATGTGGTATATTTATACAATGGAATACTACTCAGCCACAAAAACCGACAACATAATGCCATTTGCAGCAACATGGATGTTCCTGGAAAATGTCATTCTAAGTGAAGTAAGCCAGAAAGAGAAAGAAAAACAGCATATGAGATTGCTCATATGTGGAATCTAAAAGAAAGGAAAGAAAACATAAATACAAAACAGAAACAGACTCATAGACATAGAATACAAACTTGTGGTTGCCAAGAGGGTGGGGAGTGGGAAGGGACAGACTGGGATTTCAAAATTTGTAGATACTGACAGGCATATGTAGAATAGATAAACAAGATTATACTGTATAGCACAGGGAAATATATACAAGATCTTGTGGTAGCTCACAGCAAAAAAAAAAAAGTGACAATGAATATATATATGTATGTTCATGTATAACTGAAAAATTGTGCCCTACACACAATTTGACACAACACTGTAAAATGACTATAACTCAATAAAAAAAAGTATTATGATAAGATTGCTAGGTAGAAACAAAACTAGTTAATGCCCTACAAGGCAAAAAAAAAAAAAATCATAACCAATGAGGTTATCTTTTCGATAGGACAGAAATCATCTGTATTTCTCTCAGGCAAGAACTATTTGCATTGCTGTAAGTTTTCTATAAGAAACAGGGTGGTTAAATATCCTAATCAATAATACATAGAAAGTTACAGAGCTACCTCCCCTTAAAACATGAGGTAACCCCCAGGGGGCCTGCTGACAGAGCACAGCTCTTCACTAAAAATATACCCAGTACTTCTGTTAGCCTATTTCCAAATGCGGGATGACTTTTCTTAACAATCTACCTGTTTATGACTGTGCCCATGCATTCTTGCCTGTCTTCTGGCTACTAACGATAACTCTCTATGCTCTTATTCAAGGCCAGCCATTCCACCTGTATATCATATCCCATCCACTTTGCCTACTCAAGGATATTACACTAGTAATTCTCTTTTTTGTCTCCTGCATCAATTTCCCCTCTCTGTTCTATGTTTTCTTTTAGCAGTAAGACATGCTCTTCCATCTCCAAAACAACCTCTCTTGATTTCACTTCTACCTGTGGCTACTATTCCATTTCTCACTTTATCTTTATAGCAAAGAATTAATTATCTACAACCATTACCTCTAGTTTATCTCCCCCTAGTCCATGAACCCACTGGACTCAGACTTTAAGTCTCACCACTTGCCTTATACAATTTCATATTTTTTAAAGAAGATTCTTAAAGAAACAAGAAAATATGTATTTATGTAGTCTTTTATATCAATCCATTTCCAGTGCTCTTCATTTCCTCCTGTGGACTTACCATCTGATGTCCTTTCCTTTCAGCCCAAAGGACTCCCTTTGGCATTTCTTATAGGGCAGGTCTACTAGCAACAAACTCCCTCAAATTTGTTTATCTGGGAATGTCTTAATTTATCTTTCATTTTTGAAGGATACTTTTCTGGAATATAAAATTGTTGGTTGATTCTTTTTTTTTCATATCACACTTTGAATATTCCATTCCACTGCCTTCCAGCCTCCATTGTTTCACGTGAGAAACCTCCATTGTTTCAGATGAGAAATTAGTCGTTAATCACATTGATGCGCCATTATACATGATGGTAGTTTTT